>NC_040040.1:8769445-9369445 GCF_003713205.1 Coffea eugenioides
CGGGCGGAGGATTTCAAAGTAGCAACCATAATACCCTAGTCACAAGCAAAGCTATCAGCAGACGCCAATATCTAATTTTGTCCTAAGGTACAGCGCATGATACACCAGGTACCAGAATGGTGATATTACTACAACCACAAGTCCACAACCACAAAATATTTTTTTTTAAAGAAAAAAACAGGGAAAATCTGCGGTACAGTAAAAGGATTACAGACTTGAGATGATGTCTTTATTGACCGGATTCCCATTTTCGTTTTTGAACAGATTGTGGACAAAGTTTTCCACCATCACTTGAGACGTGTTTAAAATTCTTGGGAAGATAAGATCGCGTAAGATTTAGGAAAAAGAATCGATAGGACTTTGCAGGAGACATGGCTGAATAATCACGCATTGCCTTTTGGCTTGTAGCTTCCCTTTGATCTCTTTTTTTTTTTTTTTTAATAATAATTATTATAAATAGTACGTACCTACCACTACCAGTAAAGAAGCACCAGCGCGGCATGAGAGATGTAATTTTTTTAGGAATTGGGACCACCAGGTTTTTAGTCAAAAATATATTGACTATAAGCACCAAAACAGTAGCGAAAAGTGTTTCCAGCTTATCTTAATCATGCAATTGTCCATCCAAATGAACAATCAAATACACAAAGCAAATTTTTGAAGGATATCAAATGCTATGCTATATACACTATGTTCTGTTAATGTATTGATCAACGGTCGCCATGACTCCGACGAGGAGAGGAAAAAAAAATGGAGTGAGCTACGTACTTTTAATTGTGAGGGTTAGAACAAGCATGGTAATGTTCATGTGGTTGGGAACTTGAAGTCGCGGTCATTTAAAACTTTCATCCTTAGAAAACTGAGGTTGTTAAAATACAGAAACAATTGGATAATTCATCGGAAGTAAGAAAATAATACTACATATATTGAGTTGGCCAAGTGAGGAGTTCTTGACCATCAACACATGCTAAACTAATTAAGAGAAGCTGACCATAATTATGTCCTTAGCTATCACATTTTCGGAAGCTTGGGGGACACTTGTGCAAAGAAACTCACTTAATTTTATAGTAACTCACAAGTAACAACGGAGCTATTGGGTAAATACCCAATAATGTCTCAACAATTGGAGCATTCTTGGCACGGTGGTTCATTCTCTTTTCTTCGAATGTGCTTAGCAGCAAAGTCGCAGAAGAGTCGATCAATAACCGTAATTGGAATCTTAGCTAGTTATTTTCTGATGAAAAGAAAAATATATATATAAGGAAATGCTACGACTAGTGAGAAGTAGTTGTTATGTTAATCCAACGCCAATACATGCTGCTTAATCATTTCTCCTCCTGTAGACACGACTTTAGAATAGAACAAAGTCCTATTTTCTTGTTCTAAAATTTAAACTGGAGTCTCCTTCCCCCACCCCCCCCCAAAAACAAAAAAAAACACCCTTTTTTGGCATAAGTGACAGGTTTTGGATTCAAAACCTCTTACTTATAATTCTTTTATCTTACCACCTAATCTAAGCCTCTCCTTTGTTCCCATTATTTTGCAAGAATTTCAGCGCCTTTAAGCCAATGGGATGAAAATTAATCATGCTCTAACAAACAAACAGGAGAGCTTGTTGGGCTTTTTCTAAAGCTCTCGGTAGGTAAACTGAGGCGCGGCAGCAAATAATTCTAATTCTATATAAGCAAAACTGAGAGTAACGAATAGGGGAGTGGGCCAATTTTCCTCCAATTTATTGGACACCGATTCTCTAATGAGACTTGAAAAGGATGAGCTTGAAGTCATGCCAAAACCCAATTTGGAATTTTTGTACAAGAAAACTCTCACACACGCATTGCAAGAAAAAAATAGAGAAGAAAAGAACAGACAAATTCTTCTTGTAAATTATGCTCCTAGTACTGTAATGAAAAAGTCTTTATTAGAGTCGTTATTTGGATTTTGAAACATGTGGATGGACCGTGTATAGTCTAAGTTCACCTACTCCTAATGAAATGATTTGCCCTTTAGCATGACTTAATTAGTAGATTATGATCTCAAAATGACCCCACATATTAGTTGTATGCACATGACTCCATGTAATGTTAATTAGAAACAAAAGAAAAGAAAGTTAAAACAACAAAAAAAAGAAGAAGATTTTTCCTTTTTGAAGCATATAGAAGAGAAAAGTGCTCGCAGCATTGTTTCATTAGTTGATTCCCAATTAATGAAATTTGGAATGTGTAGAAAAAGGACAAATTTCAACTTTTGTTTCCTGACATGTTATCCATCTGAGGGATACGGGGCAGGGACGGTCATGCTGCATCAGCATGACCGTCCCTGAACGGTCCCCTCACAAACACAACCGTGAGGACTAGAAATAACCACGTCAGGAAGGCTAAAAAATGATGGGTGCTCCAAAAAAAAATTGCACTAGTCCAAACGGTAATAGACGGAGCAAACGGAAGAGTTGAAATTTTGAAAGTTGAAAATTTGAAATAGCTGCACAAAACAAAATTGACCGAAAAGGGTGCTCTCCGAGTCCCTAATAGCAGAAGCAAACGACTAAACCAAGGAAGCAAACGACTGGAGAGTGGTTGCAGGACTGAACTGTTTGCTAACAGAGAAAGCAAACAGTGAGGAAATTGAAGCAAACCTGGTTGAAAGTGAAGGTCGTGAAGCAATCTGAAGGGTGGGAAGCAAAGTATTATAAAGCAAACTGAAGCAAACTATTAGAAGCAAACAGGAAGCAAAGTGAAGGTAGAAGGAAACAGAGAAAATTCATCATCTGACGAACTTGGTTCAGTCATGCAACTTAATAGCAGAAGCAACTACGCTCTCCGAGTTCGATGAAACTTAAAGCGTATTATCATATCAAGGTAACGTGACTGAACTATCGTCTTCAAATGTGGCCAATCATTTGTCACCCAATGCACATCAGTTCAGGGTTTAGAGATGAAATTAGAGTCACTAAAAACATAATATTGGTTGTGAAGAATAGTCAATTTGTACCGTATATGTGTGCATGTGAGCATTCAGCTTTTCATTGATGGACTATAACGGGATAGTAGTTATCCGATAACCCAGGGTATGTATTGAAGTAAAGCGTTGAGAGAAATTAGGGAAAGATGAGAGAAACAAAGTCACATTTAACAAGTGAATGAATGTACATCCTGTTGTAAATAAGTTACAGGTTATAGCCATCACATTACAATTGGTATGAATAATTGTGCATCCAGTAGTTGGTCCATGCTCATCATGCAATCTTAGTTTGCCCCTCTCCGGAGCATGCAATGTGTATAAAATGGAGGTGTAGAGTTGAATGAGGTGAAGTAGAAGAAAAGAGGCAAATAGATGTGAATAATAAATTGGTGTACTTGGTGTTGTAAATAAATTACATGATATAAGAAATATATTACAATGAGTAGAAAATACTTGTTTGAACCTCAAAATGTAGAAATAGTATAAAATGCAGAGTTGGCTTAGACTTATGTCATTAACGAATGACATAAGGTCTAGTGAGCTAAGGAACCTAGAACCTAAATATAATCACCAGAGTGGATGTACATACAGTTAAAAAAGACTTACATCGTGTGACCAACACATTACAGTCCGTATAATTTAATGTACATGGAGTTATATTTGTACATAGATAATGTCGTTGTCTTAGAGTCAAAGTAAAGTGATGTGAATCATTAATCATATTGATAAGCGTAATAATAGGATTTGGTGTACAAGTAATGTGTGATTCATAACACATTATGAATGTTAATATACATTTATGCTGTCGTTTATATACATTTATCGCTTCCCTATTGTCAGGCACATTCAATGTTTCACTCTATTTAAACTTAGACCAGTGGATTACAATTATAATCATGCCCAGTGTTAGTAGTCATCAATTATTCTGTAATGGATTGTATAAAGTTGTTAAGAAATTATAAAGTTGACTGAAAATTAGAGTAACATTTTTACAATACGATTAAACATGCTTATTTATGATTATGGTATTTTTCATAGAATACTTATGCATGCCAAGTGTTTGTAAATTTGACTTAGTAGACGAATTAAATGATTTGGAAAGTTTATCGGCATATAAAATAACAAGAAGAGTATGAAGGTAATAATTACTTGCTTTTTTCATTCTTGTTGTAGGATAGCAGTGATACCATACAATTTAGAATATATTACTGCCTGTGGATGGATGTTTACATCATAGTAAACTAACACATATAAAGGTAAAAGATAAGTAAAGTGAGTCATTGTAAATTACACGAATGAAATAAGGAGTATAACAAAATTCTACGAGAATTACAAGGTATTTGAGCGATTGTCGCTATTTATACTTTTTGATAGTATTTTTTTGGATAAATTACTGATAGTTGAGAAATACTTTCATGTATCTCTAAAGAAGGATTCTTCGAAAATTATGACTATACAGAAAGTGAGTTAAAAGTTACAATCTATTGATATGACTGTACATGTATAAATTTTGTTACTTGTAATTACTTTTAAAGTATGGCATAACTTTTGATAACTTGTAGGATTTTGTCTAGATAAGGTGTGTGATATACACCTTGTTTATCATAATGTATGGTATGTTATTCACAATAACATTATATCAAAAGTTTTTACTAGATGGTTATTTATTCCAATCACCTATTAAATTGACCATTAGTGCTTATGAGAATGCATTAAATATTTAGTAGATAGGTAGTTTACTTCAATAAGTAGCATGTATATATATAAATACTTAGTGAATGTACAATCTAGTTGAAATAATGTACACTTTGTTACTGACCAAGTACGATGCATAAAACTGTATATCATGTTAGGTGTTAATTACTTGACTATGTATATTTGTAAAAGGGAGATTAGATATAGCGCAACAAAAAGTAGTTACATGAGTTGGAATGTATTTTACAAACTTTGGTATAGTTGATATTAGCATTTTTCTGTAGAGTGTACACGTTGTTAGTAGGTATGGAGTAATGCTATATCTTATGTATGCTTCTATGACTATGAATTTACAGAAATTAGTCTATTGTTTGAATTTATAATTGATTGTTAGCCCATACACACTATCACATATATACACATAATATAAGAATAAATTTACTATATAGTTGTTTATTGGTTCATAAAGTTCATATTGACGTATAAATTGGGATCTGATTAACTATACCCTGTATATAATTGTTAACACATTATATCTTATTGATCTTATTTTGCGGTGTGTCATGGGCAAAGATAGTTTCTTTTGACAAATCAATGGATATCAATTAATGTTCGCACATGAGCATGGCTTTAACTTTTATTTGGATGTTTCTAATAGCACAATTAGTTATGATGATGTTACGTTGTGTGATGATTTTGTTACGGCCAACATCCCTCCTGATATACCCTTTTTGTTTGTCTTATACAATTATTTGGCCTATATACAACTCGTAGACGCATTCAATGAGTCAGTCAGTGAATGACCCTCCTAACGCTGTTGTTTCCCGAAATCGAGAAAAGTCAAACGGTATGTATATATTTAATAGATAAAATAAAGTCCTTTTTTTCATATCATAGAGCTACTTTTTCTTTAATAGTAATGGTGGGCACTCGAACGCTATCAAAGCAAGCATATTTTGTAGTTAACATATAATGTTTTAATGACATATTATTTTTTATTATCTGAAAGTTCACCAATTGGCTAATCAGGGGCCTCATGGAAGTGTCCCTACAGAATGGATGCACTTCAAATTTTCTATATTTTTCAAGCATAACTCCGTCTGAAATATCTTAATGGTCTGAAATATCGTTTTTGTTATAATGTCTAGTCCAATTTAACTTTGTAACTGAGCAATATAGGCATTGCTAATGAGTTGTTGATAGTTGAATAGTTATATTGTACAATGTAGGCGGAGTGTGCGGCAATTTCAACACACTGTGATAAGGATGCATATCATGTATTTTCACCATCACCCAGGTAACAAACTTTTATCATTACATCACATATTTATGTAGTCTTGTTAATTGGATACTTCGACAGCGTATATTATTAACCGTATGTTCCATTATCTGTATTTGCTGATTTGCCATCGTTACGCATTTCAGGAAAGAAATAACACCCAAGAATTGCAACTAACTGCTGACGTCAACTCCCCTCAGTGTGCAGATTGATAACTGTTGTGCACCTACAATTTTTATGAATACAAACCAATTGGTTGTTCCAAACAATTGAGTTCCGAATATCCGTCCCCAAAGTTCACTGTATTTACTGATGTTCGTACTTGTCCAGAGATGATATTGCTCAGTTTCGATCGATTCCGTATTGTAAGCTTGTTTTAATCTACAATCTCTCAATGAATTAGTACTTGCACCAAACATTAGGTGTCTAGCACCAGATTTGCGGTGTCTAGCACCATATTTTTCAGACATTAGGTGTCTAGCACCAGATTTACGGTATTTTTGGACGAATATTTACTAAATGCAGCCATGTCGTCCCTACCAGGGAATGCCGCATATGTACGTTACAAGAAGTTAATAAGCTGTTACAATATATTGATGTGCTTGTACAGGCACTTTGTCATATTCCTCTATGTTAAAATTTAGACAAGTAGTTTACAATTGTATTAACGATGAGTATTACAGATAGTATTACAGGCACTTCAATAGGTATTACTCCTTTAGTACGGAAATGAAGTTACAATTGGCGGCTCAGTTTGGTTCCACACGACCACATAATAAGTAACAGTTTCGCAGAAGAACATGGTATTTCGTTGGGACAACTAATTTGAAAATGGGGTAACTAATATTTAAAATGCAACAAATAGTCATAACAACATGTACAGATTGAGTTACAACCAGTTAAGTGTATGTTACAATTCATTACAACTAATGAATTTGCAATTGGTAGCTTTTCGTCTTCTCTAGTTAAAACTAGTGATATTACAACTAGTTAATATCCGATGAACCTTTCCTCTTCTCTTGTTTGTGCTATTGCCCTTGGCACAAACAATAATTCCTTCCCCCGACACATTAAATTTCTTAGACACTTTATTAACTGTCTATTGAAAATATAGAGATGATCATTTCGAACTCCAAAACATTTGATGTAGCGAGGCCTTCTCGAACATCTCATTCAAATAGCTAGATCTTCCCGAATATCAAGCAAAGTTGAGGAAATTATTTGGCTCCCAAGAACTTCTTTTAAAACTGAACACTATATTGATAAGACTGTAATCCCTGTTGTAGGGAGGTTGAAGATAACAAAAAATGAATCGAGTACACGAGCCCATTGCCACTTTAATATGAAGAAAAATTGAAAGTATGAAGTTGAATAATAATGCGGGCAAAAATGAAAGGGGGACGAACAAACTGGAGTCTGTGTAAGGGATATACAACTGCAACATCAGTCTTTTATAGTCCGCAATACCCTCTAATATGGTAAAACATCAGACCCCAACGCATATGAGGCCAACTAGTATATCACGGGAGTGGAAGCTGTAGACTCACATGCAGCGCCTGAACCATATCGGATAAGCTTCCTTATGTACAAAGCGTGAAATTTGTTGTACCGAGAGTCTTGCTACGTGTTACGAGTTGTTGCTAATCAGTTACAGACTTTAGCATAATTTTTGGCAGCTTTTATCCTGAAAGAACTTGTACACTAACATTGGGGGTTATGTGCATATAGAGTTACACATTATTGCCGATAAGTTTCATCGTCTGCATACACAGTAATTCTCTAAATACACTGTTTGCACTTTACCTTCTTCTATTTGTTGGGTGGCCTAACATTTTGCATTGTAACACTCTATGCCCTTGATCAGTTTATGATCCAACCTTTCAACACTCTGTCTGGCCTTTGGAATGTCTTTTTCCTCCACAGGCATGTAGTAATTTGCAGTGAGGGTTGTCTCAAACACTTAATTAATTTACATTATTGTAAATAAGAACGAACAAAGCTGTAAGTAAGAGACTAGATATGCACTTTGGTGTTGACCATCATAGTGAGTTATTGTAGTTCCACCATGAAATATGAAATTTGTGTATTAAGGTAACCATACAATCTCGTTTAGCTCAATAAACATAATAATGGCAGGCTTGCTGATGTTAATAACACAGAACAATTGAGTAGCGCAAGTGAATTCAGATGTAAGTAACACACTTAATAGTTCCCAATAACTTGGGTCAAAAAAAAATTTGTGTGTCTTTATTCAACAGTACACGCAAAAGTCATAGATTGTGCGAATGAGCTTACATCTACGACTACCTACCAGCGAAGTCCGCTTCATATGTCTTCCAGCCTAGCTAACATGGGGTCAACGAAAATTTGCTATTATTAGCAGCAGCAGGGTGATCGAAACCAAAATCGTCAAGAAGGTTTTCATTTGTCGAATATCTCTCCAGATACATTGCACACTCTTTCTTTTAACGTCGATTTTTCTTTATCCTTTTCCGTGCCATCTTGCCACCGCTCAAGCAAATTGTAAAGGTTATTTACTTTGTTCAACACATATCAGTTTGGCTAAGGTTTTATATACTCTTATCTATACAAATTAAAACAAAGTGAGACCAATTTAAGAACTTGTAATTGCAATGAATCAAACAATCACATCTCACTATCTTGCCAATATACTGGTGCAACATAAAAGTATTGACAAACTTACATATTCAAGGATTTTGATGGCACTTCAAGTTCGCTACTACCTAATTTTTCACTTTTTTCTTTTCTAGCTGCTTTTTTAGTCAAACTTCTTAATCTCCTTCATGCCATTTGGACCAACTTTTTGATAAACAATTACATAAGATTTTCTCCCAATATTTTAAAATCAAGATAGTAGTTCTAAGAATGATATAGTAGATTCAATTATGAGTAAGACATTTTGAATAACAAGTACATTCAACCTAACATATAGACATTAGAACCAAAACTCATGCCAATCAATTTTCATACTGTAGGCTTCAATTACTAGATTGTTACAGTTAGTTGGGTTTTCAACTTATGAACAAGAGTAAACAATTACTAATGTTTATTAATATCTGCATTAATTAGCTTACGAAAATATACATGATCTATGAGGTATAATCAATGAGGTATTAGTTACTTGACTGTACATATTTATAAAAACATAGATTGAAAATAGCACAGCAAAAAATAGCTATGTGAGTTGGAAAGTATTCTAGAACTTTGGTATAGTTGATATTTGCATTTTTCTGTGGAGGTATAGCTATGTGGTTGTTTTCATGTTGATAAGGTTTTCTCCTGACATTCCCAAATCAAGATAAAGTAATGATATAATAGATTCAATTATCCACAAGACATTTTGAACAACAAGCATATTCAGCCTAACATATAGGCATTAGAACCAAGATTCATGCCAATCAACTTTCATACTGTAAGCTTCAATTACTGATCTGTTACAATTAATTGGGGTTTCAACTTATCAACAAGAGTAAACTTCTGTCTGCATTTCTTTCCTCACAAGGGTTCCATTATCAATTTCTAGGACTTGATTTAATATCATTATGCTAGTTGATTGTGCATTTACAACCATGTCAAAGCATTTGTTCACTGTGATTGTTCTATCACAGAATGTAATAGTTATCTAACAAGATGTATATGCACACTAATTAAGATAACTGGTAACCATTTTTTCATACTAAGAAAGGCAATCTGAACAAGATGTCTTACCTTCAATTTTTTTCCCTAACTTTCTTCCCACTGCATGTTGCGCGTAATTATCATCAATCTCACGTATTAAGTTCTATAGATGTTGCGGAAACAAACACTAGCCATTTTACGTATTAAGTGATTTAGATGGAACCTCAGGTTGTCTGCCATCAAGTTTTCCTGTTGCTTCATCTCTGCCACCTTTCTTACCTGAAGTTCTCAATTTTTTGCCTGCCATTTAAACTGGAGTTTTACACAGACAATTGCATTTCAGTTCCATTATACTTTCCCCGCTTATTCTTAATGCATTATAAAGTACTAACATATATAATATATCACTTTCAAATCTTAGTAACAATAGTTATGAAAACTTGTAACCTATTTTCCACATTCTGTTTGCCAAAATTAACTGTAGGTTAATTATTCTGTTTGGTCAATTCCATTTACAATCTACTCTCACTCATTTATCAAGTTTGATGGGATACTTCTTCTTCTATTTCTTGTCCTACGCTACAAATATGAGTTAATGTAATAATCCGGAGGTACCAATTTCATAGTTACGTTGATGAAATTTTACAGAGCAGTTCTTACACTGTAATTGCTAATTCATTGCGTGTTACAGTTATCCAACTTCAAGTCCAAGCACACTACCAAAGTAAAACTTATAATCTTTTTTCCACATTGAGTATGCCAAACTAAAAATTATATTATTTATTATGCCTACCTTGTTCAAATTGTCATCTACTGCCCTAATTATCAAGTTTCAAACAATCAATTTCTTTTTCTATTTATCCTATGATTATGCAAATACGAGTTAACTAACAAACAATAGGTAGCAATTTCACAGTATATTCACGCAATATTACATATCAGTTTTGCTACTGTAACTTCTAACTCACTACATGTAACATTTATTCAACATGATGTCCAACCTCACTAGCTAAAAAACCTTGTAATCTTTTTCTCTGCAATGCGTCTACCAATCTAAGTGTTATGTTATTTTACTCCGCATAACAATTTTACTCCGCGTCATTATATATTTATATGAAATGTCTCTTATACAACATGCTGTAAGAGACATTCTTAAGGGAACTATCTTTGTAACACTTTTTTTTTGTTTTGTATGTCGCCATGAATAGTATGTACAAACCACACATAACATATAATCTGCACACAGGCACTGCTAACCAACAAAATCTATAAGAAATTCATAAAAACAACCAGTACCCCTGTTATATAATGACTACACTATTGCTACTAATGTGAGAGTTATGACCCCTATTTATCCCTTCCTAACAACTCCCTCTACTAATTGGTTTAGATGTTCTCCTTTTCTTTTTGACAAACACTTGGTGTTCAAAATTTCTCTCTACTTTACTCTCCCATATGGCCCATGAACAGATCTAATTTCTAACATCTATATATTTTCGACAACCATGATATAAAATCATGTGATGCTATTCACTAAACAATAGAAATTATGTCATTAGTTTGCAATATTGTTACCTGTAGGGTTTATGTAAATGCGATTGGGTGTCACTGTTTTGGACTCCATCATCTTTAGCTTCATTGTTCAGTCCTAACCTTCCCCGACCCTTTATAGAGATTAGGCCTCCAAGACTTTCTCCTTCAATAGGTAGTTCTTCCTTTTTCTAAGTGTATTTTGACTGCTCTTCTTCTGCCCCTTGTCTGCAACTTTCCTATTCATTGATTGTATTTTGCCTTAGTTCTAAAATTGTAGATGAATATTGACAACTTTTTGGAGGGAGACTAAAAAAAATTTTTCGTACCAAGAATTGAAATGAAGTCATAGCGAGTCAATTAGGCGGGATTTTGTGAAAGGGAGTTTCAATGGTTGGTAACGGAGGCGTTAAGCTCAGACAGTTTTTAGAAATTTTTTTCCTTGCTCATTAATCAAAATGACTCTGTTTTGAGCTTTGTCAACGTGGATTAATGATGGCCACTTCTTCAGTTTTGTGAGGGGACCGTTCAGGGACGGTCATGCTGATGACCGTCCCTGCCCCGTATCCCCATCGGAGTGACGACGACGACAAATAAGTGGGTTAATACGTAGAAGTATCTTGACAATATCACCATGATTTGGAGTGCAGATGTGTCTGGATTAGAATTATTTATCAAAAATTTATTTGCTTGAATCATCACAAACATATGTTTTAACACACTGTTTTATCTAATCAATTATTTTTTTATCTCACACACATTACATCGCATATATCATCATATATTATTTTATATTAGTTTATAATAATTAAGATTTACCCATTCTAAAGAAATTATTGTAAAGCGAAAGATAACGAAAATTTTGACTTTTAGGGTCGAAATCAACGACAATGGCCACAAACAAAGAACAGCTTTTCAGCTGTAGGTATCCACCGATAACGTAGTATAATTTTCATAACGCCATTTAAAATATCGAGCAATAATTTACAACACCAAGTAACAAGAAGCGTCAAATCCACACTTTTTGAACACTCGACAAACCCACACAAGCTACAGTAACCACGAGTGCAAACTGGTAAATCGCTGCAGACTTCCTAGTACAGGAGGGATCCCATGTAAACAACCCCAAAGTACAATGTCACATGTCGAAGAAAGCATTTATTATCCTAGCAATTTTCTATCTCTATCCACCCCAACCGAAAAAAAAGGTACACAAAGACCAGATTAAAAAAAGTTCATGAAGCATTATGTATGACGGACGGCTTAGTGACCGATCAAGACCTTATCAAGAACATCAAGGAAGAGCTTATGTGCAGTGAGCTGAGGAAAATGGCCGTCGGTGGTAGCGATAATCTCGATGGTTGATGTTCCTTTGATTTTGTTCTGCATGAAGATTGGGACAGAATCTGGGACGACGAGATCCCTTGCCGTGTGAATAATGGTACATGGCGCCGTAACCTTTTCAAGAATGGCCCTGTGGTCACTGAGGAAAACAGTTTTGGCCAAGGGAAGTGCGGTTTTATATCCCATTCGTTTCAAGGTTCCTGCAATTTTTTCGACCGAGGGAGGATCGTTGTTGTCTACCACAATTGATGCGAACCTGGTTGCCCACTGGTCGTAGTTGGACTCGATGCTAGCAAAGATCTGTTCAACGTGGGAGATCTCGAATCCTCCTTCGTAGTCTTCTGAGTTTATGAACCTTAAACGGAAGGGGGAAAAAAAACAAGGTAGAGTGTCATATGTACGTGAAAGAATTTTGTGTACAAATAAATATAGAATTTGTGTAGGTGATACAAGTGGCTAGACCTTATCCTTATTATGCTTCGTTGATTGAGGAAGAGGGTAGGAGGATATGGTGAGGACAAATTTCTAAAAATAAAGTGAAGTAAACTATGCATGATTCCAGGATCCGACATGATTTGTGATGCTATTTCGGTAAAAGGTGCTCGCTATAGTACAAAAAGAGGTGTATGTCCATTCACATGCTTACACTAAAAGAAAAAAGAAAAAAAAATGCAAAAGGGAAGGAAGGGAAGAGAAATTTTTCAAGGTTTACTGACACGGTGTCAAATCAAGCGGATGTTTAATCCAAATAAATCCATGACATCACAATCTACGATTTTAGTCTACGGAGAGGAAATTATATAGCTAATTCGTCAGCAGGAAATTCATCACAATCTATAGTAATCCTGTTTGGATTACAAATTCATCAACAGAAAAATACGGTCCAAACCCTGTTTGGATTTTGTATTTTTTAGGGGAAAAAATTATCACATGTTTTTTGTGAATTTTTTTTGCACATTTCTCAATTATATTTTTATCTACGTACATCACATCTTAAAAAATGCTACAGTAATCTTTTTTTTCTAAAAATTCTTTAAAAAGTGCAATCCAAACAAAATCCTAAAAGTTTTTGTAATCAATTTGTTCATCTCCTTTGAAGAAAAAGGGGAAAAAAACTTTTTCCTTTGTCAAAAAATCTTATAAAACCAGTTTTTTTATTGTTTTTGCCACCATATAAAAATTTTTCTAAAAAGGCCGAAAGTTGTCCTGTTTTGTAGGTTTCCAAGTGCCTGATCACAATCTCAAATTGTGACCACTGACGCCCCTCTACAACCGGCCAATCTCTTCCATAGCAAAGACAAAAAGAAGTATAGGACGCACGCACAACCACATCAAAGTTTATGGGAAGCACCCGAATATTCAGGAAACTAGATTAAAATTCTGCAGGAAGGGGGCAGATCAATAAAAGCATATGGAGAATAAGTACCAGCGCAAAAATAAATAAATAAATAAATAAATAAATAAATAGATAAAGCTTACTCGTGCACTAGATTTTATGAAATTTGTGACTATATTATCAGACTTTTGAAAAGGTTCAACTTTAACCGATCGAACATGATTCATTTATGATTGAAATAAAAGCTATTTTTTAACCCAAAAAAAAAAATAATTTCTAGCAGGGGGACTGGGGATGCATCGGAAGAGGAGACTACGACGCAGACGTAGGAAATGGAAAGAGAAAAGAAACGATAAAAAAAAAAAAAAACTTTAACTATTCTTGAAAAGACAATAAACAAAACCCTCAAGTTCAACCACTGTCTTGCTATCTCTGTAATATCTATGTAATAACAGTAGTAGTTTGTATTTACTGAAACTTGGAAGTACCTTGGAGAAGATGCAACAAGTACCAGCCTGCTGAATAAGTCGGGCCTCTTGACTGAAGCAATGCATCCAATCATCCCAGACATGGAGTGTCCAACAAAGACTGAAGATTTTAAGTTCATTTCTTCCACGAGAGCTATTATATCATCGGCAAAAGCATCATATGAAGAATACTTAACTGCGTCAAAGAGGTTTAGATCTTTGACGGCACCTGAGAAACTCCAGTCAAAAACCAAAACTTGGTGTAACTGAGCCAGCGAGGGCACCACTTTGTCCCAGACCGAATGGTCTCCCCCGTAGCCATGCGCAAGAATTATGGTTTCTTTTCCAGAACCAATTAGTCTTGCGTTCATGGCTGTGAACATAGATTTTGGCGTGACCATGCTGCCTTTTCTGAGCTTTTTGCAGGGGGAAAGGTAGTAGAATTGGTTAGGGAAGAAGGAGAGAAGCTGATGGAACAGTGTCTTGAATGCTTTTTTTTTTTTTTGGTTAAGATGATGGGGTTTACTAATGTTAATGTATATGTTTTTCTAGTCCTTTGTCTGTCTTATATAGGCAACAGGAGGAGTCTTGGACAAATAAATCAAAAGCATTTAGCCCTAATAATTTAAAAAAAGTGCCGTAAATTAACATTGTTGGGGTAATTGATGATTTTGTACTTATCCTTAACTATTCTGGAGGAAGACAAACTAATACTTTTTGAGAAGGTGATAAACTAACATAATATCATAACCCAAAACCTCTACTTATATTCTCTCTTTCGGACCATCCAAATCATCTCTCCCCCTCACTCAAAAAGTTTTGGGAAATCACTAAACTACAATATTTTGTAGGATAGTTATTGGGCACTCTTCAAGTATTAGATTTTTTTAAAGATAACATTAATTAGAGAAAATATGTAAATGCATAAAAATATAATAATTACTGATATGTGTATATACAAGATATGTTTGATAGGCTAGATAGAGTTTACATGGTTAACGAGGGCATTTGTTAGAAAAATCCTATTTTATAAAGTCACATCACCCTCTTTCTTTTTCCCCCTTTTCTTAAGAATGAATTCACAAAAGATTCTAAGAATCTTAACGCTCTATCACTGGATATATAATGGTCTAGTTAGCATTAATTTATTGACGTTTTTTGTTAAGCACTTTGTGAAGAAACAGGCCATACAAGATCAACTATTAGTGTGACATCCGCATAATATTATTGTTGTTCATTGCTTATCTTTCTTGAGTTAAACTAACAAATTTTTTTCCGTGATCCATCTTGTTTCGAGAGGGGAAAAAGAAGAGAGAGAGGAAAAGTTTTAAGAACTAACTATTTCTAGATTAGTTGGCCACCAAAAGAGTTTTTAAAATTTTATTTGAATGTATGTTAAGGAACCAAATCATTTGGATTATATTCAAAAATCCAAATTTTTCTGAAAATTTTGCCAGCAAGTGCGGCACTGTTTGTGTTTGGGTTGGTGGTGGTTCAATTTCCTTCGAATTCCCTTTGATCTCTTTAGATGCCCCTCCCTCTAGTATAGAGTAGGAGTAAATGTAGAATAGATTCCATTATATCCAAAAAAAAAAAGGAAAAGTTCTAGGACAGTTATTGTATAATGGGTCATTGACCCTCCTTAGAGTAAAAAAGAAAACGGAAAAGAAACCTTCCACAAAACTGATACGTTCCTAATGAAATTTCGTCAAGAATCAACCACAATAATATAAATTGAGATTAAAAAAAAACAAAAAGTTTAAAGGTCGGGCAACAAATCAATAAATATGTTGAGTTTAAAAAAAAATGTTTTTCTCATAATTGTGTCAAACTCATGATTGTAAATCAAGCGAACGATTTCACTTTATCTGGTTTTGGCTCATGTAGATGCGAAGGAGACAATTGCGCCACAATGCCTGCGTTGGATAAATTGGGTTTGACTGATTAATACTTGAAAATTGTAGGAAAAAGGATTTTTGGGCGGTTGGGATCATTAAATGTGTTTGGCCCCTCGGATATATAGTTGATTTTTTTTTTTTTTGAGGGTGATATATAGTTGAAACTTGAAAACCTTCCGAAAGAAAGTAATGGCATGCTAAGGAGAACCGCGTCCTTTATAAGGCTGTCCCTATCCTAACCCCCAAAAAATTTTGAGATTCATCTTCTTTTCCCCAAAGGTTTTCCGGACTTTCATATATACCAGGTCTCTGGTTTTATGGCTACCGAATACCAATCTGCAATGTATTGACAAAAAAAAAAAAAAACCAATCTGCAATGATTAAAGTGGATCAGACCAAGATCGGCGCTCAGATCTTAAGATTCTGTTTGATAATCTAATTCAACATTTAGATTTAATAAATTCAGATATTAATATATTCAAATCATTTGATAATTAAAAATTTAACATATGAATTAATTAAGCGATACTGAATTTTTTAGACAAAACTTGCTCCCAAAATTAAGTGATAAACTATTCACTTATCATTGAATGTTATATGCATTTAAATATATTAAATTTAATAATTAACAGTTTAATAAGTTAATTGATTCATACTTTATATATTAGATTTCAATTTTCAATTTTATCAAATGCACCCTAAGTCTTTTATTCCTGAATGCAATCCACTTATCTGATCCAAATTTTGTTCGCGTCAGTTCTGCCACAGATCCACTTGTACATTTAGTACAAGTTTATTCTTTGTACAATTGTACCCCAAAGCCTTAGGTCTTACTTCATCAAATAATCTCATTTCATTTAACAAACTATTCCAATAATAAATATTTTCGCCCAACCAATATTTCACTATAACAATAATATTAGTTTGTCCCAACATCAACATCTAAAAACACTAAAAGTATGCAAAATTGGCAATGATACGGAGAGAGGATACAGTGTTTTATGAATAATAAAAAAAAATTATCCAAGCAAACCCGCTCATTTCGCGCATTGTTTAAAACTAATTAAGTTGCAATATCAGATAATAGCTTCTCCTGAATTAGAGATTTGGTATAATTCAGTTTAAAATTCCTTAATATTGAAAAGGGTATCTTTTAGCATTTTCGAGTAGCACATCCAAAAGTGTAAAATCAGCACTATATATTCTCTAGTGGTGAATAATTATTATTGATTTTTAATACTGCCAAGTTCAATACTCTTGTAGGCCTCAATAAGAAGGTAAAAAGAATATGCCGTGTCCAAATATGATTTGAATTGGACAACTTTGATTGTGGTCCATGAGAATGGGATGCTCATAAAGATGATCGAAGATGAGGAGGATGAGAAACTGAAAAAGGACGTAGTGGTAAATATAAGAGGCGGGAATTGGTCAAGGATGGATTTAGCTAATTGGGAAGAAGGCCAAAACCCAACAGAAGAAAGGACAGGCACCACCACATGTTATATTTTTTTTTTCGACAAAAAAAGGCCTCTCTCTCAGCAGTCAGCAATCAGCATGGTGAGGTGTCTACAGCGCTACTGTCCCTGTTGTTCCATCATCCGATGACTTTATCGCATGTAATTGTAAATTTTTTACTAAGTAAAACTGCAAAAGGTCCTTTTTGTCGTCTTCTGCTTGACTGTGTGTACTGTGTGTCTGCGGGTCTGCCAAGTCGTTGATGATTCCAACGCCCAACTTTTTTCATTTACTATTCCTGCACCGCTGCCCCCACCCCACGGGTCCCACCATGTTGTAATTGCTTCATCAGAGATAAGTCGCTTTCAACGGAGAAAGATAGAAGCTACCCAGCATGATTAACACCCCACCAACTAATTACTATTATTATTTTAATCGAAATAAAAAAAATAATTAAAAAATATATTGATAATATAAATAAATAAAATTGTGCAAATAACTCATTATACAAACAAACTCAACTAGTAGTTAATAAGTTTGGATGGAGTATTATCTGAAATATTATTTGGAATAATTACTGTAGCACTTTTTGTGATTTGATGTATGTGAGATAAAAAGTAGTTGGGAATATAAAAAAGTGGATTGAAAAATATATTTATGATGCAAGCGAAATATTATTTGAGATAAATTTGCAATCCAAACACACTCACTAGTATTTTTCTTAACTCCCCTCCCCCAACCATTTTTCTTTTCGGCGCGTGTGATGTTACTAGAAATAGTATGATACTAAAAAGGATATTTTTCTTTGGTACCTTGTATCATAATTAAAAATTCGAGATAACCTTGCAATTGCCCTTCAGAAAATAAAGAAAGAAAATGTACACCCTTTCCTTTTAGAAAATCAACTATCAGCCTACCTAAGTTTATATACGGGGAAGAAAAAAAAACTAACTAATTTTAACATAATAACTAAATACATGTAAAACAAACAAAAGCAACAATACGAATTGCCTTGCATAATTGTATAGATACACACTTTGCAGAAGGACACAGCGTTTAGATGCATTCCTAAAGACGGACAGGCAAATATATAGTCCTCATGCTTTGAGAAATCTAGTAGATGCAGATCTTTAAAGAAATTTGCTTCCCTCATTTTGTACTTATAACTTAAGTTTGTTCAATATATAGTCCCTTTTATTACAAAAAAAAAAAAAAGATGGACAGACAAATAAGAACACACCGCATAACACATATAGTAACAAAGAGATCCATATCGCCATATGGTTCTTTCTTTTTTTTTTTTTAATATCGATATCGCCATATGGTTCTTTTTTTTTAAAAAAAAAGAAAAGAAAAAGAACCAAGTATATGATCTAGTTTATGCTTTTATACATATGATCATATGACTTCACTGTACCCGGCAAGCTTAATTCTTTACGCCCACACCTAGGCTATGTCCAAAGTTCCGTGCAAGCCAATTCAGCAATTCTCACTCCATTTGTTTCGAAAAAGCAAAAAGCTATTTATATGATACAAATAAAGTATTCGTATAAACACGCCGTTGCCTGCCCAATAGCTCCTGATCGTGGTCCAGTGCTGGATGAGAAGGATATGCAATAAATTGAAGTTGGAACTTTTTGATTTCAATAACCTTGTGCTGAAAAGAATAGCATATATTGGTGATCCATGGTTAAGTGGTGCAACTCCAAATTTTAATTAATAAGATAAGTTTGTCAGAAAAGCTAACGAATTAATTGTTTATATCCAATAAGGATGAAGAAAAGTTGCTTAAAACAGATTTGTCCCAGGCTCAAAGACATCTCAGAAGAAGGACAAGAATGAAAAGTTCACTTCACAGCATAATAATACTCTTGCTGCTTGTGAATTACACGTGTAACAAGAATCTCATACTCATTCATGGAGCCGAAAGGTTTTCCTTTTTTGTCGACACAGGGTGTCCGGATCAATTCTTACGGGGCCCGACTAATCCCCTGCACTCCGGGAGAGGAGGCCCCACTCCACACCGAAGACATAAGCCACGGAACTCAAACCCTGGTTGCCAAGTAAGTGGCCATACCCTAAAGAGGGGGAGCGCACCGTCCGAGCTACCCCGTGGGGGCTGAGTCGAAAGGTTTTCAAGAAGAAGGTTTTTATTGTTTTTATCTTCGATCTTCAAAAACAAAAGGGTCGGAAATTTCCAAATGGCCAAGTCACATGTATCAGGTTCAATTTACAAAGAATTTCCAGGTTAAATTTGTTGAAGAAAAAGCTAGACAAATCCAAAAAGATAAAAAGGAACAAGAAAGAGTTGTCAAGCTAATCCATCATATGTGGCTTTTTTCGTGAGGAGACTGAGAGGGTCACGATCTGCAGAGACTCTAACCGTGATGATAAAGAAATGCAATTAATTGGAAAAACCATTTTTCTTATTGAAGTGGGAAAATGATACTCTAACAAACCCTTATAGGCTACCGAATTTTCATGGCTAATTACATACTTTTACCGCGAGGTGCTATTAACCAACCATCATGAGCAAATTAGAGAACGAAAGCAAAAGGTTGAAGGCCTAGCAAATTATCTTAACTTATTTGTTCCCTCAAAAAAAAAAATCTTGTTTATCCATCTGGTTGGTGGTCATGATGCCCGTGCTTGAAGGCCTAGCACGATTGGACCCGATGTCCAGTCATCAATGACTGATGAATGAAACTTTTGTCGACAGATCAGCAACCCACGACCGAGTTGATTCGTCGTGATTTTGCGGCTCGATATGTTACTGTCTATGGTCTTTAATTTGACTGTAACTCTTTGCCAGTCAAAACCAAGAACATTAACACACTGTAGACAGTAATATCACTTCTACCTATACCTGCTCTATGAAATAGGAGCAGCAAATAATTGATGAAACAGATAAATTACGCAAGTTATAGTCATATAAGTTATAATGACGTGTAGTGTCATTATAAAAGAAAAAAGAAAAAAGTGACGATGAGTAATGTACAATGGTATAAGAAAATCTATATAATTATTTGGATTCACATATAGCAAAGCTCTACAAATAAACCCATAAACGAAGTCTACACAAATATTTGCCTTCACCCGGCAATAAAGGCTGCTTTAGCCTTTAAAGCTATATGACTTCAAATGCATTGCATATTTCCTTAATGCATTTCCCCTGCTGATCGAGGCAGACAAATTAAGAGCATTAATAATAGGTAAAGATCTTGTTGGTAGAAAGGCCACCCTTCGCCGGGGCCGCAAAAGGATTCTTCACAATTTCAAAGATGAAACACTGATTGTCCATAACCACAGATTTAAAATGTCAAAAAGGTTGGAAATCATTGTCCATGAATTGTACAATACAGCGTCTCTATCTGCTACATATACGCCCCACACAACTTTAGAGCATGCACGGCCATTGCCGGCTCTTGTGTGATCCATATCATTTTATTTAGTATGTTAGATTTTCTGAAATAGCTTAGCATTAATGGTTGGTTATAACTCGTTCCAGGTGTTATGAGAACGTGAAAATGAATACTATCAACAACTCTGCAAGACAACCACCTTGAAAATTGCAAATCATAATTAGTTTCTAATTTCAAGTAAAGGGAAGATAATGGTTCGCTTTCATTCGTGTCATTTCATCTACTCCCTCCATCCCACTTTGATAGTCCTGATTTTTTTTCACACAGTTTAAGAAAAAGTAGTTAATTTTGTTGGAACAATCAATTTAGGTAGCTATTTTCCTAAAATACCCTCACATTAATTAGAATACAACTTTATGGGAACTTGAATTGATAGTAAAAAAAGAATCAACTCTCATTAAATGTGGTAGGTTTATAGTAACAACAACTTACATTGAATAAGGGTATTTTAGGAAAATTAAAATACAATTACATTCTTCAATTGGAAAGTGGACTATAATTTGGGACAGACAAAAAAGGAAAACATGACTATCAAAGTGGGACGGATGGAGTAGTAGTTGCATTGCATAAATTCTTGGTAATGATGAGATACTCTTAAGCATCTAGATTTTGCACGTTACTACTACTACTATCTTGGTACAAATTAACTATGAAGATTTAAGACTCGCCTCGGTCTTTTGCCATTTTAAGAAGCTGAACCCTAAACTTTCTGTAAAATTTGGCAACGTCCGAGTAAAGAGCCACCTCTGTTTAGGCTTTCTTCACCGGGAAAAAAAGCAGTACTACTACAGAGTATAGACCCAATGCATGCAAGGATGACTTTCTTGTTTAGTGAACAACTCGACGTAGAGAGTGCCATCTACCTAAATAAATCATGCAAAAAAAATAAGAATCTTGGTTTCCTATCTTTTGCCAATAGAAAAATGAAAAAAGAAAGGATGGAGACAAAAATTGACCCCATGAAAGCTCATAATTCTCATCTTCCCACTAGTTGGGAAAAATCGAGTCGAAAGGAGATCTTGTTTCATCCAATTTGCACGCGTTAACCACGTAATGTGTGAAGTTACTCCTGTACAAAAAAAAAAAAAAAAAAAAAGCATAATGTGTGAATGTCTGGTTTCTGTTCTCTTATTCCTAGAAAATTATCCTTTATTACATTCTTTATTTTTAGTTACTTTGTAGTTACTAAACAAAAGGGAAAATCACATTTCTTAAATTAGGATTTTTGTTTCCCACAATACCACCTGTTTTAAAGATTGCAGAGACTTAACATTTTTGGTAACTGTAATTACGACTTAACATTTTATAAACAAATGCCCACGAATTTTATAAAGATTGCTGCCACCATCCTTCCTTGGAAAAGCCGAAAAGGCACAATTACTACTACTATTAAACATTTTGACCCAAAAAAAAAAAAAAACTACTACTATTAAACACGAGATTTTTCTAATGGCTTTAATATTTGTAGTTGAGAATTTTGGTCCCAACGAAATTATTTAAGGCTCATTATTGCCGTTTTGTCAACAGTTGTAGGTATAGGGTGGTGACGATCACACACACCATTCTCTTTTTTCTTTCTTGATTTTGGGTCAAAACGCACGTGAGAGACACAAGGAGTCGTCAAGATTTATCTTTCCTTGGTGGCTTTCGTGGTTTTTTTTTAAAAAAAATAAATATATGGGTTCCAAAAAAAAATCTAGGGAAAAAAAAAGGCCAACCGTGTTTGATAGGATTGGGGTGGATGGTCCAAGTCATTACTCTGATATAGCTCAACGTGGAGGGGGAAAAGATAAGAGTAAACGTACATATAAAATGATGGAAATAACACATATTGTCGTTCAATTATATGCAGATAATGTGCACAAATGTATTGATCGGATCTTGTTTGATATCATCCATCAGCTTATCCTTCACAAACAGAGACATTTTCGTGGAAGGCTCTCTTGAGCTCTGTATCTCCTTTATTTTCTCCTTTATTTTCTTTGTCATTTCTTCCATTTCCTTTAACTTGAGTCCAAAAATTGGATATACAGTAATTCTCCTATTATGAATATAACCGAAAGAAATTTAAAAGCATAGGGTGAATGACAAGGATCTCTATCTCTGAACATTGCATGGAGTTACCACAACCCAAATTCTTGTGCGAAGAAACCCAAAAAAAAGGGTTATCAGCCAGAG
Organism: Coffea eugenioides; assembly: GCF_003713205.1. NCBI lineage: Eukaryota > Viridiplantae > Streptophyta > Magnoliopsida > Gentianales > Rubiaceae > Coffea > Coffea eugenioides. The sequence goes on from NC_040040.1 coordinate 8,792,647, forward strand.
AGATTAGCCCTACACTCGAACTGAAGTTTGCTTTAATTATTTTTTGTTTTCTGGTTATTCATTTCAACATTTGGTTAAGGATAATTAATATGCAGACAAATACTCTCTTTGTTCCTGCAGCCCGAGACTCTCGTACATCCATTTACTGATCCCTAAAAGGTGAACGGATTTGTTTTGGGTCCTCGGAATTAAATAGGATCGATCCTCAAAATCCTAAATATGCTACTGCTGATAACCTTTTTGATGAGACGACAGAAGATATGTGGCCACTTCGAATTCCCCGAAGGCAGAGAATACCAATAATTTAAGAACGTTAACAGCTGGATAGCGGACAAGGCAACACTCGACAGGTTGAAGATACAGACATTTTTGGTGGAAATTTAAAGGATAGTAGCGATGCTATATTATTATTTGCATCACCAAACAGGCGTGTTCAATAAATTTGCGTGGGGCTTTTGTCACGTATGAGCAAACATTAGCCATATATCCATCTTTTGCCATATATCTATCTTTTGCTATGGCCCTTCCTCTGCAGCTAAACTTGTACAATGCCGGATTTGACCAAACATGGTACTGTATTAACTGCTGATGTTGGAATATCACCAACCCTCCAACTCCGAATCAAATGCTAAAAGGGCAAAAGCATTTGATAACTTGTAGTACTAAGCTTAGTAGCTTGCAACTTCGCCTTTCATGGTGTTTCTTATCTATCCGCTGTAGGTTGTACCAGACAGTCTTTATCTGAAGAAGTAACCCTCTTGTTTACCTACTTATACCTGCTCAGGGAATATATATATACCAACAAAAAGGGATAAGACGCAAGTTGCAGAAAATTATTAATGAATGCTCGTATAACATGAGAGAGATTTTTCTACTTACCTATGCAGGGGTAAGTTGTGGAACATCCACCAAACGCTCCATCTCTTGCAGCTGGTCATAGGGAGCTATCTGCACAGCATAAACAAAAGTAACTCAAACTCAAGTCGGGAGCACCAGCATCACAAACGGGCACTGCAATAGTACATAGAAGTATAAACCTGCATTAACCTACTCCTAACCAAAGCTTGTGTTGTCAAATTCACTAGGATGTTAGACATCAATAATATTAAGGTATCCAATTTTCCCACCATAAATATATGAATCATACTTTGCTATTGCAACTCTGACATGCAGCATCATTCAACTCTGCCTGATTTTAGCATCATTCAAAATTCGGGCCACGGTCTTCTGATTTGCAAAATGTGTGGAAACTACACGTCCTTGAACCAAAACAACTTAAATTTTCTCTATTATCATCATTTTGCCGGGAAGATAGAATTAACGGGATAGGGTCTCCTTAGAATGTTATTTCAAATATATTGATGTAGTTAAATCAGATAGTCCAAACACCTGGCTAAATCCATCAGGCCAAGTTATCGAAACAGCATAATTTCCCATAGGCCGAATTTCTTCAGGTTCAATGTCTTCTGGAATATCAGTATACTGTAGTTTCTGCTCTCCAGTCCATTCATCCTGTGGCCATCAATGGCAAACGAAACACTAGTTAAAATTTCAGTAATGGAGGAGACTGACAAATAGAAAATTGTTGTGGGAGATGAATTATTGATTATAAAAACAAACGATGAGCGTGTCAAGGTCTCTCTCTCTCACTTTCTGATAAAGTTGCTTTTTGTTTGCATCATCAGGACTAAAATACTGTGACATTCCTTTCCTTCTCGCTGTCCAAAAAGAAACTCTGTGTTTGCTTTCATCAGAGCATCACCAGAATTAAAATATCACCACAGTTCCTTTCGGCTAGGTTTCAAAAAATTAACCAACTTGTTCACATAGTATCATTAGGATCTAAAATGCTAAGAAAGTTGCTTTCAGCTTCACTAGCCAAAAAGTAGTTTTTGGTTTGCTTTCTAACAGAATAAATAAAATACTATTCAAGTCCCTTTCGCCTTCTCTGTCCGGAAAGTAACACTTTGTTTCCTTTGTATTATCAGTACCTAAAATAATGGAATAAGGATATAGGATTCCTTGTGTATATCCATCTTCCCTATCTCCTGGCTAAGCTGGCCATTACCCATCAAAAAATATCAAAGAAGTTACTTTCTACACCTTATTATACACCTGTCCTAAATCAGAAATCTTCTTTCCGTTTGACTTTTTAAGACTTGTGAGAACTTGAATACACAATTCCTACTCTTGTTTTACAGAAACAGATTAATAGTGAAAATTTTTTGTTGGATGAACTAAGCATCAGGTAGCAGAATTATACTACAAAACAAAAACAGAATTGCAGGGTTACAGCCAACAAAGATATGCATTTAACAAGAGGACAGCTGCTATAAGACAAGCTATTGGTGATAATAGGAGGACATGCAAAATCTTCATGGAGATCACAGAAATCCTGAGTTCTAAATTTAATAATGCTGGAATAGACTGTTACTGTAGCTTTTTCCATCAACATAAACTTCTTGGTGGTGACAAGGCACTTAGTTTAAGAGCATAAACTAATCTTGTCTATGCCTCAAGCCATTTTAACAAGACTTTTACACTGATCTAAATTTTCTCAACACCTTCACTCACCGTCATTAAAAAGGGGTCATCACCAAGTGTAGTTGTGTGAATTGGGAATCGTGTAAGATGGATAGGCAAAAGGTATCTCATCTATGGACGTGATTCTAGACAGAAGCTGACTCTGAAACTCAATTCTATTACCCCATGGAATCTTATACGACCATTAGCCTCTCATGATTGCTCATATATCTTTCAGAAGGGGAAAAAAAATAAAACTTGTAGAACAAGATTTCACTACATACCACACTTTGAGCTGACTGATCATTTCGTCTTACAGTTGCAGGATGCAAATAGAATTCTTCATCAGAAGCAGGAACTTTGACCTTGATTACCTTGATAGTTCTGTCATAAGTTACAGCTGTTGACACTGGAAAAAAAAAAAAGAAAAAAAAGGGTAATCTGATTGTCAAATGACATAATTCACAGTCAATGTCAAGTTAGTTGGTAGAGTAGCAATCCTGCCCGAATGGTGGTTTGATTTCATAGAAAATGATAAATAAGGTCAAACAAATTTGACTACAAAACTCATTGTCATGCTAAGAAGATTCATGTTACTTAAAATTTTCACTCATCCCCACCATAATTGTCTGAAGGAATTTAAGAAATATGATCTTGAAAAAGGTTTTCTCTTTGTAGAGATTCCAGAAAACTCAAGTCGAGGCCTAACAACTTGCTAGCATTTTCTTAGGCTAGAGGACTTACTATATTTTCACACTTTTTCACAAGAAGCTACTTCTTCAATAGACTCCAAAAGCATTTTCTTAGGGAAGAGGACTCAGTACATTTTCATGCTTTTTTACAACAAGCTACTTCTTCAATTAACTTCAAATTCTTAAAAATAGAAAAAAGATAAAAGATAAAAGTACCTTGTTGACGGATCTTGGCACACTGTTGGACAACGCAGACCCCTAAGTCTTGAAATGTGCTGGCAATTTCCCCTTGAGGGTCAGCCACCACTTCTGGCACTCCACTATCTCCAGAAGCAGATAGCTGTCACATTGTTTCCTTTCTTATTAAGAGAAAAATTCTAGCCATTGGTTCTCATGTTCTATCAAAATTTTTTAAGTTTCCATATAGAAAAAGTAGTCATGGATTGAGAACTAAACAGACTTATATGAAGTCGAGGATATTTCACAAATATAAACTTCTTAAAACAGACCAGCTACAAAATGGTGCTTTCTAGCCAGAATTGCAAGAATGGCACTTACACTTGGTCTAATAGGAAGATCAAACAAATGGGGGATTCCAAATTGCTGAACAACCTGAACAGATGGGGATAAATAATTTAAGAATTCATGTCTCCAAATTATATTTGACTTATCATGCTAGCCATCATTTTTGCAAATATTTTGTCATGACACAGTTGCGATGCCACTGTTCATCCTGGTATATAAGTTATCACTTAATGTGTCATAGAAGGAGCAGATAAATATCAGATTTTGGAATATGTATAAACCTGAGAACCCGAACCTCTACCAAAAGGGTAATACCGTTTTCCATCAGCATCAAAGTGGCACATATTTTCAACTACAGCAATACAAGGCACCTGCTAACACAAAAACACTCAATAACAGAAGGTAACTGAGCAACCAGCATACAGTGATGGGAAAGTTTCAGTAGATAATATGTGGAAGGTTAAGATCACCGCATTTGCTTCAAAATACAATAATAGCACACATAAGTAACGGAACCATACTTTAAGCTTTGAGAACATCCGAACTCCCTTGGCCACGTCTATAAAAGCAAGCTTCTGAGGTGTAGTAACGATAACAGCAGCAGTCAAAGGAACAACCTGGTAGTTGAATTGAACTATAAGATCTAATGGATTTTAAAAATTACGGTGACAATGTACAGAATTATCAATTAATATTTTACAGAAAAGATCCAATAAATGAGTACCGGGGCATTAAAACATCACCTGGCATAAGGTAAGTTGAATATCACCAGTTCCAGGAGGCATGTCAACCACAAGATAGTCTAGTTCCCCCCTGCATAAAAGTGAGAATTAGAGCATAATATCAAACCAAAGCACATAAGCATATCTTAAACAGATCTGAACATTAACATAAAACTTCCAATTAGCTCTTACTATATTACTTTTCCTAGTTTAAGCAAACAAATTTTTGCCATGTGATAAGCTGGATTCAAATCAAAGAGGTGCCAATTGGAATGAACAATATCTACATTATGTGATTGACCTTTCCTCCTAAAAGTTTAAAACATAACATGCAATAGCAAAACTTCCAAATTTAAGAGATCTAATCTAAATATTATGCAAGGCATACCATTCTGTAGTAGTCAGCAGTTGGTTGATAACTCCAGAAACCATTGGACCTCGCATTATTGCACGCCCTTGACCAGCAAATCCAAAAGATACTAACTTGACACCCAAGTAGTCAGTTGGAATGATGGTGTTCTTCTCTGGGTTCTGTTAGATGTCTTTCGCTGGTTATAAAATGACCAAAAAGTATCACACAGTTTCTCCCAAATAACTGGAGAATTACCATTTCTAGCAGCCGATTTTCAGGGGAGACCATCGTTGGCAAGCTGGGACCATAAACATCTGCATCAAAGAGACCGACTCTAGCACCCATGCCAGCCAACGTAAAAGCAAGGTTGACGGCAACAGTTGACTTTCCTACCCCTCCCTGCAGTAAATGCAAAGCTATTGTAAGTGCTAAAGACAATGTCACAGTAAAGCTACTAAAAGGACTCAAGACAATAATAAGCATGATAGCAGTTGAAGATAATAATCGGTTAAACACCCAAGTCAGATGTTCAAATCAACTTCTTCAAGTTATCTCAACATTAAGAGTCCAAGTTTCACATATTCAGATACTAGCACAGAAGTCCTATATTGCTTTAATCCGAAAAAACAAGTACACAGGCAAAGTCCCATCACTAAAATTTCTACTTTGAACAAAATAAAGGAACTCATACAAAATGTGTACCCATGCAGATATGTGTACTCATACAAAATAAAGTAATGTAACAAACAAATCAGGTTCATAGAATAGCTAACCAACAGAGAGATTGCACATGCTTTACCTTGCAACTCGAAACAGCTATTATGTTTGATATTGTTTGCAGACCCATTGGAAGTGCCCCAGCAAACATAGGTTTAGCTGGTTGTGCTGACATTGTAACATTTACTTTTCTCACCCAGGGGAGTGCTGCAACTACCTCATTAGCCTTCTGTTCAAACTGTGGAAAATGGATTTTTACTGTGTGTCTATGATATATTCAAGTCTAATTAAGAAAAGAGTCACTCTCACGGAGCTCTTTGAAGGGTGGGAGGAGGGGGTGGGGGGGAGAATGCAACAAGTTGTCTTAATATATCATTTCAATAAAAAGTTGATCAAAGAATGTAATTAACGGAAGAAGCAGAGAAAAAGAGAGCTTTGGTTAAAGTGAAAATCTTTTCACCAAAGAATCCTGCTGCAATGGACTTAAGCAAGAACAGAAAGTAATAAATTAAATAGTATGTACCACAGGATACACACATCAATTCTTGATCAAACAATGGTGGTTGTGTTTCATTTACCATGTCCTTGATTGGACATGCTGGTGTTGTGAGCTCTAAGCGAAATGAAACCTGAGATTGAGTTGAAATGTTGGGTAAGGACATTAAACACTAGCTACCGGCTAATAAAGTGATTAGATTCATCTTTCAAAAGACCTCTCCCACAGCCTCATTGACTAGAAGATCTTTAACAAAGCCACATGAGACGATGTCTGTTCCAAAGTCTGGATCAATTATCTGGGATAAGGCTTTCAATACATCAGACTCTGCTGTATGGAGTGATACTGTGGAGGCATTAGCTGCAATATTCCAAATAATTGTAATTATTGTAAAATGTAACACAGACAAACTTCAAATATATTAGTATGTGAAGAAACACTAACTCAAAGAAATGGACTTTAAAAGTAGTTGGTAAATTGTACCAAAGGACAAGAAAATAAAGGCTCAACATGTTGGAATTATCCCTTCACCGGTGCAGCATTGCCAATCCACTACACATTAGAAGTTTGTAAGGTTGATATGCAATGCAGGACAAGGAGTAGGGGAAGTGAGCTTTAGAGGTCGAGAGAGGGTGAGAAGAAACTAAGTCGAGAACTAGAATAAAGGAACTATATATGTACTTCAAGACTCTTAACATTCCTACAACTTTAATTTCTTTTATTTTTGGGTTAATTACATTTACCTCCCCTGAGGTTTAACCAAATTACCATTTACTCCCTGAAATTTAGACAAACTACAAAAAGGTCCCTCAAATTGAAAGATGTATAACAGATACACCCCTCCCGTTAGTCTGTTGCTGTTGACTGTTAAGATTATAATGATGCCATCATACAAATTTAATGAAATGCCTAGATTGCCCCTAAATCCATAACCTTCCCCTTCCCTTCGTTGCTTTTCTTCAAAACCTAACCTACTCCATTTACCACCGTTGACATAACTATGGCAGCAAAATCATCGAGATATATTATCGATACCCACTTTCATGATCATTTTCTTGGTGAGCACGTTTTCACTGTCAAAATCATAATAAATTTATAGAAATTTAATTGACTTCATCTCTATTATTCCCATAACAACCATCCTTTTAACTCCGTTATAAGCAGAGAAAACATCCATTTGATAATATCAAACCCAATGACCAACTACAGATATAACCCAGAGTTGAAAAAATGATTATTTGGAACTCTAAATACCCGCATGAATCAAGTCAGATCCTGGCTGATAACCGTTAATTCCTCACTGCCAATTTGAGTGAGTTTGAGATTTTACTCGTCTCTGGATTGGTCGATATGATTGTGGTAGTTGCAGAGAAGGGAAATACAACAAACAAGATTATTGGCCGACAAAGGGTTACAGACTTGTAGAGACTCTTTTGTGGTGGATTGAGTGAACCTTTACATTGCTTCTATAAATTTTCTTTCATCGCTCAATTGTCGGTTTCCTTTTTTCACTCTACTTTTTTTTTCCATTCCTTTCTTTGCTTTCACATTTTAATTTCTTTTTTGTTTTCTAGGCTTTCCTTCTTTCTTCATTTTCTTTCTTTTGTTCCTTTATGCACATATTTTATCAAATTTGATTATTACATGCTTGGTTTTATTTTTTTCTTTTATACTGGTTAAAAACTGTTTTATTTAAGTAGCAAACTCTTAGTTTAATTTGTTATTATTGAAACCACCTTCGATTTTTTAACGATAAGTTTTCTCTAACTACAAGTTTTTACAGAGAGGGTAAATATGACATTTTACTACTTCTATTTAAGTGTCTTTGACGGGGTTACTTAAAAAGGAGGTACTTGTAATATTACCACACCACAGGCATTTAATGGTAGTTTGGTCAAACCACAAAGGAGGTAGATGTAATAAACCCTTAAAAATTTGATGGAAATCAATAAGGGTTATTCAGACTTTTGGCTATTTCCGTTACTTATAAGTGACAGAATGATAGCAGCTCGAGTAGGGGCCAACCAATGTCAAGTAAAGAGATAGTGGTTCCGCGAGGTCCAATTACAAGGAGTCGGGCTAAGCAACTTCAAGAGGCTATACAAGCCCTAGTTCGTCAAGTTCAAGTGCAAGCGGGAGGGTCAAGTGAAGCTCAAGGGCTCATAGTTGACGATCTTAAACTTTGTACACTTGTTCAAGTGATTGAAGCCGAAAATGAAGAAGCTTAGTTCCTATTTAAGGTTGTTAACTTGGCCAATCATTGGTTCCACTAAGGCCGAATGGTTTTTGCCATGTTTCCTAGTTTATTTAAGTTAGTTTTGTTAGTTTAATTGCTGGTTTACATAAAGGGAACCAATTCGGGCAGCTTGAGTCCTCAAGTGGGCCGAAGTGTTTTCCAAATAATTTTAGGGTTTCTTTTGTAAAGGCTATAAATAGCCTCCCTTCCTGTTATCAGGGGGACAATCAGAATTTTACTCTCCCTTTTCCACTTGTGTGATAACAACTCTCTTTCTAAGAGATTCTTCTTTGAATACTTGAGAATTTACTTGAGTGTTCATTGGACTTATAAATCAAGAAACACACTTGATTGTGGCATCTTCTACCTTGTTCCTAGGTTTACTTATTCAAACTCTTGTGGGTTGCGATTAAATTCAAGGTTCGCGAGTTGTTCGTCTAGTGGAGTCAAGGAATTCCGCCCTTAACTTGATTTTAGCGTCTAGATCCGTGACTAATGGGATACGAGTTCAGGCCTTCTAGGTGGGTTCGTATCACAGAAGTTAGTGTGGGGGAGGAATCTATTATTTGATTAAATCTCAGGGATCGATTCGTTATTTGGTCAAACCTCAAGGGAGGTAAATGTAATTAACCCTTTATTTTTAGGATCATAAATCTCACCTAACAAAACCATGAAAGTTGATAAACTCCTAATTAATCGAATCCTTAGCAGTTAGGAAATGGAAAGCATAAAAAAAATCATATTTAAAAATATGCCTCACTTTCAATGAGATCCCATAAACCTAATTTCCTGTTTCGTGAGTCTTTCATCGCCGATACTAAATACACATGAGACTTCAGGACATTCTTTTCCACAAAATTAAAGGAACCTTGAGAACCCAAGATTATCACGTACTAGAATAATATCATTTCCACAAAATTAACGGAACCTTAAGAAACCAGAATTATCCTGTAGTAGAAATGACTGTTGGCTATAGTTGTCAGTGATCATAGAGCATAGTGATCACAAAATTCGGCATGCCCCTGAAGCCTAAAGTCGTGTCCATCATGAATAGAACGATATAAACTTTAATTATTCGTTTAGTATTTTGGACTTCAAATTGGATTTCGTAAAAGGAAAAAAAGGAAAGGCTGAAATCAAATGTGAACAAGAACAATGGTTTCAACCACTCAATGCCAAGAAAGAATTTAATGCAAACCAACATCAAACAACCTTTGATTGAACCATTTCTCTTCCTTTTTCCCCAAAAGAAAAGTGAATGATAACCAGTAATGAAGTTGTTGTCGGGCAGAGCTACCAAAAGAGAAGAATATGATACTTCTACGAACTCTTATAATTCAGGAAATGTACCGAAAAAAAAGTGTTTGCAATTGCGGGCTTTCTTAGGAGAAGATGGAAGAACTTACCTTCAACAGAGGCAGCTTTAGCAGTGATGGAACTGAAACTTGAGTGGCCAAACGATGCCCACAAGCTCTTTACATTTCTATGAGATAGAAAGGAGCTAGAAACTGCATGTACACCTACAAAAGCACAAGGTACAACTGCATCTTAGTAGTCTAGTAACAAGTAGTGATAGTTCTCATGCAGGCATTGAACGTTAAAACTGAGTGGGATCATAATGTGGAAGGAAACTTTTACATGCTTTCGGTTGAAAAGTAGAGTGATGAAATGGGAGTGTAGGAGAAGATGAAGTGTGAAGAGATAGCATCTCTTTCGAATGCTTCTCTCTCCTCCTCTGTGTGTGCTTGTGTTGTCTGTAATAATATACAATCAAACTTCTTCTTTTTTGCCCTTTTGGCGTGAGCAATTCCGATTGGGATAGAGGAAGAAGACTGGAGAATGGAGGAGATGGCTGAGCAGACGGCAGAGTGATGAGGTTGAAGGTAAAGGCTAAAGAGCAAAGAGATGATGGCCTAAAAGAAGGGGGGAAAATATGAACCTCATGTTTATCCATGCCACGTCATCTTTGTAATGGGCTCATCGCTTTGCAGCAGCCACAGAATCCATAGACAGGGGACCCGCTGGATTTACTTTTCAATTGGCTTCATTTCAGCAGAAACCTTTTCTCATGTTTTGCTTTCGATGGGTTCATTTTTATTCACACATCGAGTAAAATAAAAGACTAAAAAAGAAAAGTCGATCGAGCTGATGATAATTGCAATTTTGAGTTGTTAATACGGTACCAATGGGGTAAAACGGTTCAGCTTGTCAAAGGTTTAGAGGGATCGAATTTAGATTTTTCAAATTTATACTATATGCATATATATATATAAAAGACCATGATGGCATTCATGATTTTTCATACCATGTACAAATTCTATCAAATAGCATTCAAAATTTGCATTGTGATACGTTTATTTCAACAAATTCATACCCAAAACTTCTTTCCTCTTCCGTAATACTTTTAGTTGCGATTGAAGTGCCTTCCTCACTCATTTTGTCTTGGCCAGACTGGTCACTGGTCATATTATTATCCTCTCTTGCCACGTTTAGAAAAACACATGACGCGGCCTCTCATCTGCAGTCAGGGTAAGACTTTGGTAAGGCAAGACTCGTGATTTGATGGAATTCCTCTGCGGACACCATAAACTTTGCGTGGCTTCAACTAAATCATATTGAAACAAGAGTTACGACACGTCGTGGAGGTTTTATTTACTATTTAGTTTAGTGATTATCAACTCCGAAGAGCCCTTAATCTAAGGGTCAAAACTTGATATCCTAACATTTATAAATCTTGAGTTTAAATCCTCTTTTCTTCTCTCCTACTAAAAAAGATTAAAGAAAAACAAGAGTTACCTCTCAAACACAAATTGCAATAATAGAAGAATAAAGTTTCTTTTCACTTAGATTTTGATACCCCAATCTTTACAAATATGTTTGGCTTCTTGGACAACAGAGTCGTTTTAAGTGGTTGATTTTGATCAAGTTTAATTTACCACATCTTTTGCTATCCTATCACCACTTCAATGCAGAGAAATATGGACCAATATTTGATAGTGATTTGATTATTTTTATATCTACATTTTTGGTTTAGTTATTAAGAGCACATTGGTAATCTTGTTAATTTATGACCATTAATAGGGACATTCAATGTTATCAATCTAATAGGGGTAAGTTAAATTTTAAAATTTCCAAGAGAGCTAAATGATATAATGAAATATATCAAGGAAGGTTTCCGAAATTATTCCCAAAGTTCAAGTGCCAGGTCAGGACTTGCAGAGCATAACTACACGTAAGACCATTTTCAGGCACTTCACCCTTCAAATTGTTTATGTTGCGCAACGATATCCACCATAGTGTATTTGCACATGAAAAAGCTCCCTGGCCTCGCAGTTCAATCAGGAAAATTTCCTGAAGAAACAGATAAATGCAACAAAATTGGATAATAACTTCAATCAGATCTAATGCAGTTTACAGGCGTTTAACTGCTGCCTAACTCATACGTTCCTGCTAAAACTGCAGGAGCCATGAAATCCTTGTATTATCCAAAACAAAGATATAAGCTAAAATAGGTGAAGATGTCTAATAGCACATGAGATCTTCCACCCTTCTACACTAGAATGCACTGAAATTAATGGCATAAAATGGAACTTTGATAATTAGTTCAACTTCTCCAAAATGTGATTATGGTTCAGAAAATGCCTAGTGTTCCTACAATCTGATATCCTCCCAAGGATTAAGGCCTCTTCCTGTGGAGAAATAAGGATTTGTTACCATACGGCAACCTGAAATCTTTTACCAGATCACCTTGTCCGCAAAATAAATGAATCACTTCACCTGTGACTAGGAAAAAATGCATGTACAATGAACGGTCAAGATGATCAGCAATAATTTATCAGAGGGATGATAAATGGTAAGTTAAACTGCTGATTATTACTTCCTCAACGCCCCCGTTAACCTAATGCCAAAGCCTGCTGCAGAAGCCATTTCGAGGCCTCTTGCTTGATATTATATCACTAAACGAGTCAACCAATTGTCCAGCCAAGCTACTTGGATCATCAAGTAGAGTTTGAATAAAAGTGTTTACCACCCTGCGTTCTTGGTCGGTTGATCTCAAGCTGAACCACGTAAGCAATTTCAATCTAAACTCCTTTTCTATGTAGCCTTCACACTCCAGCCAGCGTATGATCTTGACACAGTACTCAAAATTCTCATCCAGGCAACCCGGTCCATTCCGCACTCGAAATGGTGATCCATTTATAAGAGTGCTATCAGAATCATGTGTCTCTCCATTGCTAGCTGCTCTCTTTCGGCTTGCTTCCACCTTAGAGTCGACAGCAGGCACCTCTCCATTCTGCCCATGGTTCCAGTTTTGGGAGTCACCACTACCATGCGACCTTGCTACACCATTTTTCTCAATGTCATGAGAAACTGCATCATCATCTGCCTCAACAGTCCGTGCTAAAGTGCAACCATTATCTTCATCTCTTGATGACTCAATTAGAGGAGCTGCCTCTTCATTTAGATCGGGAACTGAAGCAACATTTAAATCAAGTTCACGTGAAACAGATGGGACGTCTTCTTGTATGCTTTCTGGTTTAATAACTTTACTAACACTACTACATCTAACAATATCTGCCCCACAGAATCTCTCAAAACAGCCTTGTTCTTGAGCCCAAGCCAGTCTCAAGATCTTTCCAAGGTCCCTGACTTTAAAACCGGAGTCAGATTCAATGGCAGTAGGAGTTCTGTGCTCCATCTCAGCACTTGAGCTGCCTCCAGAATCTGGATTCTCCTTCCTATGGCTATGATTTTCTGCAACTGAATTGGAATTCTTGTGAATTATCTCTCTGCTCTTGGTGAAGCACTTGGCCTCAGAGTGCCCCAAGTCACCTCCCTCCATATAAGAAACTATGCGGAAGGAGTATTCGGTGCAGGGCTGCAAATTGGATATCAAAATCCTCCTTTGAGCTCTTGGAAATACACAAACAGGCTCCTTGGTGTAATTTTCTTCCCTACTCTTACAATACCAAAGCTTGTAGCCCTTGACATCATTGGAGGATACACTAGAAAGCTCTATCAATACAATTACAACTGAAGTAGATGTTACTTCCTCAAACAAGAATCTGCAAGCAGCAGGCAGTGAACCCTCTGCCAAAATTGGAAACCAAGCGCCTTTTATCATATATGACATGCAATGTTTTCTCCACTTAAGAAACAGTAAATACGCAAAGACAGCTAGTAGTACCTCTGTAATCTGCGGTGGCACTGGACTTTGAGGTCAGCCATTCATCAGCTTTCTCAATGGCAAGGGAGCAGAGCGTCTGGACATTGCCTGCAACAGAAAGTCTGCTGACAATTCCCCTGGCCATCTTGGCAGAAACTCCATTAACTGGGCCGACCTCTGTTTCTAACTTGGCCTTGGCTTCTTTAATAATTTCATGGAGTTCTTTAAATCTGGAAGTCCCATCCAGGAGCCTATAACTCAGAAATATCCGATAGCACAGGACGTCCACTCGACGAGCATCCTTCGCTATATTTAGCTGTTTCTTCCAGTATCTGTAAAATCAAAACCACAGGAAAAAAAGTGCTATTACCAAACCAAAACAGCTTCTAGTTGATCTCGAACTTTATTCATTCTATTCTTTTTTAAACTTGATTTCTGTCATTATTTGCAAGTCACAGCAGAAAATAGTAGGTAAAGTTATCTTTCATTAAACAGGAACAACCCAATATGAAGAATAATGTTTGTACCATCTTGTCTTTCCACTTAACAGGATAAGCAAAAATTTGAATGCAAATTCAAAGGAAAAATAGAATGTCAAAGCAAAAACAAAGCCATAAAAAATTGCAGTTAAGAAATGACATCTAGTAGACAGAAGTTTGTTGGTTTGCTCAAATATTTAGGTATCACTGCACATTTTTCTGTTTGATTGTGTTTGATGTATATTGATCAGAGAGCTTGATCCTATTTCAGATCTCTGAGCCTGTCAATGTTTATGCTTTGCATTTCATCGTATTCCTTTCAAGTTTCAACTTGATTACACAATGCTTGGGGTGAAACAGGACGGGTTGGTTTTGTCAACAACAGCTCTGAAACTCGTAGATCACGAAATTATTTTTGTTATTGAAATATCCATAAGATGATTATCAAAAGAGGCAACTTACCCAAGTATCCCTGAAACTTTACCACAAGCAGCACAACAATAGCTTCCATCTAGCTGCATCAGTTGTCCAAGATCGACCACCCCCACCTTCCCACGTTGGAGAGCACATTCAATGTGGCAAGATAGGCCACAGTAGTCCCCCTGGCCAGATTCAGATGCACATTCTAACCAAAGACTTGGATCCTTGTTGTCATCAAATAAGTGACAAATGCAGCAAGAGCACCGCTTACAGAATGTGTCTTCTATGGAAAGAGTTGCTCGACATGCAGAATTTTTGCATATCCATGAATTCGAACATTTAAAATCAGCACATTGTTCTGTTATGGGGGGAATGCGGACAGGGTTTTCAGCTTTTCTATTTTGTTTTTTCAAAGGTTGATCTTTGGGACTTGAAGCTGTTTTCTTTTGATCCAGGTTTTTAATTGGTTTTTTGCTAATTTTTGTAGCTGGTTCAGACATTTTGCACTTTGATGAAGCTGATTGTTTCTTTTCCTTTTCCAAGCAAGTATGCAACAGATCCTTCCTTGCACCAGATTTTAGAAATTCTTGGAGTACCTTGGGGCTTCTAGAAGCATCATCTGAGTGTCCATTCTTCTCCGGAGTGCTGTGCACACTGGAAGATAGACTTTGAATGCCAGAAACTGTACATGAAAGATAACTCAGTCAGGATCCAGCAATCAATACTACAATTAGCCAAAAGCTTCTTTTGTTCAGGTAATCTGGCAAAACTTAATCTTATGTCCCACATTGGGTAGTTAGTAAGGGTAGTTTAGGAAAAACATAAAGTGACAAAAATTTGTGCACACCAAAAGTTCCCTCTCCCTTTATATATATTATAGATGTCCCACATTTTCTGCTTGTTTGCATAACAGAAGGTAATTTTATCCTCTCCACAATGAATTTTCAATTAAGAAAGAAAACAAGTAAACAATCATCTTTAACAATCTTACCATAATTTACTCAGAAATCCAGTAAATGCAGCCAAAAGACTGATAAGAAAGCTATTACTTTTATCAACTATTACAAAATAATAATAAATTAATTATACTCCTCCATAGTTTGTCAAAAAAAATTTTAAAAAAAATCTCCTTTACAATGCAAAATATGATTAAAGAACAATAAGTTAATTTCCATGCCAGTCTTCTTTGTTCTCCAAGCTTTGTGGAGCAAATATCAGTGGAAAAGTATTACAAAACCATAAACAGAAATTAAAAGGCCTTCCCTCCATGTGTAGACATGCTTTAGCCAGCAGTGAAATCAAATGTAATGGATCAAAGAAGCATGTGCACGCGACATACTCTAGTGCAGAATTCTTATTCTAAAGGCTTCTTAACCTTTTCTTTTTTCCTAATAAACAAGGATATTAACAACAAACAATAAGAGGAAAAACATGGATCATTGTGCTACCACAATAGAACCAACTACTGAAGATGATATGAGCCGTTTGCTGTTTGACCCAAACCTATATTATGTGATCAAAACTAAACAGACCCAGAAAAAAGAAAAAATACTAACTGTTTCTCTACTAGTAACCCAGAAAAGAGCAAAAATACTAACTGTGTTTCTGCTAGTAATAGTAGACTTGTTTAGGAGAGCAAACCGCAATTACTGGAGCATCAGAAGATGTTGCACTCGAACAATAAGCAACATAGCCTACAGTATCCAATAAATCACTACTTTTGCTATGTAAGATAAATGGGATCCAATAATTCAAAAAGTTGACCTTATTCAAAAGATATAACAAAATGCCCCAGGATCAACGTAGGAAAGGAAAAGAAAGAGCTCTTTTACCAGCAGAGAAGAAAGAAGAATCAACATGTATATTGGGATTGGTTATTCTTACAACCAGCAGAGGAAGAGGCACAACTACATGTAGCATCTGCAACAGGCCATGAGCAATTGCTAGAACTGTTCCAAAATTTTGAAACAGTAGTTGAAAGTGGAGGGGTTAGGATAAAGGGGAGAGTCAAAGGCAAAAGAGTAAGAATGATGCAAGTGCGGTAAAGGGATTCTAAGCAGCACCCACCAATGCCATGAGCGATGTTTGGCTTTTAAAAAAGAGTCCTTTAGAACCCGATTTAACCATCTTATAAGGATTCTCAACCCATAGCTACTACAAGTGAACTACTGGAGCGTGACTTAAGAAACCAAAAAAAATTTAAAAAAAAATTGAAACATATCAGCTAGCATGAAAAGTTAGTTATCAATTGCAGGCCGAAATGAAATAATCAAACCAAATTGATCCTAAGAAAAAATTCTACATTTTGGATCATCTACTAGCTCAAATAGAATACTCCAACAACCACCAGTTAATGACACAAATATAAGCCACCTGTTCTGATGATTCAATCATAAGCACGTGTCACCAAGCATACAAAGAAAAGTAAAAGATATTTTATATTCTCATAAAATTCATACCAAACAATCATTTTTTTACTTAAACAATGAGGTAATTAAGAAATATATCATGTCCTATAATTCATACTGAAATTTTGCATTAAACAAACATTATGACAAGGGAAAACTAATTACGCTAAGTGACCAAATCAAGGCATTAATGAGATCAAGCTGCACATTAGCCAGCATTTTTCTCTTTATCAGCAAAGTTAATTGTAAAAAGAGTCTGACTGATCAACTTTGTCAGCAAGATTCCATCACGAAGTTAACTTTCCTATTTCTAATTCATGTAAAGGGTATATGAAATTTTTCTTAACTCGGCCAAATCATTGATCATACAGTATTTTCTTCTGCTAGAAGATTACATGTCATGAATGTTAAGATAAACTTGAAGCCATCCAAATCTTGTAATTAATTACTTTACCATAAAGTATCATCAATAACTGTAGCATTTACTAATTGCTTTCCTTTTGATCCAGGAAAGGCAAGAATTTATTACTACGACTATCCAACTATGCATCCACAAACATGTAGCATGTTGAAAACATGCTTTGATCTTTTGGAGATACTATAGTGCTCTTCTTTTAATTCATCAAATTTATTTGCAATTGATTTTCCTTGTTCCTTCACTCCTTTTACCCCACCTTATTTTCTTCTTCACTACAGTGGTTGGGGTCTTGCGCATTGCGCTTGACATGCTCAGGAAATCAAGCATACTCTACATAGACAAACCCAAAATCCCTAGTGTATAATCACTCAGTATGGGAGAAAAGAAAATAAAATTACTTGACCAGACTAAGATCACGTTGGCTTGTTTCTTAAAGCCAAATTCATCTTCCCTTCAGACCAATTCCCAAAGTAAGTCCTTTGAAACAGACTACAGCGACAATCCTCAAGTTCTTAGATGAGCATCAAAATGAACTTTACAACATTCACCATGCCACATATCAAGGATGCAAAACCAAGCGTCAGAGAAAGAATGCAAAATCACTAACTTGTATGTTGGGCAAGTATATATAAATTAATAAATCTTAACAAACGTGGATAATGCAACTGACTTCTATCCTCCATTCGACTTAGATATGGAAGCTTTAAGGTCTAAAACCATTAGCACGTGCCTCATAGTGTCAAAGAAAGTAAGAAAAGACTGGTAAGATGATCTCAAGACCAGTATCCTATTTGTGATTGATAGTATTCGAGTTAGCGTTGGTGCATTAAAAGATTGCATAATTTATGGTCTTTAATATTTCTTAGCAAGACCTTTTACAGGTTTTAATACAAAATTCTACTCCAATTTCTTATCATAATGTTTTACACTCCATAAACAGGTAAAGCATTATGATTAATAGGTGTTGAATATATCTAGATACGTGTGATATATTATACATCAATTATAGGGATTAGATAGCCTGATTATTAGCCTGATTATCCTAGTTTAATTATAGGAAGTAGATAGCTAATTATTCTAGCTTGATTTTAGGATCTTGATAGCTTGATTTTAGGATCTAGATTATTTCAATCTTGTATATATATGTCAGTTGTACTACTCACATGAGATGTGAAGAAATGTCATCCCAAAATATCTTCCTCTCTTGCTTCTTCTCTTTCAATAGGTAGTTCATCTCAAGGAAAACATATCAGATTTCTTTGTCCTTGCAGCATATCTGCTCCTCTATCCATATTTAATATTTTAAGCTTATGGGGAGAACAGATCATAGTTACAATTTTACCAGTGTAAGAGTAACAGTCAACATGAATCAGAGTGACAGTCAATTAACTAGGCAAAGATAATGTCTAAATATCTGACTATGAAGGTTACCCAGGTGTTACCAATTAACACAAGTTTTCAATCTCCAAAGTAAAGGTTCTTAAAATTACATATAAAAATTAAAAAGAACACTTGATGATTGATCTTCTCTTACAAGCTATTAAACATACACAAATCACACAAAGATCAAACCAGCAATATGGTCATACAATCAATACTGTTGACCTTCTTAGCTGCAAAACAAAAAGGTTATAGATTTACTAAAGAACAAAATCAGACCTATGTTCTAGCTTTGATCTCAAGCAGAACATAAAAATGATAGTACCCGACGCAATACACTCTTTAATTTATGATCTTAAACAACCATGATCAACATCAATGACAATGCTTGATCTTCACACAATTAACAATATAAAAATAACACCCTGACCTTGCATTTCTTTGAGTATACTGATATATGTTCTTGGTGTCAACCCCTTATTACATGAGCATTGCGTTTTGAGCAATTTAGAAAATGCTAAGAATCAATGGACAAAATTGAATCCATAAGTCCACCAATAAAACGGAATTCCTGAAGAAGCTATAAATTACAGCATAGTATCCTTGCCAATTAGGGTTGTTTTACTTTCAAAACATTTGACCTCCCCAGTTAGAAAGACGCAACCACAATGCTTGAACTTTATACCTAGCATGTAATTAAGAATTTACTTCTTCCGGTTATGTTAGGCCCAAGAACTATATGCTCCATCTCAAAGTTTACATTCAGAATTGACTATTTAGGTCACACTGTTGAGTTCCAATGAACATAATGCTTAACTATTCAACTTGGCAAAGTTTCATATTGAAGTTTGACAATATACAACTATCTTCTTCACAGAACATATACACCACAGCAAACATCATTTGACTGTCATTATTAATATGGCATTCAACTTGCAATGAGCAGCATATTAAACTTCAGAAGCAATTTGACATTACAAAATATTAAATGTGCAGAATGTTAGATTATCCCAGTCTAAAACTGCAGAGAAACATGACCACAAAATGCTTTAGTAACTCAAACAGCCAGAAAACGGAGGGAGGAAAGAAACTTTTTGTTTTTAGTTTGATTTTGAGGAAATGAAAGCGTATTCTTCGGATAATAGTTGGAACAATAGACAAACATAGCACAAGTGTATTTGCCAAGGCAATAACTCAGGAGCTAAAGGCTTGCACCTTTGCCAAGCTACCGATAGTTATAAAACATTTACTACTGTTCTAAAGAAGAATACAAGGACGATATCAAAATCCTGCACCAAGATTTCCAACCGAAGTCAGATCAAAAAGAAACCTGACAAGCAAATAAAAAGAAAAGAGTGGAATAAACTGGAAACAAACTATAAAATTTGAATCCTTTGTTGAGAAGAAACGGACAAATTGATGGCGCCTTTGGAAATAAGGATACTTAAATAACTACAGAGGTGTTTAAACAATTAGAAACAGGAAAGAATGGTAAGTACACATGTATCTAGGATAACGGTTAATATCCAGGAAAATGACAAGCTTTCTCTTCAAATTTTGTTGATTTCTACAAGCAAGTGATTGATACAAAAGCAAATTGTAGCCAGGTGGCAACTTCCTCATATACGAAGTCACACACAACTGTCTCACCTTTAGCAAGAAATTTATCTTCCAAATCCATGCTATGACAAGGACCTGGATGCAATCCTCCCTGAAACATTAAGTAATTTGATGAAATTTCCGCATTTTCATGTGCAGACCAAACTGGCTAGCTTTCAAACAGAGAAAGAATAAAAATGAAGTTTCCAATACAAGAAATTAATTCACTCTGGCTCAAAAACAGGTTGAAATACACAAATGTCTTAATAGGCAAAAAAAAAAGGCTAGTTATAAGAAAATTGAAAAAAGTTGGACAGGGAAAAATTCAATTATTAGGTCTTGCAGAAGAGCCAAAAAATGCAGCCAAAAGCAGCAAGAGCAGATCAAGATTCATATGTTGATTATACACAAAGGAGTTAAACATCTAGTACTTCAACCACAAACATAATAGCAATTGTCACAGGCACAAAAACAAGAAAGCAGGAAAGAAACAAGCACAGATGCAATTTATAATCAATTGCACTTGAATAATTTACTGCAAGTAAATCACACATGGAAAGAAAACCATTTCATGATAACAAATGTAGACCACCCAATATAGAGAACGAGAGAACATTTAGGTGTTCAATGAACTGCATGACAACATAAGTAACAAAGTTAAATATACACATCTCCAGGCTTTTCGTGTTTCAATGAAGCGCTATTGTAGAATTGGGCTTTTCACTAGACACAATGCTGCAGAACCTTTTGGTCATAAACAAAAACTGGAACCATTAAAATTGTCATGTAGGCACAAAGAACTAACCATAAACAAAGACTGTGAATCAGAACCTGTAGGCCTCTGAATTAAGGGGTTTTGTAGTTTCCCATTAGAATGTAATCTTTGAATAGGTCAGCTAACAAGCTCACCTGGCACTGATTGGGTCGGAGACTCAGACCTACTCCCAACGATATGTCCAATTAAAACATGCTTTCCATCTCCAATAAATGCATATATCTATCTTTTCATGTGATATTATCTACATGCACGGATCATAAAAGAAGAAAAATTCATTTCTTTCCAATTTTAAAACTACTTGGTAACAAACCCATCCAAAAACCAATAAACAACCAACAAAATACAAACACATTTCGCATATTTCACAATTTTCCAGATTCTAAAGTCCACACATTGTCTAAATTCAACACAAAATCCCGTCAAAGCAACTTGTCAAACTCAGCTTTGACCTCCTAGTACTGAAACCAGCTCCAGCACACTATTCATCCACAAATCTCAATAAACAATAAAATAAGCACAACAATACAATAAACACTGCCGGAAATTCCATAAAACGACTCAAAATCACATAATTCACACAATCACACGAGTATCCCAAACGAAGCACAAATTTAACGCGCACCATGGAACAATTATCACAGATCTGACAACAAAACCATTTAGCAACACAATTTACTCATACTAAAACGTGTAAATACGCATCCCTCAACGCAAAGAAAAGCAATGGAATATCAAAGACTTTACCCGGCGGAGAATTATTAGGGTTTTTGGTGAAAAACGGAGGGAGGGAGGCTTCAGGGGAGGTGAAAAATGAATGAATTTTGTTTGGGAAGCCTCTCTGGCTTTGTTATGTTAGTTGGAGCAGGGTACGAAAAATAAAACTATATTTTAACACAATTTTATATTTCGCTTCGATTTGTTCACTTCTTCACGCACGCTAATTGGAGATGTGAGCTAGGAGGGAAGTCACGCGCGGTGGTAGGAGCGTGGGCAAGAATGATTCAGTTGAAAAGTGAAGCAGTTGCTGTTAAAGTACCAAGAGCACCTGGCAATGTTGTGACTTGCCCGTGAGTGGCACGTACCTATTTGGCACGTGAAGATAAGGTAATACATTTAGCTGAATTCATCGTATGCACTTTTACGTTTTTTTTTTAATTAATTCTTGGGCTTGTTTAGTAACTCAGCTTGATGCTGAAAATTATTCAGCAGAACATTTTTGAATCTTCAGAATTTTAAGTAAATATATATTTATTCAATAGAACATTTTGAACCTTCTGAATTTTAAATAAATACGTGAATCTGTTAAATTGAGTATACATACTATACCTCTTTTATGCACGTAACACACTACTGATATTATACTGTTAAGCACGTTTATTTTCTTTATGTTCGACGCACATGAGCACGCATGCCTACACGCTCTCTTACACACAAATACACAACTTAAACACCACCTCTAAATTATTTAATTCTCTTGTCTCTCTCACACACACATTTTTCTATTTATCCAAATACATAATTAATGACATTTTTTAAAAATATATATATACACACAATATTTTGTGTTATATTTCAATTTAGTATTATCATTCAGTTGATTATCACACAAATATAATTTAAAAAATTCAATAAATTAATAATTCAGCACTTAATTTTTAGAATTTAAGATTCGGACTTGAGTTTTATCAAACAGATTCTGATTTATTTATATTTATTATTGATGTCACACGGAGTCTAAACTTTTCATTCAACCAGAAAGTCGGGGGACGATAATGAACATAAATTAGTAGTGGTTTGAAACATGTGTTTTGTTTTTGGCGTAAATTCCCGCTGTCTGGTAATTTTGAGCCTTGACTATTCCGGAATCGAGCGTGGTCACTCTCCTTAAGTTCTTCGTGCGCCGTACGTGTTCAATAGCTGTTCAAATTTCCCAATAATTAGTTGCCCCCACTCATCCGTTCATGACAGTTCTACAGAGAGGACCAGGGCTGCATGTAATTTTAGAATCATGGTCCCTTCCAACTCCAAACCAATGGAACTTTTAGCAATAGCTATAAAAAAATGGTTCTTTCTTTTCTTATTATTTCTCTGTTTTATTGAGGGTGGGGGCCTGCCGGAAGAGAAGGCAGGATTGGCTGAGAATTACAATAGTGCCAGCTGGCAGAAGAGACGCAGTGGCAGGCAGCCTATGAACCTTTGGCAAGTTTCTCAAAGGCCGTTTTAGTGAGGACATGAGAACTGTTGCGGTCCACAGTAGGAGTCATCAGTCATCGAATCACATTTTATCTTTTAAGGTAGCCAGCATTCTTAAATGCGTTTTCTTGATTTTGTTTGGATTGAAATGATTTCAGAAAAAATAATTTTTTTTATAAATTTTAATTATTTTAATTATTTTTTTAATTATCTTTTTATTTCACATACATCACATCATAAAAAGTATTACAGTAATTATTTCAAATAAATCATCCAAATAAACTCCTCTCCCCGTATTTCCAATCACCTTTAGATGGACTGGACTCCGAGGTCTCAGCTGACATGCAGCAGGTGCATTGGGGATTTGAAGCTTTCTACAATTTGCAATGGGTATCAAAACAGAAGTAGACATTGTCTGACAATGAGTGTAAACATTTTATTAAGTCGGCAGTATTTGGTCCATGAATTCTAATCGAGCCTATCTAGTCCATGAATTACTACCTAGCATCGCAATTCATCTGCCAATTGCAAGAAACCTCAATCCTTGGGGAGTGAGCGTGAACTGCGAACGCCTTCCTTTTGGTTGGATTCCAGTTTTAATATCGTAACCGATAAAACATGCACAACACGCGACCTAGTGCATGTTGTTCCGTTTCACATTTTTCGCGCAGTGGTGTACGAGGGGGGAAAAAAAAAGGAGAGAGAGAGAGAGAGTTTATAATGCGCTGGTGATTGGGACGGTTTGGCGTCGATGTAACACAAATTTTCACATTATATATAAGTATTACGGACAATTTGACTGCTCAAATGGTGGCTAAGAAAAAAAGGGAGGAAAGAAAAGACGCCGACTTGGCGTGGAACTCGTCTTCCTTGCATGTTCAAACATCCACGCGTCTGCGCAATTTCTCAATCTTGTGATAAGTATCTTTGAACGAAGTTGCCATGTGTTAAAATGAAGTCGGGAGTTGGAAACGATCATGGCACACTTTTCGTGTACTTTCTTTTTTGGAGAGCCAAATGGTGGGGAAGATTAATCCCACCCAATTGGCCAACTGTTTTTTGGCATATTTTAGTATATCACTTAAAGTTGAGATGTTGCGGGCTGATTGGCTCCTTATTGCCGCCATAAATTGACCTCTCCACTTGGTGTACTTACAAGTAAACGACTAGTCAGCCATACAAAGGATTGATTAACAAAGGGCGGTGGAGAATCGATTCCGCGGCGCTTTGGATTGGATACACTCAAAGACCGTTTGAGGATCAAGTTCCGAACAAATCGCAGCAAAAGAGAACGGGAGAGCACTGAGCCGAAATGTAGCCTTTTTTTTATTCCTCCTCTTTTTTCTTTTTTTTTTGGGTAATGGTCGTAAAAGGTATGATTCACGAATTCTGCAATCACATGGACGTACGTAGTGGGTGCATCTATTAAATATCATCATTTGACTTGGGCATTCACGTCAACAAATGGAACCTGTCATTAATTTCCGTGAATATTAAGTACTTCCATTGCTTTTCTGGTACAGTTTCTGCTAATCATCATATTTGGACAATTTTACTTGAAGAATGAGTTAGCGAACCACATGACATGAATGAGTTCAATTTTTTGGGGGGGGGGGGGGGAAGAAAGGGTACTTCCATTTACTATTTTCTTTTCTGCTTTCGTAGAAACAAACAAGCACGTTGACATGCTCGAGACAACCATGTACCGTGCATCCTCCCCATTTAAGTTTTAGCCTTCAAAAAAATTTTGAAGATAAGTAACTAAACTGATTCATCCCAACAAGTAACTCATTGATCTCATTGATAGTAGAATTTGTTTGTTCTAATTTGCTACTTAGCTTTCAATTTTGAGATAACGTGTTGGCAAACCATTAGCGACGCGTTTGGATAGACATTATTTACATAAAAAAATTATTTACTTGCATTACAAATATATTTTTAACGCTCCATTTTTTTTTATTTCGTATGCTCCATTGCATCACAAAAGGTGATAAACAAAACACCCATCCAAACAAACCAGCAAGCAAAGCAAATTTCAATGCCGAAATTCATGTGGGCCTGTTTGGAACCTGAGTTTTTTGGGAGTTTATCTAAAACTTTACTGTAGTGCACTCTAGAAGTTTTTGAAAAAATTTTGTAGAAGTTTTTGTAAGGTGAAAATTTTTTTTGTAGAAGTTTTTGTAAAGTGAAAAAACTTTTTTTCCTTTCCTTTTTTTTTCTTTCTTTTTCTTTTTCTCTTTCTTTTCTTTGTCTTTCTTTACTTTTTCTTTTCTTTCTCTCTTCTTCTTCTTCTACGCAGCACCAACGCAACGCAGCAGCTTGCTCCACCCCCTACTCCGCCACCGGCCCCACCTCCAAACCTCCGCCAAGGCCTTCTCCAGCCTCTCCTTCCACGCCTCCACCTCCGACACCACCGCCAATGCCTCCACCAGTCATTCCTCCTACTTTCCCGCCTGCTCCACCACCAGCCCCACCTCCTGCACTACCACCTTTTCTTCCACCAGCACCTCCTCCAATGCCACCTCTCGCCACCCCTCTCCTCTCTTTCCCCTTCTCCTCCCCTTTGCCCTTTCTCTTCCCTCTTCCCTCGCCCGGCAGTCAAGGCACACCTCCTCCACGAGCCAGTCAAATTTTTTTTTTTTTTGCAATTTTCAGCCTTCCCCTCTCCTCCCCTTCCCCGCAATCTGGTGCGTGGAAAAATCCCCCTCTCCGGTGCTATCTAGCCTCGCTACCAGATCGCCCAGAGGGGAAGGGGAAGGGTGATGGGGGAGGAGTGGGGGACGGGAATTTTTTTTTTTAAAAAAAGGGTCATACAAACTGGGTAAAGGGAGAGGATGGTAGGGGAAGATGTCGGGGAAAGGGAGAAAGGCCAAAAAAAAAAAAAAGGGAAACGTCACCGGCGCCGGACGTGATGGTCGGCGATGGAGATGGTGATGGGTTGGGATGGGGGAGGAAAAAGGAAAAAAAAAAGGAAGGGAATTTTTTTTGTGTGTTTTGGATATTTTGAAGTGTGTAGGTAAAAAATTTTGAGAAGTTTTTTGGGATCCTGTAGCAAAAGTTGTTAAAAAATTAATAGGTAAAAAACTTGCTTAAAAACCTGGCTTCCAAACTGGCCCTGTATCTTGAAATGGAATTGGACCTACTGAAAGCTGCCGAATCGGCCATCCCATCATTTGGTACTACTCCCCCCCAATAGACATAAACTGATAAACATCATTCATTGTTTTGTCAGCATGGATAAGCACACTCAATGGGAGTTGTTTCACACACTTGCCAGGCCAGCCCTGAGTCCCACTTTGCTCCGCCCCCCCCCCCCCCCCTCCCCAACGGTCCTCCACGTCCTAGTCGAACTGATGCGTGCAAGGACAAGCAAGTCTGTTTCCACTCCCGAACAAAGAAGTGGTACTCCAGTGCAGCGTGAGAATTATTTTTAACATTTCTTCCCGGTACAGAAACTGAAGGAAAAAATGTCGAATCCCGCCCATATTTTCCATCCATTGGTGCAATCTATATATTGGCACTTCGCAGCAGTGAGAGAAGGGCTTCAACTTTTAGCTTCGCTTGGAAGGAGATATTAATTTGGGCAAAGATTTGCATAGATTCGCTCCACCGGCAACAAAGTGGCCACGTCGCTCACTTTCTAATTTTGCGGCCAAAAAACCTAACGAGTTCTAAATTTTTCTGGCTGCTTCGTTTTTTAGAGAGAGAAGGCCAAGGACTTTGAGGGATTTGGGGCAGGACGGTCATCAGGCAAATCGTTCCTGTGCAGTTCACGGTCAAAATTTGGTTAAAAAAATTGCACAATCCAAATCTTCTACAGTTCAGATCTCATCTTATACTTCATTTTTAATAATATGTGTAAAATTCATAAAAATTTTGTTCTAAAATTACACGTTATTGAAAGTAAGTTACACAATGTATAAACATAATTATTCTGTGTGCAAATTGCACATAACCTTCAAAAACGGTTGGAGGTTGCACCTGCAACCGTTCCTGCCCTGGTTCGACTTTGAGAAACAACAAAGCTACAAAAAGGAGATACACTCGAGGACGACCAGTTGGATTGAAGCCAAAATAACTCCTCCGCCACCACCAAGTCTAGATTTAATGTCCCTCACTTTTTAGTTTTTATCTCTTTTTCTTTCACGGCGTCTTTCACATTCGACACCAATTTCATCATTGGCTCTGCACATTAATTGGCAAAGAATAGTAGAAATTCGACTGGAAAAAGTTATCAGCAGGCTTTGAAGAAACACGATGACTTTTGCGCTTCCAATGCAAAAGTTCTTCTTCTTCTTCTTCTTCTTATGCGCTTCCAACGCAAGTCCTTGCCAGTACAAGAAACCCGTGTTACCACATTACTACTCTCGAACGCACATGGCTACAAAGGACTGGACGGGGATGTTGCTGTTGGGTACCGTCGGTAGGTGCCACCAGGAAGCAATTGGGATCAAGCAGCATTTGTTGCTCAAGTTTCTTAATTAAACTGCATATCTCCAGAGATCTAAACTCCATTTTGTCGTCCCAGATTTCAATTTTGGATGTTAGGGATTCACCACCAAACCACTGTTTCTGCTTTCCCCTTCAATTATGGTCAGAAGAAGTGGTGGTGATAAAGTGGGGAGGAGGAGGAATTAAGGGAAGGGTAGCGGAAGTGGGAGTGACAAGGAAGATGGCATCAAGTCAAAGAGCAAATATCTAGGTTGCGTATGGATTGCAATTTTTTGAAATTTTTATAAAAAATGTACTGATTTAATATATATGAAATAAAAAAATGATTGAGAAATGTTCTTAGAGATTTTTTTGGTAGGAAATCCCTTTCCTTCTGAATGCTATACCCAAATTTCACTATTATAGTTAGACTAAACACTTGCGTGCTCAAGCATGCCATACCCAAATTTCACGCCAGACTAGGAGATAGAAATTCTGCAACAGAGCAGAGCCCTTTTACGTGGGGGCGTCTACCCAACATTTTATCATTTTAAGCACAGCGAGTAATTCAAAGGCATATTATCATATAGAACGGTAAAAAAACTCCAATAAACTAGACAACAAACGACATGAAATAGCTGCTTAGGCAAAAGATGGGCAGGGAGAGGTAGGCAGCGTATAAGTGAATTAAATCACATACATATACATCACTAACAGAGAAAATAGCTTATCCTGGCATCTCAATACAGTTTTTGGGCTAGTATGACCAGTTATTTAATTAAATTTGTCCACTACATCATGCCTCATCTCTGAAGACGTTATTTCCTTCAGTACCAGGAAGCAGCTGACAGAAAGGCCAACATACTAACTGCATTATAAAATCAGGGTTAACATTACATGAACAGAAATAAACACAAGGATATACATTAGG
This sequence comes from Coffea eugenioides, assembly GCF_003713205.1. Taxonomy (NCBI): domain Eukaryota; kingdom Viridiplantae; phylum Streptophyta; class Magnoliopsida; order Gentianales; family Rubiaceae; genus Coffea; species Coffea eugenioides. The sequence continues at coordinate 8,821,114 of NC_040040.1, forward strand.
AGTTCAACAGAAGAATAATATGATTAAGCAGCAAATGAATGTTTCATTATAACCTTCAGCCTGGGTGAGGTACTTTGCCTGCTGATAGGGTCAAAAAATTTAAGCTCTCATATCTAAATGAAACTGATATGTCAAAACCCAACCCTGATCAGTCTTGCTCAATGCTCCATTTCAAGTACAAAGTCTGAACTTGAGATCACAACATATTCCAGAAGAGAGTTGAAAATTATTGCATTTAAGCTGAGTCTGACTATAATATGTGGGCCACAAGTTACTGTTATGAGTTGTGGCATTTAGGGGGGGGGGGGGGGAAGCACAGGAGCCAAATAAAATTTTACATAACCACTCTACAAAGAAAGGTATAACATTTAGTGAAAATGGAAATTACTTTGAAATGGAACAGAGAGGAATGCAAATCACTTAGCTGGAGGGAGTAATATGTTAAAAACAACTTGAAATAAAAATACAAAATGATGTATCAAATGCAAAAAGATTACCCCAACATTAATTTCAAGAAGAATGGGAAGAAATGAAGAAATACAACAACAAAATCGACTTTTGTTCTTAACAAATCACTAAAGAGACAAACAACTAGTGATCAAGAATAAAGAACACAAATAGCTTAAAAATGAACGCCTCCAAGCATCAGCACTTAAACATGAAACTCAGTATGCTTTAAAGAATTGATTGGAACCAAAACATTAAATACACAACAAAATATAGTATCAAAAATCTTTTTGGGCCTACAGTGGAAATGCTTCTCTTCTCATATACTTTTTCTAATCTTGGGACAAAGGGGGCAACTTTGCACCTAATCCCCAAAAAAAAAATTACTAATAATAATAAAATGAGGATAAATCTCAATCAAAACATTTTACATCAAGCTCACATTCTCATAATCATCTTATTCATAGTTAATAGTGAATTATACAACATAACAGATTTAACAAGGAAATAAGTTGAAAAGGCAAAAATAATACCTTATGCAACCCATCAACGAAGATATTAGCTCCTTTTCCGTACAAGCATATACATTGGAAGGTAGGAACCAAGGACAAATCACATCACAAACCACACTAAACTTTTCAGCTCAACATAGATGAAAGCTAATACTTTATATTAATACCCAAAAAATTAAAAGAGAGAGCACACAGTTTCATGTCTTTTTTGACATCTAATAGCGTTATACCCACCAACTCCAGCTACCATAAGGTTATTCATAACCTTTGTACGTGGCAAAGAAAAAAATTCAAATAGCAAAAAACCTAAGCAATAAATAAGTCTAGGTAAGTGAATAGTTGAAACCAGTAGAGCCCTTGCCATCAACAGTGGAATCAGGGGAACTGAGTGCTGCAAGCAAATTGAGACCTGAACAAAACCTTAAAGACGTAAATTCTTAAGTCTTAAACTGAGTTGGATGAAGAAACGCATGAATCCCCTTTCCCCCTTCAATCTTATAATCTGATGCTCTTAAGGCATCTTATAGCCACAATTTGTTTTGACTTGAACCTTCAGAGCCAACTCTAACCTTCTGTAAATTCATTAGCGTAAACCTTCAGCAAGAAGATACGGGTTCGTACCTAAAATCAGATTTTAACTTGAGGCACTGCATGGTTTCTTCAACTAGAATTAAAATTGTATTCTAAAGGAAACCAATCCAATGCTACAGCATTCACGAATATAGTCAAACCTTAACTTCTTCCTGTCGATGGCTTGCTAGTTGCTACTCTAAAAACAGCAGTGCAACCTATACTTTCCAACCTTAGACATGCTTACAGAAAATCTTTTCCGTAAATAAGCACATAGTATTATACAAATAAAGTAGCTGATCACAGACTAAAGAAACTAAAATCAAACCAGAATCAATTATTCAAGCAGACATGAATTCTTGCAAGCCAGAATGTACACATATGAGTACAATCAAGACACTAAATTTTCAAAATCGATGCATTTTTCTTTTCAATACCTTGTTAAGAAGAAGAACGCTTGCCTTCACATTCAGGACTTTCATCGAAATTCTTAGATGGAAAACTTTTGGTGATGTAGCCAACCTCGAAGGTCAAATCCTGACCGTTGGATCTGATTCCACTAATCCCCCACCACCTAAAAAAAGCCCTAACACCAATTCCATCAAGCCCAGCAATACGATTCTCTACAATTTTACCAGTGACTTTTTTAGAGTAGGTAGCCAAGTAGTTGTCCGGAGGCAGCGTGATGCGACACGTGTCGTCTAGCTTCAGCACGAAGTCTCCCGAAGTACGGTTGAGATCGTAAGTTTGGAGGTTGGCAGGGAGTAAGCCTACGGGGAAGCCATACTCGAGTAGCTCCGCGTGTGCTGCGGTTAAAGTGGGGTTTGGAGAGGAAACGGCGACGTTGCGGAGGATGCAGGCGGTAATGGTGAAGATCAAGAGAGGTTTCGCGGCCATGGCTATGGGTGGTGTGTGCCAATTCTCACTCCTGTAAAAAGTTGTTTGCTACCTCTGGCCTGTCAACAGGATGATGAGGAATTAATGAATGAATATTCTAGCCTGGCGGTTAGGTTCTGTTTGGTTTGGGTTAGGAAGAAAAACGATTTTTTTCTTTCTTTTACCAGGGAAGAAAAAAAAGGTCAAATTTGCTATTACCAATCTTTAAAATTGAAAATTGGTCGGGATCAATAGCTAAGAACTGAAACTTGTGAGTATGAAAATCAATTAAAAATCCCTGATTTGATCCGTGCAAATATAGAACTTTTATTTTTCTTTTCCTTTATCTAACGGTCATTGATATATTATTCAATAGTATTTAGCAATTAGAATAAGATACAAAACCCGAGTAAAAAAAAAGTGGATATGATTACAATTCACTGATTATGTGCATATTAATATGTAATATCAATGTGCATCTACATAAATTATAATCCTAGTTATATATAACATGTGTTCAACAAGGAGAAACGTTTGATCGCACTCATATGTTAATTTGATTCAGCAATTAGTCACCGAATAAAAAGCCTATGAAGACCCAAATGTCCATAGTTAGTATTTGGCAATAAATGGGAAAATCTGATGGATGTTAAAGGGTAACAATTAATATCAAATAAAAATCCAATATTGTAGAAATATGTATGAAATCTGATGGTTAATTCAATAAGGTTAGATTGAGATATCTATAATTCATTTGGGATGACAAGCTAAGTTTATTACTCCATATGTTCTCAAACAGCAACCGATCTTCACCTATAAGATGCTATAGGCATATTATTTTGCATGCAATGTTTTTCTTTATCTATTACTCATCTCGTTGCCCACTTCTTTTTGGTCAATTTATAAAAAATTTAAAAAAAAATAAAAAGAAATGATAATTATTATTTAGACATAAATATATGTGTTTGCAAATTCTATATTAATGCCATATTAAGTATTGCACTAAGTTTTTTTTTATTTTTCGATGGGCTTATTTGTTTTTTTATAGGTGAGTTTATTTGTCATAAAAAGCGTAATGTTCTTACGAAATTATCAAAGCCAGATATAGGCGAGGAGATATAGTCCATTTTCATTTTTCAAGCCATCTCATAATGTAAAAATTAATGTGTAAAAATAAGTTCATGGGATCAAAAGAAGTCCCTTTATAGAAGTAACAAAGCACTAACAATCATTTGCCAACGTAGTTGATCTAAAGGGCCTTTTTTTCATATCTTTCTACTCAAACAAACGCTGCCTTAGAGAACTCGTCGGTAATTTTGGATGCTGTGCTGCCTCAAGAAGTGCGTCGGCCATGCATTTTTTTCCTGTGATTACGATGTCGTCTAAGGCATATGTGGGCATGGAGTTGTACTGACATGAAAGTGATGGATTTGACTGCAACGTGGTCGTGCTGAAATATCTACAACCCTTACGAATATATATGAAAGGTGGAGTAACGTACAGCGAGACTTCATGATTTACTTACAGCGAGTGATGAACGGTCGAGATAGCTTGACATACAGTGACTAGAAAACGACGGCTCTATTTGAATTGGCCTTTTTTTTAAATAAAATTTTTAAATATAATATTATAATAATATACAATAACACAAAAAACACCTCAATTATATAATATATCAAAATTTTTAAAAATTTTTTTATATACATTGCTACAATAAATTTTTTCCAAAAATATATCAAAAAATAGTTAATCCAAACAAAGTATTTAAGCGAAAAATTTTGAAGGCGCGCTATTACACGCAAAAGACGTCCGCACCTTTTTGAACATTAATTTGATGATAACGGTTCTGCATAATTACGCCTATATAAGGAATACTGGAACAGAGGACTGTGGGAAGGCGGATTGAGAGCTTAATTAATATGGCCCAATATAAAGTCTCGGCCAAGGTTGAAGATGTTTATTTTTGATGACAACTACTCTTCCAAGGCCATATCAGGGCTTCAAACCTCTGTTTTTAAATTTGGATCGGACCGGCCGGTCTAACTGGTCGAACCGAAAATTAGCCAACTATCTGGTCCAAGTTAACCTTAAAAATCGGAAAAATAAGAATTCGATCAAATCAAGTCAAAAATCGGATTTGACCGGATTGGAAACCGAAAAAAATGAAGAGCTGGGTCTCTTTTTTTGAAAGGTCAAAATATTTTTAATATTATGTTTGGGTAAAAAACAAAAAAACCCCCTGTGGTAAATCTAATACACAGAAAAGCCTCCTATGGTTTCAAAATATACAACACGATACCTCATACTTTGAACTAAATTGTAAAGGTGACGGAATCCGTTAAACTTAACGGAAATGACTTATTGGAACCTTAAAAAAAAATTTATACCTAATTTTTATGAAATATACCTATTCTACCCCTTAACCCTCAATTTTCTCTATTTAGAAAATAAAACAAATGATTTTTTGAGCTGTCTTTTGCTTAATTATATCAGGACATTTTGATCATTTTGTCCATTTCCGTTATAAAACCCCATTTATGAATCGACTATCGGATTGAACGCATAATTATGTGGTATTTCGTAAAAGGGTTTCGGTATAGAGAATTGGAATAAACCTCATAATCATTGTTTAAATTACTACTATTGGAATTAAAATTTTGGAGTTATATCTAAAAATGCAATGGCATTTCCCAATTCCCTAGTAACTTGGAAGGTTTGGATAAAAGCTAAGCTTGATTCCCTTTTAGAAACGAGCCCGTCTCGCTACTCGTTAAAAAAATTAATATATAATAAATATAAATGTAATTATATTTATAATTATTAAATACACATATAATATATTTAAAATTGTCCCAAAATCATCCACCCAAGTTCAAATTAACCCCCATCATTGTGTGCACCGGCACCATACAGCCAAACCTGCAACTCTACGAGCCCCCAATCCATGGGAACACAGTTCCACTGCTTTGTGCCAGAAAATGCGGCTTAGCTTCACTAAAAGTTATAAAGTACTTATATATTATTTTAAATAGCATCTAATATAACAGGATCCATCCATAAAACCAATATTAAAATCCTAGAACATGACAGAACAATGCACGTCCTACTATAAACAACTGAGAAAGCTCCAATTACAGTGTTTCTTAGTGCAATAATCCACACCATTCCCTCACTCAGGAAGCCATTAGGAAAACATGCTATCAGTCAAGGGTAATGATGCCAACCGATCAGCAACATGGCTTGAAAGCTCTTCAATCAAAACATTCCCCATGGGCGGCAATGCATCTGTCCCACAATCAGTAGACGCACCAGCAGTAGACGCACCAGCAGCATCCACTTTCGCAATCTGCTGCAGCAATTTTCCCTGCACCATATGAATTTGATTCCCTTGCTCAAACACAAGATTTTGAATGTTTTTAAAAAATTATCTATAATTTTGCCCACTAATTCCTGCTTCACCCTCCTTGTCATTCTCAAGCTAGAGGAACACACAGCACTTATTTTGAACCCTCCAACTCAACTCTTCTTCTAATTTCTTTAAAGTGGTTTCTTCCATGTTCCATCTAATGACCAAGAATATGCAGAAGATGCTATTCAACATTTTGGCAAGAATTGAGTAAAAGGACATGCATATATCTTGTCATACAGAAGCTCTACCTTTTTCACCTTTTCTCTCTTACTACATGAGGCTGCCTGATGATGAAAGGGTGGTTCAGTAACAGCAACAACTTCGACTTTTACAGACCAAGAAATAATTAGCAAAATTCACTGTCAACGGAGTATTCTCCTCCATTCTTTTAGACTTTTCTATTAGTGTGATTCTATCCGATGATTTTGCATTGCAATGAATTGCAAAAAAAGAAATCATTGACTCGACAAAGTATATGTTGAACCTTTAACTTCTACAAGAATATTTCCAAGAGAAATTTGGATTTGTGTTCCAAACAATTTAAGGTAAAAAAAGAAATTAGAATAAAGAGAGACATTCACCAGACTTTCAGAATACAGCACTTACTATTGCAAGGAAAAGAAAAGGAATCCATACACGATCACATAGATGCGTGATTTTCAGTCAACAAAGAGACAGGATACAGACCTTGCTTGCACCCGTGTTTATCTGTTGAGCAAGCACATTCCGAACAGCACAAACCACGTCAGCTGCATCTTGTGAATAACCATCACAGGGTTTTGCACTGTCCAGCCCAAAAATTTTCTTCTCAGGGTCTAGATAATAAGGGTCCACACGCAGGCTCACTCCAAGCGCTTCATAGCCATTCATCTCCTCAATAGCTGCTCGACAAGGTTCATCACTGTCAAATTGAACAAAGCCATAGTCGGCTGATTGACCATCAGGACGTCTTGGGATATTGATATACCAAATCTTTCCGTATTTGAAAAATAGGTATTCCAAAAGTTCAATGTCAGCCCTGTCTGGCAAGTTCTGCAAAAAGGTGAGGATTAAGAAAAGAAAAAAAAGAAGAAGGGCAAAGCAATTCCAAGAAATAGTTAGAAAAACTCACAAAGGCTACAAAGTTTTGAAAAAGTAAAAGAAATAAAAAAAGGAAAGTACAGTACCCTCACAAACAACGTGTCAGGAACCAGCCCAGTCATTTTAGTACATGGATGACAATCCATCATTTGGATAGGCCTTCCGTGGAGGGTAGCAGAGGCCAGCTTGTTCATTGCCAAATCAGCTGTCATCATTATGGTAAAACAGTAGGGAAAAAATAATTACACATAGCACTTTGAAGGATTGGAATAAAACTAAATACTATGACAAAAACATGCTTTGCTATTGCAAGCAATCTCTTATGCTTTTGAAGAGAATTGCAAAATGAAACATAATATAAAAGCAAAGCACGGATCTGAACTGCAAATAGGAAAACAATATTCAAGCAAAAAAGCCAAGGTCGATAAGCTGCATATGGAATAAATATCTTTTTAGAGCCGTTCTTTCATACCTTAAATCAATCCTTATGTTAAAATGGAAGAAAACAAGGAAAGTGGGAATGCACAAGCTCCGAAGGGGATTAAGAAGGCGAGGATTGAACTCTCGTTCCAATGGACCAGGCGATATTCAATAAAACAGAAGCCACATTGAACCCACCCCGCACACAATAATTGGTTCCCACACGTCAAAATAATGTTGTAACAGTTATCATAGATGATATATTTTGGTTAAATGAAAAATGCTCCTTATACGTTAACCATTGATCACCTTGATCAAGGATCTCTCTGACAAGGGGAAAAAAAACTTCAATTGCCATGTGATCCCATTCTAAGGAGGCACCACTGAAAGAAGAAACTTAAATATTTCATCACTCTTAGATACTGAGTCAAAAGACAGACACTTGCATGACAACAAATTCCTGGCACGTACTAAATCAAGGAAGATCCCAACTACAGCTCGCCTATATGCAAGAATAATCGGGAATCTTTTCCAATTTCTGACTTCAAAAAGAGAAACAGGTATTCGCTCTTCAACAAAAGTCCTAGTACGATAATCCATTCCTCAAAAATCATAATCTATTTCCACAAACGACAGACATGGTTCAACAGTTGGCAATCACTCGTTCATGACACAATTGGTCTGCTTTAAAAACGCCAAAAAAAGGGGGGAAAGGGTTAAACAGAAGTTTATCTAAATAGATTTGCAACAAGAGACATGAACAATTAGAAATTCCTCAAAGGCCAACCTTATAATGAATTTTGCAACTACAGATATGAATCACACGAAGCAGCTATAAAGCAAAGGAAAACAATTTCATCAACAGCTGGATGTCAACAAAACTGACCATGTTCTTTCTTCGCAAAGGAAACCAGGGCATAGCGGCCAATTATGGAGTCACAGAGAATCTCAGTCCTAATCGCGACACACACGCGGAAGAGGCGATGAACATCCGCTCCCGTCACGGTATCGGCCAAAGTCCAAACATAAAGCATCGGCAGCCCAGAACCAGCCGATCGAAGACTACTCATCTTCTGCTGCACTCGATCTCCTCCCCGATATCTACTCGGTTGGTTTGTGTACTCGTTTTGAACCAATTCCTAATTCTCTCGTTTCTATTCTTCTACAGGATTCCTTTTCTATGTTAGTACGCTGTTTTGGGGTTCGACTTGAGTTATAGGAAAAACGGGAATTGAGCTTCAAAATCATATAAAATGTTCAGCGAATGTTAAAGTCTCATGGCATACGGCCTTTTAATCTTCCACCTACAGTGGCTAAGAGTTAACAAGGGTCCCCCCAGGCCCAAAAAAATGGCCTTTTAATCTTGTACCAGCAGTTGCTGAGCATTAAGAAGGGTCCCCGAGGCCCGTAAAATCAATCCCAGTGATGCATAAAGTACAATCTTAATTGTTTTGATGATCCGTAGGGACCTTCACGCATGCAGGACACGAGACTCTCGGGTTTCCAACAATAATTAAACAAACAAATCTTCCAATATATAAAGGGGTTAGTCAAGACTTAAGAAATTGGGGGTCTTTTTCCTACCAGAAAAAAATTTAAGAATTGGAACCACGTTATCTCATACAGTAAAAATGAATGTTAAAAAAAATTCATGTGATCAAAAGAAGTCTCTTTCGAAGAAAAGCACTAATATTTGTCACATTAAAGAGAGCACTAATATTTGTCAAAAGTAGTTGATCTAAAGCATTTTTCACATCTTTATACTCCAACAAACGCAGCTTAAGAGAACTTGTCGGTAACTTGGATGTTCTCTTAACTCTCGAGAAGTGCGTCGTCAGCCATGCATTTTTTTCCCTTGACTACGATGAGAGTGTTTGGATAGAAAATTATTTAAAATATTATTTAAAATTATAATTGTAGTATATTTTGTGATGTGATATATATAAATAAAAAAATAATTTAAAAAAATATGTTAAATATTGTACTTGTGATATAAGCAAATAATTTTTCCATGTGAGAGCTAAGAGAAGGAAAAAAAATGGAGTGATGTGTGTGTAGTGGAAGTGGCGTGAGTGAGCCAAGAGGCATGCTGGAAGTTTTTTTTATTTTTTTTGGGAAAGAGGAGGGTCGAGAGAGGGAATTGAGAGGGGAAAATTGGAGTCTTGTTTTTCTTGTGTGGCTTGAGAGAAAAAGAAGAAGACCAGAGAGAGCCTCGAGTGGTTTTCTTTTTGTTGCGTCTGTCCTCTCTAAAAGAAGAAGCCAGGCCGAGAGATGGTTGGGAGTGAAGAGTGCTTTTTTTTTCTCTGTCTTTGTGCCTTGGTCCTCTTGGACAATAAGAGACCGAGAGATTGTCCAAAAGAGTCAGTGGAATTTGGTTGCCAAAAAATGATTATCTTCACCAAATGACAAGAAGGATCCATGAGATAATATGATGGATTTTTTACCGGAATGAGAAGAAAGATCAATGAGGGTGGAGTGTAAAAATGGGTTAATAGTAGTTTTGGTGAAACAAAAATGATTACAGAAAATTTTTTCCGTAAATAAGCACATAGTATTAAACAAATAAAGTAGCTGATCACAAACTAAAGAAACTAAAACCAAACCAGAATCAATTATTCAAGCAGACATGAATTCTTGCAAGCCAGAATGCACACATATCAGTACAATCAAGACACTAAATTTTCAAAATCGATGCATTTTTCTTTTCAATACCTTGTTAAGAAGAAGAACGCTTGCCTTCACATTCAAGACTTTCATCGAAATCCTTAGATGGAAAACTTTTGGTGATGTAGCCAACCTCAAAGGTCAAATCCTGACCGTTGGATCTGATTCCACTAATCCGCCACCACCTAAAAAAAGCCCTAACACCAATTCCATCAAGCCCAGCAATACGATTCTCTACAATTTTACCAGTGACTTTTTTGGAGTAGGTAGCCAAGTAGTTGTCCGGAGGCAGCGTTATGCGACACGTGTCGTCTAGCTTCAGCACGAAGTCTCCCGAAGTACGGTTGAGATCGTAGGCTTGGAGGTTGGCAGGGAGTAAGCCTACGGGGAAGCCATACTCGAGTAGCTCCGCGTGTGCAGCGGTTAAAGTGGAGTTTGGCGAGGAAACGGCGACGTTGCGGAGGATGCAGGCGGTAATGGTGAAGATCAAGAGAGGTTTCGCGGCCATGGCTATGGGTGGTGGCGGTGCGTGCCAATTCTCACTCCTGTAAAAAGTTGTTTGCTACCTCTTGACTGTCAACAGGATGAGGAATTAATGAATGAATATTCTAGCCTGACAGTTAGGTTCTGTTTGGTTTTGGTTAGGGAGAAAAACGATTTTTTTTCTTTCTTTTACCCGGGAAGAAAAAATTGTCAAATTTGCTATTACCAATCTTTAAAATTGGTAGGGATCAATAGCTAAGAACTGAAACTTGTGAGTATGAAAATCGATTAAAAACCCTGACTTGATCCGTGCAAAAATAGAACTTTTATTTTTCTTTTCCTTTTTTTAAAGGTCATTGATATATTATTCAATAGTATTTAGAAATTAGAATAAGATACAAAATCCGAGTAAAAAAAAAGTAGATTATGATTACAATTCACTATTTAAGTGCATATTAATATGTAATATCTATGTGCATATACATAAATTATAATACTTGTTATATAGAACATGTATTCAACGAGGAGAAATGTATGATAACACTAATATATTAATTTGATTTATCAATTAGTGACTGAGTACAAAGTCTGTGAAGACCTAGGACTCCATAGTTAGTATTTGGCAATAGATAGGAAAATCTGATGGATGTTAATGGGTACCAGTCCATATCAAATAAAAATCCAATATTGTAGAAATATGTATGAAATCTGATGGTTAATTCAATAAGGTTTGATTGAAATAACTATAATTCATTTGGGATCACAAGCTAAGTTTATTAACATGTTCTCAAACTGCTAATGATCTTCCACACGCTCTTCAACACGCTTTTTTGCTATAAATTTAGTACTCAAGTGTTCAGCTTAAGCATCCGGGAAAATGGTCCCATAACTATCGTTACGGCAAACAAAACAGTTTTAGACATGGTAAAAATTTTAGCGACCATTTGATTACCCGTTAGACCTATCCACTTAAATAGGATTATGGGTAAAAATAAGGAAGTAAATTTCTCATCTAAAATAGTAAATTAACGTAATAAATTAATAACTTTTGCAGTCCAAAAGGTAAATTGTAAGTAATATGAAACATACTTTTTAAAGAGATAAATTACAATAGTATATCCCAAATATACTTTTGAAGGAGTAAGTTTATTTGAAATAAAAGTATGTTTTTATACATAAATAGTGATTTTTACTTATAACATAGTAAATTTGATTAATGACAAAAACATGCTAATTTATAGCCAAAATATTGTATAATGCTTAAAAAACTTATACGAATCTCATATTTTAGTGTTATTTGAAATAACACTAAAATGTATTGTTAATGATTAAAACTGAGTACGTTACTTAGTAAGTACTGTTAATATACTTGTATACATACTTGATCGTGTGTGAATAAACAAGTATTTTTTAAATTTATAGGAAAATTAATTTTTTCTTTTGCAGTTTAAAAGAAAAAGTAAGCGAAAATCTTTTTTCTCGGGGCACAAAAATCCACAAGTCAAAGTAGTTGGTCTAAAAGGGAAAGAAACATTCTGAATATCATTGTTTACAGTACTAAGTAAATTAGAAGTAAAATGCTCGTTAAAAACAGGTGCGTTGACATATAATAAATGAAAACCATAAAGAGCAAGCCATTTACGGGAAAAGTTATCATTCATAAAAAAAGCAACGCTTCACGGTTTTCTTATCAGTCTTGCAACGTATGAGCAAAGTGGCAATAATTAAAATAGTATTTTTTTCGATTTATACATATTTCATTAATTTTTTTTGCATTTTAAAAAAATGAATGAAAATATTTTATGAGAAAGCACATAAGTCAAAAGGAATGGTCTAAAAGGGAAAAGAATAGCAGATACGTATAGTACTTGTAGTTCATGTTCGAAGGACTATAGGGCTGTTTTTTAAAAATATCCCAAAAAATGTGTAATTCAAATGGAACCGATTCTTCACTATTTAAAATTTCAAATATGTGATTGTGTTTTAATTGTTATCCATTGGTATTCTAAAGTATTATTTTTCCATCAAATGCCACCTCTTTAAAGATGTTTTCCCATAAACAAATTTATTTAGCGGATAAAATACGTAAAAATTCGTTTTTCAATAAAACACTAGTTCTTTATGACTTTCTTCCATTATAAGAACAGAGTACCCATTTTTTCATAAACAAATTTATTTATCGGCTAAAATAAAAATAAATTCATTTTTCAATAAAACACTAACTCTTTATGACCTTCCTCTATTATAAAAACAGAGTACCCATTTTACTCCCTCTAGAAAAATTTTAGCCCCAGTGTAGAAAAAAAATCTTGGCTTTGTCACTGACTGAAATGTTTGTAACTGATATTTATGCATGGTGAATGTATGATACATAATTTTTTCACTGTATTCAATTTATATGATGACAAATTAAATGGGTCAATTGGATTAGCGAGCATCAGTTTTGTGAATGATTATGAGAGTAAACTATATTATGACAATAAAATACGTTGAATTGTGAAAATTATAATTTAAACATACTCATAAATTTTGGATATGTGACTTTCGTAGTTGCGAATTTCTTAAATTAACAGTTAGTTATTACTATGAGTACTGTGGTAAGTGTGAGATGTGAATATCAGTAATAACTGTTATTTATTACTATCAGTAAAGTCAGTAGTAAATGTGAGACATTAATTGGAATTTGCAGATATCATTTTACATTGGTGATTATTATCTGTTAGTTAAAATTTAAGAGTTTTAATTTTATCAGTTAGTGGGGAAAACGTGAGGAAAATGTGGGAAAAACATGAGCATGAGTATAGGATTTGTATGAGCTGTTATAGGATTAGTTGTGACATAAACATTTCTTAATTTTAGAAATGTAAAATTGTAATAAAATAGTATTTAGACTTTTGACAATTTGAAAAGCTCCTTATCCAAAATTTCCTCTGCAATACATATAGATAGATATAGATGTCTTTTTTTTAGTGGTTCAATCTCATATTCGTGAACTATCTACACAAAAAAATTAAATTCTAGACTATACTAATTTTGTTATACCAACTCTATTATTCTTATTATTGTATTAATTGTTATGCTATTTCTCTCATTTTGTTAGGTCTACATTAATACAAGTTTAATTCTTATTATGTCTCGTGTCCCAGAAAATATAAATTATTCTATTTAGGTGGATACGTCCAACAAATAATCAAATTGATGCTAAAAATTTAGAATGAATAAGTTGCTTTTGTATAACGGTTGTAAAGGTTTCTTGAGACTTTATAAATTAGGTGTCTTGCGTTTACAAAAAGAATTTCTAGCATATTTTTGTAATGGAAATGGACTTAAAACTTGCTATAGATTATTTTCCTGTATTTCAATTTTATCGTAAAGGGTAATTTGCTGTTCAACCTAATTTTATTCTGATTTTATCCAACTAATAAATTAACTTATGAAAATAGATAATTTATAGAGTAAAGCCATAAGTAGCTGGTGCTTTATTGAAAAATGGATTTATTTTTATTTTATCCAATAAATAAATTTGTTTATGAAAAATGGGTACTCTGTTCTTATAACGGAGAAAAGTCATAAAGAGTTAGTGTTTTATTGAAAAACGGGTTTATTTTATTTTGTCCGACAAATAAATTTTTTAATGGAAAAATGGGTATTCTGTTGTTATAATGGAGAAAAGTCATAAAGAGTTAATGTTTCATTGAAAAATGGGTTTATTTTTATTTTATCTGATAAATAAATTCTTTTATGAAAAAATGGGTATTCTGTTCTTATAATGAAGGAAAGTCATAAAGAATTAGTGTTTTATGAGAAAATGAATTTATTTTTATTTTATCTGATATATAAATTAGTTTATGGAAATACGGGTACTGTATTCTTATAATGGAGGAAAGTCATAAAGAACTAGTGTTTTATTGAAAAACGGATTTATTTTTATTTTATTCGATAAATAAATCCTTTTATAAAAAAATGGGTACTCTGTTATTATAATGGATGAAAGTCGTAAAGAATTAGTGTTTTATTCAAAATGGATTTATTTTTATTTTATCCGATAAATAAATTATTTTATGAAAATATGGGTACTCTGTTCTTATAATGCAGGAAAGCCATAAAGATGTAGTGTTTTATTGAAAAAAAGATTTATTTTTATTTTATCCGATAAATATATTTTTCTATGCAAAAATGGGTACTCTGTCTTATAATGCAGGAAAGTCATAAAGAGCTAGTATTTTATTAGAAAATGGGTTTATTTTTATTTTGTCCGATAAATAAAATTTTTAATGGAAAAATGGGTACTCTGTTCTTATAATGGATGGAAGCTATAAAGAGCTAGTATTTTATTGCAAAACCGGTTTATTTTTATTTTATACAATAAATAAAATTTTTACGGGAAAATGGGTGTTAAAAAGATGGTATTTGATGGAAACATGATACTTTAGAATACCAATGGATAATAGGTAAAATACAATCACATATTTGGTATTTTAAATAATAAAGAATCGGTTCCACTTGGATTACATATTTTTCGGGGTATTTTTCAAAAACAACACTGTAGTACATATCTGCTGTTCCTTTCCCTTTTAGACCAATTCTTTTGACTTATGTGCTTTCTGATAAAAAATTTTCATTGTTTTTTTTAAAATGCAAGAAACAATTTAATTCTGTATAAATTGAAAAATTTACTATTTCAACTATTGGCACTTTGCTCATTCTTTGGAGGTCTGGTAAGAAAGCTGTGAAGAGCTGGTATTTTTATTAATGAGAACTTTTTCCATAAGTGGCATACTTTTTATGACTTTCCTTTATTATATGTCAAAGTACCAGTTTTTAACCAATATTTTACATCTATTTGTTTAGTACTTTAAACAATGATATTCAACTGTATGTTTTCCTTTCAGACCAACTTTTTGACTTGTGGATTTTTGTGCTCTGCGCAAAAAAAATTTCGATTATTTTTTTTTTAAACTGTAACACAAAAAATTTAATTATGTATAAATTTTAAAAATATTAATTTATTCACATATGATCAAGTATTTATACAAGTATATAAACAGTACTTACCAAGTAAGGTACTCAGTTTTACTCATTAATAAAACATTTTAGTGTTATTTCAAATAAGAATAAAATATGGGCTTGGCATAAGTTTTTTAAGCATAATAGAATATTTTTACCACAAATTAGCATGTTTTTGTCATTAATCAAATTTACTATGTTATAAGTAAAAATGATTATTTATGTATAAAAACATACTATTATTTCGAATAAACTTACTCCCTTAAAACTATATTCAGGATAAAAATTATAATTTATCTCTTTAAAAAGTATGTTTTATAATACTTTCAATTCATCTTTTGGGTTGCAAAAGTTACTAGTTTATTACTTTAACTTTCTATTTTAGATGACAAACTTACTTCCTTATTTTTACGCATAATCCTATTCAAGTGGATAAGTCCAACAGGTAATCAAATGGTTGCTAAAATTATTACAACCTATTATATCATGTCTAAAACTGTTTTTTTACCATAACGATAGTGACTACTCCATTTTCCCACATGCTTAAGCTCAACACTTGGTACTAAATTTATATATGTATATAAATTTAATGAAGGCTTGAATCCTTTCGTTTACCTGCACTTTTTCTTCTTCCAAATTATTATTCCCCACGCGTGTGCAATAATCATTTATTATTTCTTAAAATTTCAGTACCTTCTTTACGCATATTTTTTGTCCAAGCCATTTGCAGCATTTTTCCATTGGTAATGGGTACATTTGCAAATACATAAATGACTCTGGTTTTAACCTGCAATAACACTTTCTGGCCCAATTTGTACGGAAGTCAGTGTGTTTTGGTTGTATTCGCAGACAATTCTATCTAATTTCCTCTCCAAGCGCTATGCAATAATTTAACGTCTTCGTTTGGACTGTATGCACCCCAACACGTGTCGCTCTCTGCTAGCCTTCCTATCATAGGTAAGTTCCTACCATAAAAGTATCCATCTGCGGCATGGAGTTTTACTGACATGAAAGTGATGGATTTGACTGCAACGTGATAATGTGCTGAAATATATACAACTAAGAGTGGCAATAGGGCAGGGTGGGGCGGGGGAGGGGCAATGAGGCGGGGGGGAGGGGTCTATTAATTCCCTCGCCTCGTCCCCGGCTTCCCCTGCCCCGCCCTACTTCTTTGTGGGGTTAAAAAAAATTATATTATATAATTTCATTATAATTAAATTTGAGCAAATAATCAAATAATAAAATATCAATATATCGTCAAATTATTATTCATTATAATTTTATAATTGAAAATCATAAAAATAATTAAACAAAATTTATTTGAATACAATCTAATATGATAAAAATAAATATAATTAAAATAATCAAGTTTTCACTTTGAATTTTGATACAAATACAATCTCTAAATTATTATTATATTTTTTTAGAAAAAAATATTATTGTATTAAGTGTAATTAGGAATTTAATATAAATGTATTAATAAATTTAGTATAAATAATTAATAACTTTTATTAATAGACAGGTACAATTAGTAGTATAATTGATAATATCATTATATATATAACTATGTACACACACACACACACACATATATATATCTTTTTTTTTCAAACAAGTGGCATACTCCCCACGCCTCCCGCCCCGTTTCTAAATGGGGGGGAAAAATTCCCCCCGCCCCAATGGCCCCCCACAGGACGGGTGCCTATTGGTGCCTACCTGCATTGCCATCCTTATCTACAACACTTTCGAACACATATGAAAGGTGGAGTAATGTATAGTGAGACTTCATGATTTACTTACAATGAGTGATGAATGGTCGAGATAGCTTGATATACACTGATTAGAAAACGACGGCTCTATTTGAATTGGCAATTTTTTTAAAAATAAATTTGTTAAATACAGTGTTATAATAATATACAATAATTCCAAAAATATTTCATCCATACAATATATCAAAATTTTCATAAAATTTTTATAGTAAAAATTTTTCATATGCATTATTACAGTAAATATTTTCAAAAAATACACGAAAAAATTAGCTAATACAAACAAAATATTTAAGCGAAAAATTTTGAAAGCGTGCTATTACACGCAAAAAACGTCCGCACCTTTTTTAACATTAATTTGATGATAACGATTCTGCTTAATTACGCCTATATAAGGAATACCGGAACATAGGAATGTGGGAAGGCGGAATACTGGTCCGACCGGTCGAACCAGAAATCAGCCAACTATCCGGTCCGAGTTAACCTAAAAATCAGAAAAAAAAAAAACTCGGTTAAATTAGGTCAAAAATCGGATTTGATCGAAAAAAATGAAGAACCGGGTCTCTTTTTTTTGAAAGGTCAAAATATTTTTAATGTTATATTTTGACCCCTAAGTTGTTAAAAATTATTAATATATCTCAAATATTTCATACTTTATAAAAGTTGTCTTAAAGTTTGGTATTTTTTTTCAATTAAGTCCATAATTTTAATTCTAAACTTGTTAATGCTCATTAAATAATATAAATTGCTATTTGATTGTTCTAATTTCTTTGTATTTTCTTATTAAATATATTTAAAATATCAAATATATATGAATGTACCTTTATTAATATTAACATGTTCTTAGATATTTTACATATAATAATTTAATTTTTAAATAATTTTTATTTATGACGTCATTCGGTTCAATCCCGATCAAATCCGGTCAAACCCATTGACCCCTGATCCCTGAGTTCGATCAAGTCGATACCCGGTCCAAATCTAAAAACATAGTTTCAAACCGAGCAAATAGATAGGAGAACAGGGAAACCAAGAGAAAAGTAACAAATCCTGATGGTTAAACAAATTTCCGAGTTCAATCTTGTAGAAAGGCATGAAGAATTGGGTCAAACTATCAATAAATAGGGGTGTGCAAATTCGAAAAATTTCGATTTACCGACCGATTTTGAATTGAATTTCGAATTCGGAATTTTGATAATTTGGAATGGAATTCGGTAATTCCGATTTCGAATTGGTTGAAATCGGGTCGAATTCGAAAATATAATTTTTGAAATTGAAATTACTGATTTCGAATTGGGGAATTCGAAATAGGAATTCGAAATCGGAACTGTTCTTTCGATTTCGAATAATAATATATATAATATAGTATTTTTTAACAATACATATATAATATATATTATATAGCATAATAAGTTAATAACAATAATATTGATGCATCTAACAATTGAAATTGCAAAAACCTAATATGTTAACTCTTGTTACTCTTCCGCTGCCTCTTCCTCATCGTCTCTCAAGACTGTCTCTCATCTTCCTTCCTCTGCCTCTACTGCCTAACTCATTGTCTCACCTTCCTTCCTTCGCCTTTGACTTACTGTAATTTCCTACTTCCTTAGCTTACTATCTCTCACTCTCTGTTTCACCTCCATCTTCACGCCACATCCATGCTCCTGCCAGAGAACCTCTATTGTCGGCGGAAGATTCCGAGGATGGCCTTGACTTTAAAGAGTCGGGACTGGTTTTGGGCGACGAAGCTGACGGTGTCCCTGGCGATGAACAAAGGACGTTTGTAACCATCGGCAGCGGCAAGCATTGCAGCATAGAGAGCTCCAATGCCAGTGCCGACGATAAGATCGAAGAAATCTGCAATGCGAGATTGGGAATCAGCGGATTTGGCACGGATTTGGTCTTTGAGAAGGATCAAGGAATGAGCGGCGAAGATGGCGGAGGGGGAGCCGACTCCGCCGCCGTCGATACTGAGAATGCAAGTCTTCTTGGGAGATTGGCAGTGATGCAACCACTGTTGCTCGAGCTTGGAGAAGATTTCCAGCGTCACTTTACTCAGCTCCAACCCTCCTTCCATTGGTTGTTTTGCTTTGCAGTTTGTACTACTTACTAAATCACAAGTAGCGTAGAGAAAGTTGGAGAAAACGGAGAAGACTTAGACTGGCAGGAGTTTGGGGTGGTGGGTGGGAGTGAAGTAGAATAACAGTAGACTAAGAGTGGAGTAGGGTTAGATATTTGAGTGAGGAGTCATGCGGAAGAGGAGGAAGTGCAGTAGACTAAGAGTAGAGTAGGTTTGAATTCAGTGAATTCGACGTCGAATTCGAAATCGAAATTGGCCATTTCGAAATTGAATTCGATCGGAAAAATTCATATCAAAATTTCAAAAAATTTCGATTTCAAACTTTTGATTTATCGATTTCGATTTTGATGCACCGATTTCGATTTTGATGCACAGTCCTATCAATAAAGCATGCCTCCACCTCTTATCCTGGAGTCTAGGAAGAAGACTGGTGTTTCATGAATTTGCACCTGTAGTTGTTGACTTGACAAACCTTGGAGGAAGAAAAATACGGTCATACTTAAGCAGTTGGAAAAGTCTCTCATTATATTTATAGCTGCTCATGGAAGTAGCTTGGTGCATCAATCAATTTCCCGGATACCCAGATTGTAATATCGTACATGGAGAAACTCTATTGATTAATTTATGTCATGATGTCTCATGGATGTCTATTGGATATAATTAAGCATACAATATTTATAGATATAAACGTATATTTATTCATTTCAATGTTACATGGCACGGGGTCTATGTAGTTGTCTTCTTTGCCTGTTCTCCATGGCTTATAGCACTTAGTCTTTGGGAGGAATGACAGGTTTCCTTGCATTTGGCTAGCAGGCGGGAGTGGTCCATAACTCGGCGGTTTTCAGTTTATATACAGTCTCTAACACTTGGACAGGAGCAACGTATCCAATCACCACCATCATCTTGGTTTTCAGGTCTACTTCGTAAGATGTGACTCCTGTTCCAACCAAAAAAAGTAAGAAAGAGCATAATCATGTCTTGAAAAACAATCTACTCCTTGTTTATTCCCCATTTGTAAGACTAAAGAAGTGTTATTACTTGATCGATTTTATTTAAAATGTTGTGAATCTTTTATCTCGAGGTGGCTGTACTCTCTGAGAGATTGCCAAGGATCTATATCAATTTGCAGTTCCTGTGCCGTCGATAACCTGTAACAGATGGCTCAAATCAAACTGCAAGATTATGCATAGTAAGGTTTTAACTTCTTACATTGCTCTTTCAAATTGAGGTATCAATGTAATCTCAAAATTTTGTTTCATTTTAGAATGAATTACTCTTTTATACACTGAAATTTATATATATGCTATAACCATTAAATGTATAAGAACTAACTAACTCAAAGACCAGACGCTACAAACTTATCTATCAAAGTCTGAACTTATTCATCGTTCCAATCATCCATACCAACATTTTTCAGCTAAACCAAAAGCAACCCTTTTTGTTCCATTATGTCTCTTTCTTCCCTTATGTTTTAAGAGTCAACATCTGTCTAAACATAGTGGAAAAAATTCATTTTGTGAAAAACAAAAAAATCCGATCTTATCTCTAAACTTTGGCTCTGCCCTGCACAATCATGAAAATATTTTGCTGACCAACTTAGAAAATGTTTCTAGGCCGCCATCCAAGAGAGCTCTTTGATTATGTTGCAGGAATTAATTTTACTTGCAAAAGTCCAAGACTGGGTTTTCTTTTAGAGGGAATGGCCGAAATAATCACTCAACTATTTAAAATGGCACCCTTTGATTATCAAACTTTTTTTTATGGCCCAAAAAGTCACTAAACTCGCATAAGCGAGTCAGCGGAGTCATTTTACCGATTTTTACCGGTGAATTATCCGGTTACAAGGCTATATAGAGTGGAGGAATATTTGTGAAGGGGTAAAAATGTCCTAAAAAAATGGCAAACCTGTTTCTTCCTTCCTCGCAAGTTGTACCAAAAAAAAAATTCTGATATCTCCCTGGCTAGTTTCTCCGCCATTCTTGCATCAGAGATCCGCTTCGCCATCACTTTCTCGCGCTCTAGGGCTTCCTCCTCGCTTCTCAGCAACAGGGCTTTCAATTCCTCATCCTCTAGCACAAAACAAACCCTCAACCTGGGCTTCCTTCGACACCTCCGAGTTGTGCTGAATCGCTGGGCTAAAGGGGAAAACGTCAGACTATCTGCGACTAGGGAGGTAGGTTTTCGGGTTAGAAATGAGTTGACCCGGAAACAATCGTCTGGTACTGGGAGCCGGCTGCGACGGCAATTCCGGCAGCCATTGATGGTGATTGTACTTGTATTCAGTGTTGGTGAGAATTAATATACACATTGGAGGAGCCCGTTGCAAGGCTCAGATCTAAAATATCCGATGTTGTTCAAGTTATAATTATATGGACAAAAATAGAAAAAAAAAGGCTTAGATCTATCAAAAAATCAGGCAAAGAGGGAGGAGCCCGTTGTAAATAATGCCATCAAGAGCTAAGTTACAAACCCATAAGCTCCATACCTAAATGACAAGTCAAAGAGGAAAACCAGAATCATCACAGTTTGACATCATACTAGAAGATAAAGAAGATAATGATGATGGTAATAATCTTGATGCACGGAAAGAGTAAAATAATAAGTGGAAGGCAATCTTGCACTTTATAGACCGTGATCTGCTTTACTCTTTCTCACACTAGAAGACAATTTCTCCATACCAACACGGCTTGCGAGAAAGGAAGAAACAGGTTTGCATTTTTTTTGGACATTTTTATCCCTTCACAAATAGTCCCTCACTCTACGTATCCTTGTAACCGAATGATTCACCTGTAAAATCGATAAAATGACTCCACTGGTACGTTTATATGAATTTAGTGACCTTTTTAGCCACAAAAAATATTTGATGACCAAAAAGTGCCATTTTGAATAGTTTAATGATCATCTCAGCCATTCACTCTTTCTTTTACAGATGTAGGATATTCTGTTTGATGTTCGAAACTTGGGCTTGTCTTTTGGCTGCAATGACCAAGAGAGCGTCACTTTCAAGATTGCACTCGCAAAACATGCATTTCAACATATCAAGCCCGAGAAACTTTTTCATATGCCACAAATAGAAAATGTCAAAAAGTTTTCTGAAACGGCAAGGATTCTAGATCTTCTACAAGCACCGGCCAGTTGTATGGTGAGTAAAGACATCAACAAAATAGATGTAGATACAAAGATAATAACTTGCAAAAACACAAACAAATTTTGTCACACATTGAAAATTGTCCCAAAATCATCCACCCAAGTTCAAATTAAACCCCCATCATTGTGTGCACCGGCACCATACAGCCAAACCTGCAACTCTACGAGCCCCCAATCCATGGGAACACAGTTCCACTGCTTTGTGCCAGAAAATGCGGCTTAGCTTCACTAAAAGTTATAAAGTACTTATATATTATTTTAAATAGCATCTAATATAACAGGATCCATCCATAAAATCAACAGGCGATATTAAAATCCTAGAACATAACAGAACAATGCATGTCCTACTATAAACAACCGAGAAAGCTCCAATTACAGTGTTTCTTAGTGCAATAATCCACACCATTCGTCGCTCAGGAAGCCATTAGGAAAACATGCTATCAGTCAAGGGTAATGATGCCAACCGATCAGCAACATGGCTTGAAAGCTCTTCAATCAAAACATTCCCCATGGGCGGCAATGCATCTGTCCCACAATCAGTAAACGCACCAGCAGCATCCACTTTCGCAATCTGCGGCAGCAATTTTCCCTGCACAATATCAATTTGATACCCTCGCTCAAACACAAGATTTTGAATGTTTTTAAAAAATTATCTATAATTTTGCCCACTAATTCCTGCTTCACCCTCCTTGTCATTCTCAAGCTAGAGGAACACACAGCACTTATTTTGAACCCTCCAACTCAACTCTTCTTCTAATTTCTTTAAAGTGGTTTCTTCCATGTTCCATCTAATGACCAAGAATATGCAGAAGATGCTATTCAACATTTTGGCAAGAATTGAGTAAAAGGACGTGCATATATCTTGTCATACAGAAGCTCTACCTTTTTCACCTTTTCTCTCTTACTACATGAGGCTGCCTGATGATGAAAGGGTGGTTCAGTAACAGCAACAACTTCGACTTTTACAGACCAAGAAATAATTAGCAAAATTCACTGTCAACGGAGTATTCTCCTCCATTCTTTTAGACTTTTCTGTTAGTGTGATTCTATCCGATGACTTTGCATTGCAATGAATTGCAAAAAAAGAAATCATTGACTCAACAAAGCATATGTTGAACCTTTAACTTCTACAAGAATATTTCCAAGAGAAATTTGGATTTGTGTTCCAAACAATTTAAGGTAAAAAAAGAAATTAGAATAAAGAGAGACATTCACCAGACTTTCAGAATACAGCACTTACTATTGCAAGGAAAAGAAAAGGAATCCATACACGATCACATAGATGCGTGATTTTCAGTCAACAAAGAGACAGGATACAGACCTTGCTTGCACCCGTGTTTATCTGTTGAGCAAGCACATTCCGAACAGCACAAACCACGTCAGCTGCATCTTGTGAATAACCATCACAGGGTTTTGCACTGTCCAGCCCAAAAATTTTCTTCTCAGGGTCTAGATAATAAGGGTCCACACGCAGGCTCACTCCAAGCGCTTCATAGCCATTCATCTCCTCAATAGCTGCTCGACAAGGTTCATCACTGTCAAATTGAACAAAGCCATAGTCGGCTGATTGACCATCAGGACGTCTTGGGATATTGATATACCAAATCTTTCCGTATTTGAAAAATAGGTATTCCAAAAGTTCAATGTCAGCCCTGTCTGGCAAGTTCTGCAAAAAGGTGAGGATTAAGAAAAGAAAAAAAAGAAGAAGGGCAAAGCAATTCCAAGAAATAGTTAGAAAAACTCACAAAGGCTACAAAGTTTTGAAAAAGTAAAAGAAATAAAAAAAGGAAAGTACAGTACCCTCACAAACAACGTGTCAGGAACCAGCCCAGTCATTTTAGTACATGGATGACAATCCATCATTTGGATAGGCCTTCCGTGGAGGGTAGCAGAGGCCAGCTTGTTCATTGCCAAATCAGCTGTCATCATTATGGTAAAACAGTAGGGAAAAAATAATTACACATAGCACTTTGAAGGATTGGAATAAAACTAAATACTATGACAAAAACATGCTTTGCTATTGCAAGCAATCTCTTATGCTTTTGAAGAGAATTGCAAAATGAAACATAATATAAAAGCAAAGCACGGATCTGAACTGCAATTAGGAAAACAATATTCAAGGAAAAAAGCCATGGTCGATAAGCTGCATATGGAATAAATATCTTTTTAGAGCCGTTCTTTCATACCTTAAATCAATCCTTACGTTAAAATGGAAGAAAACAAGGAAAGTGGGAATGCACAAGCTCCGAAAGGGGATTAAGAAGGCGAGGATTGAACTCTCGTTCCAATGGACCAGGCGATATTCAATAAAACAGAAGCCACATTGAACCCACCCCCCGCACACAATAATTGGTTCCCACACATCAAAATAATGTTGTAACAGTTATCATAGATGATATATTTTGGTTAAATGAAAAATGCTCCTTGTACGTTAACCATTGATCACCTTGATCAAGGATCTCTCTGACAAGGGAAAAAAAACTTAAATTGCCATGTGATCCCATTCTAAGGAGGCACCACTGAAAGAAGAGACTTAAATATTTCATCACTCTTAGATACTGAGACAAAAGACAGACACTTGCATGACAATAAATTCCTGGCACGTACTAAATCAAGGAAGGTCCCAACTACAGCTCGCCTATATGCAAGAATAATCGGGACTCATTTCCAATTTCTGACTTCAAAAAGAGAAACAGGTATTCGCTCTTCAACAAAAGTCCTAGTACGATAATTCATTCCTCAAAAATCCTAATCTATTTCCACAAACGACAGACATGGATCAACAGTTGGCAATCACTCGTTCATGACACAATTGGTCTGCTTTAAAAACGCCAAAGATGGGGGAAAAGGGTTAAGCAGAAGTTTATCTAAATAGATTTGCAACAAGAGACATGAACAATCAGTAATTCCTCAAAGGCCAACCTTATAATGAATTTTGCAACTACAGATATGAATCACACGAAGCAGCTATAAAGCAAAGGAAAAAAATTTCATCAACAGCAGGATGTCAACAAAACTGACCATGTTCTTTCTTCGCAAAGGAAACCAGGGCATAGCGGCCAATTATGGAGTCACAGAAAATCTCAGTCCTAATCGCGACACACACGAGGAAGAGGCGATGAACATCCGGTACCGTCACGGTATCGGCCAAAGTCCAAACATAAAGCGCCGGCAGCCCTGAACCAGACGATCGAAGACCAGTCATCTTCCGCTGCACTCGATCTCCTCCCCGATGTCTACTCGGTTGGTTTGTGTACTCGTTTTGATTCTTTTGAACCAATCCCTAATTCTCTCGTTTCTATTCTTCTACAGGATTCCTATTCTATGTTAGTACGCTGTTTTGGGGTTCGACTTATAGAGTCATAGGAAAATCGCATACCGACGGAGAGGGACGGGAATTGGGCTTCATAAATAGTAATTCTTACTAACATGGTAAATTTGATTAAGGATCAAAATTTACTATTTTTTGGAATACATGTACAATTTTACATTAAAATCTTATCTTAAATTAGTATTAGAAAGTTTATTTGAAATAATGATAAGATATTTTATTAATGATTCAAACTTAGTACTTTAGTTAGTAAGTACTCATAAGTCATAACATACCTATATAATAAATGATTATAGGTATAATTTAAAATTTTTTTGTATTTATATATTTTAAAATACTATGAAAAGTAGTTTCACTTTTCAGATAACCTTGTAAAATATGTAATAAAATTTTGTATATTTATAAGTTTTTAATCATTTTCAATTTTTGAAAAGTTTGAAAATTTGGATAACAATAACAACAAATCTTCCTAGTTACATGTAGAATATCATTTGTTTCTATATCACAATTTTTATAATTTAACACCTATGAATATAATAAGATAATAAAGTTTTAATAAATTTACATCTGGGATATAAGAATTAATAAGAGTTAAAACCCAAACAAAATGAGAAATAGTATAACAATGAAAATGACAAAATTGGTATAACGGTTAATATAAGAAAATCAGTATGATTTGGACTTTTTGCCTTGAGAGATTGTTCATAAAAATGAGATCCAACAATTAAATGAAAATCACTTGCACATATAATCTATTGTATAATTTAAATTAAATTTAGTTCACGTATAAAATGGTCCTAAAATAATTAGCGCACTGTGATGCAATGTTAATTTAATAACAAATTTTTTTTAATTGAAAGTCTCAAATATCCATGCCATACATATGCGGGATATCTTACCATATTTGTGTCCAATTGTAAGCACAAATTTCGTTGCCGAAAATTAAAGACATGAAAACTTGCACAAATGTCAAATTTATTAAATCAAATAATAAGAGAGTTACAATCTCTAAAAATTCTTTTTTCTTTTGATAATTACAAGAGCTAAAAATTCTTGAATCAAAGAAATTAATCCCCTAATTCTTCTCTTCAAAAGCACTCCTAATTAAAGCATAATAAAATCAAGTTTTTTTAACCTTTTAATGTAGTAGTTATGTTTACTAAAAAAATTAGTAAATCATTCCTACAATGCATTGCTTCTCCTAAAAGTACTTATATTTTGTAAATAAATTGAAATAATTTTGCAAAAGATTTTATGCATTTTCACTAATATGATCAAGAGAATTTTGCACCTTTAAAATATAAATAAAAAGAAAGGAAAATGGTAGGAGTATAAAGGTGACCAAATGTAAGATATATATCACATTATGTGTTTTGATATGATTTGTTAAGTAATCAATAATTTAGTCCTAGTCAATATATGATGCATATTGATTTCTTATAAATAAAAATATAATTTAGCAATTATGTATTAACAGAATTCGTATTTTGAATGCAATCAATTGAGCACCTATTTCCTTTTTTTAAGTAGCTATTATTTATTTTATTACTTAGGTTATGTATTTACATTTAAAATAACAACAATAGCTTGTCAATCCTCGACCAATAGAACGTCAATCATTGTTAACTAAACTAATTTTACATTGATAAATACATCTTGATAGCCGTCCTATATTTAGTGCTATACATTGAGGCTGCAGATGATGCCAGCTCCACCGGGAGTAGCTGAACCCCATACGGTAGAAGAAGCGGACCGAACCCCCTGTTCCGGTGAAACCCCTTCCGTTGGATGATGAAGTGGGACCCGCACGCACAGGGACATACGTATAACGGAACGTAGAATACTGGAAAGCATATGCGTATGCGTACGTATGTAATACGTAGGGATTCAATGCAGCAGTGACACGTGTAATAGATGCGCAGGAAGGAAATAAAATGCTTTAATTCATTTCATCCTTAAACAATATGCGTACAAATTCGAAATCTGCTTCAGTGCAGTTGATCCAGACACGTGGCAGGGACCTACACGCTAATTCTAGATTAATGGGACTAATCATGCCCAAATTAGATAACTGGCTCGTTACGAGAGCCTTGACCCTATTATTAATCCTGATGGGATCCACTGCCTTCAAGGACCAGGGAGTCCTTATGAGGAGACGTGCCCACATCTTGTCGATACGCAGCCTCTTGCGGAGGTTGTAATTTGCCCGAATTGACACTGACCAAGTGGTCGGACTTGCCTGGAACGTGGTGAAGTGAAGGGGATCTTTCTGGAACTCCCAGGAGTAACTTCCGTGCCGCATCAAGGCTGAGAACATGGTGTCCCTGGTCGCATCCATTGCTGTACAGGATGCAGCAGCCACACGTGAACTTAACTCTAGTTGTTCGCCTCTTCTTTCTCTTGGACAGGTGGTGCCTGATCTTGATATCAGGGGGCGACTAGGTGCTATTCGACGAAGGAGAATGCCGCATTCTACTAAATGGGGCTGAATCATCAGGATGAGACGGTGTGCATTTAAATAGCAATTGAGACGAGAATTGCTGAATACGCTTGTGGGACTTATATATTTTCTTTATTGATGATCACTATGGTTGGGCCTAGTGTTGTTATTTATTGGGCCTGGTGCGAGGCCCAATGCCATTTTAAACGGCCCACTGGATCAAGAAATTGAGAGCAATTGATCCATATATTTGGATATAATTTGTTGGGCCTGGGGAGAGGCCCACTCGAAATAAAACGGCCCAATGGATCGAAGAGCCGTTGGATTCAACAGCTCAGTTAGACCGCAATTGGGCCATTATTCATTGGGCCTGATGGGAGGCCCAATTACATCTTAAACGACCCATCTGATCAAGAAATGTTGGGCCACTTACACGGACGGCCCACGTTGCGATAACCCTAAGTCTATTCATTTATCTTCCTCGGCAAGCGCAGCGGCACACAGACAGCTTGACTTGTCATATTAGAACCTTTTCGAACATCAAGGTTCGAATGATCTAGAAGTGATAGAATTGCCTGACATACACACAATCACTCGATTCTAATAGATGCCCCATGACAGAGGGAATGAAGAAGGTGAACTACCTTCGAAGTACAATTCTTGCATCACATGCACAAATTAAGTTGGAATCTGGAAGATCTTGGTATTCCCATTGAATATTGCCCTTAAATCTCGATTTTGACCAAGATGATATGTTTGGGAGGTAATGGATTTTGTGTTTTCTGGTGAGAAACAGTGCATTAGTAGAAGGGAAGACGATGGTAAACAGTCCCCAGCTCTACGCAGATGACGTCACCTAACCCAATATATCCAATATATATTGGATATATTAACTCTACACAAGGGGTTTTTTTATTTTTTATCCAATATATAATGATTTTGGGAACTAATACCAAATGTCAAGTTTGCTCTACAAAGATATGATCAAGGTTCTAGAAGTGGGTAACTGGGAATGATCCTTTAAGATGAACTCATTTTGCATTCTTTGGTGGTGATCTCCATCTTCTTTGTGTCTAGTACTGCCAGAGACATTTTCTTCCGCCATTGATGTAGTTCTTCCAATATCTTTTGGAGAGTTAATATCATGTGTGCATGGATGGCGAGATGGATGGCGGCCTTGACTTAAGACTTTCATAGAGACATTGAAGGCTTGAAGTTGTCTACACTTTGATTCAAGTCAATAAAGTTTAATGGAGTTGGCCGAATCGTTAGTCCTTTAGTCGTTTGTTATTAGTTGTTTGTTAGTTGGGCTTACCAAGTTATTAGTTGAATTTCTAGCTTAATTAGTAATTTCATTTGGTTGTGCAAATTCGGCCCACTCTTGCCAAATTGTGGCCCGAATTTCCTTTTCTAGATTAAGTAGATGGGCCGCCAATCCTTGACCAAGATGGATTAGGTCCCTAGGTTTTTAGCCTATAAAAAGGCACATTGTGTATAAACAAAGGGCAGCCGTTTTATGATAATAAACATTGTTTATTTCTCTTATATTTAAGAGTACAATTCCATTACTTGCAATAGCAAGAGTTCTTGAGTAATCTCGTGATCGTCCTTAATTGTTCATCCAACCTAGCCTTTTGAGTATTCACCTCGATTGGAGTCGTCGTTCTATCACCTTCAATCAAATCGTGTCGTCCGTGTTGGTTTTAGGTTCCGCAATCCAAGTATTGGACAATCTCGCTAAATCCTTGGGCAAGCGTGCTATGTGTCTAGAAACGTGTTGATCGAGAAAGTCTATTGATTAATTTATGTCATGATGTCCAATGGATCTCTATTGGATATAATTAAGCACGATATTTGACATGTACAATATTTATAGATGTGAATGTATATTAATACATTTCAATGTTACATGGCACGAGGTCTATGTAGTCGTCTTGTCCACTTGTTCCCCGTGGCTTATAGCCTTAGTCTTTGGAATAGCATTGAAAAGAAATGGCAGGTTTCCTTGCATTTTGGCTAGCAGGCAGGAGCGGTCCATAACTCGGCGGTTTTCACTTTAGATACACTCTCTAACACTTCGAAAGGAGCAATGTCTCCAATCACCACCACCATCTTGCTTTCCAGGTCTACTTCATAAGATGTCACTCCTTTCCAGCCACAAAGAGTTAGAAAGAGCATAATCACGTTTTGATAAAACAGTCTGCTCCTTCCTTTTTTTATTTTTTTGGAAAAAAATTACTTGATCGATTTTATTTAAAATATTGTGAATCTGTTATCTGGAGGTGGCTGGACTCTCTGAGAGGTTGCTAAGGATCTAGATCAATTTGCATTTCTGGTGCCGTCGATAACCCGTAATAGACGGCTCAAACTTTAACTGCAAGATTCTGGACATTAAGATTTTAGCTTAGTACGTCTCTCGTTCAAATGTGAGGGATCAATGTAATCTCAAAATTTTGTTTCATTTTAGAATGGATTAATCTTTTATAAATTAATAATATATATGTACTCACCATTAGATGAGGTATGAGAATTAATTTAAATTTGAACTTAAAATTATAATTTTGTATATATATATATATATATATCAAGTATCTAGCGGTGATAAAGTGTACACTTTTAATGCGTGTAAGTTTAACACTTTTAGAATTTGGACTTTCAATGAGCATTCGACTTCGTGCCTGAAATCCGGATGGTAGGAAAGGTAACTTCATATTGCCTTTGTACAAAGCGGTGAGGCCTAAACAGACTTATGTCAAATAGTACTGGACAATACATTATAGATGGGATGAGTTCTCGCAACTTTTCCACACCAAGAATTTCAACGGTTTAGAATTCATCATTCATCTAAGATCATTCGATATACATTGTTTGGATGAGTCCTAGATGAATCACAACCGGTCATTTTATTTTTTGGTTGGTGTTTTGCGAGGTGTCATTAAATTTTAACAATCAATTTTCTCATACTAACGTAGCATGAGAAAATTGCTACCATTTTCTGTGTATTGGCCGGCAAGATTCCTTTCCCTCACATTTATTTAGTGGAACAGGAAAAGATTGATTTAGCAGAAGATTCAGTTCTTACTTGCTAGTCTATTCGACTGGGAAAGTCATTGTTAAGTATGATGACGAATGGAGACATGATTTGGTAATTACCTTCCATCTTGGAGATATGCTTCTTGACTTTCCTTGCGCATCCATTGCAGTGCATCGACACTTTTAGCACAACCGTCTGGATCAATACAGCGACAGATAATTTAACAAGCTGGGAGTCATTTGGCATGTCGAATGGAAAAAAAAAAATTGAACGGGATAATCAGCACAGGCATTATACTCCAAAACTTTAACCTTACTTTTTAACTCTGTTAAGTTGACCAATGGCTCGAACTTATGGAATATCAGGTACTGTTATGATTATTATTTGTTACGCAGAAGATAAGCAAATCCAGTTATTAAATCCTTCATAGTTGGTACTTAAGTTCCAAAACTTCGACATGAATGCAGCTGCAGACAGGCGATGATTTGAGGCGGTCACAAAATCTCCTGGTTCTAGAAAGTGAATGATTAAACTAAAGAAGCACCGCATAGCAAACGCGGTGACTAGAGTTTTTGCATTACATGTATGGTACAGGACAAAATGCAACAAAAAATGAGATGCAACCCCGTAGATTTTTCAGTTTAACAGACTGGAATCTGGCAATTTTAAGGGGATGCGATTTTTAACCAATTGGTACATTTACTGCTGACTGCTGCTGTGGCAAGTATTAATGAGGAAGTGTTTACCTTGGGCTTCAATTGAAGAGCCAGGGTCGGGGGTGCAGAAATAACATCCTTGATTTTCACCAACTGGCCAGTTTCAGGTGTTGTAATCAGTGGCTTGCTTTCTAGCTCACGCTCATCTTCTGAGGCATAGTTATTGATGCAGAGACAAGAGCCTGACCCAGAAGAAGAAAGACAAAAACGATCCAAAACTCTGCCAAAACTCAGCTTCCCCATTCAACCTCGTCCCAGCCGCTCTCACTCAAAGCAAATTCTTTGGCCTAAAGACCAATAAGAAAATGGTCCAGTCATAGAAGAAGCCAGTACTTGCCCATGCTTTCCCAACTGCTGGTGGTGCTATAGTACTAGTACCATTATTTAAAAACAAGAAAGTATTAAATGATGACAAGGTAAAGGTCAATTTTCATGGGAATGACAAAAAGCTTATCAGAAACCAATGAAGGTAATGTGGAAGGGAAGAGTTTTCATGACTCTCGAGACCCCCTCACTTTTCTTGGTAGATTAACTGAAAGTGAAAGTGGGTGAGACCCAATGGAAAGACTTCACCAATTGTGATCAGCCCCAACTAGATTTTCTCATGTGATTGGGCACAAAAGATCGTAGCACGAAATTAATTCTTCAACATCTTCATGTGTGGTTAGCTAACTTAGCTCGAGTGTTACGTACAAGTGAAGTGACAATTTGCTTCATGTGACTAAATCCAACGAAACTGATTCAATCGCTTCAAAAGAAGTTTAGTCACGAAGCATAATCTTACACCAAAGGTTTCGAGAAAGCTGAGGATTGGACTACTGATGACGAATTTTTTAAGACAAGTGGAAGTGTCTTAACGTTAAATTTTTTTGTTTTTTTCACATAATCCTCTTCCTATAGCAGCCTCTTAGTTTTTCAAGTTAATTATCTCGATTCTCATCTAACTTTTCCACTAATCCTCCAATGCACAAAGCAACAAAAGCAAGAAATCAACATAGACGAAAGATGTATAATTATAGAACCGCCCAAAGCAGGCCCCATGTCCAAGTTACACCATATACAAGCACGTCAAGAGTTTCGTTAATTATTTGTCAATCTACTGTATGTTTGAAACGAGTACTCAATAATTGTCATAAAGAAATGTTTCCAGTTATCAGTTCATATGATGTCACGCTACTGAACTTGTATATAAAAAAAAATAGTGCGCTTTTAATCCTGTAATGTCGTTTGCAGTTTGCAGATTGGCGCCATATATTTAACAGCATTAGATAAGTCGACTACACAAGGCATGTATAGTAGCCATACAAGGGATAGCAGCATTTGTCTAGACCTTGTAAATTACACAATGCAAAAGGCAAAAAGCCTCATAGGGAAGTCAATTATTGAAAGTGCAGGAGACTTTGGTGGCCTCTTAACTCTATGAATCTCCGAGAGAGAGAGGCTCGCTGAATTATTGTTTGGCCGACTACTGAATTTCTATTCCAGTTTAGTGGGTCTTATTGTCAACAGGTTGGTCCATGTGACGATGATTGTGAGAAAGAATACAAATATGCAAAAGCTAGTGGACTGGTGAGTTCATACTTCATATAATTCATTCATGTCTTGCACGTGCGTCTCACATGAGCCTTCTTGCTAGCAACCAAAAGAATGCATTGGAAGTGTTTCAAGTTTGAGTGCATCTACTGGGACGCTATGTCCCCTCCCCCCCAAGCTTTTATTAAGAATTAAGCATTGATGACGAGAAGAAAGGTTATGGTAGTATCCGTCCACTGTTCGTGCTATGGATTTTCTGGGTTTTTTCTCTTTCAGGGGCGCCCTTTGCAAAATGCTGGTGCTAAAATGGTGCAGACGAAGCTTAACAGACATCATCAAAGTGGATATGGATGCGAATCAGTTGAGATCCTCTATGCCACTATTCGATGTCAAATTCAGTGTCAATCCCACTTATTACGTGATGGTAGAAGAAATTTAAATAAATAGCACATGACAAATTAAATAAATAGTACACTTTGCATAAATATAGAAGAAGTGGCACTGAATTGCCACTGAAAAAGTGGCACGGAATGTTATCAGTCAATTTTTTTTTTTAAAAAAACATCATATTAACTAATTAGCCGCGCTCTACTCTACTATTCTGTAGGAGTATCGCCAAGAAATTACACAAATCCATTCGGCGCTTAAAGGCTCAAACGAGGAGTATATACCAAAATCAAATGCTTTTGGACAAAAGCAAAGATCGTGTAATCACTTATTATCAGTTCAAGTAATCAAGTTAATTTATCTCGAACTTGATTGCTTGATCCTCCCTTTTTCTTCTTGATCCACCCAGTTATGACCCAATTACACATATCCCTTTTGCTTGATGCCGAAAGTAGAGAGTTTCACTGAGGCCTCATTATATCGAGCTGGAAAAGTTAAAAAGAGTATAATGTCCGTGGGCATGCTTCTCATGGTGGAAGAAATTAAGTGAAACGGGCAAGCATTAGACACCAATCATTATGACAAATAAAAATTAGATCAAGATTAATCACGCTCCACATTTTGTTGACCGCACTCTCGATCGATGGCTATCATTTTTATTATATAATTTTCATGTATCAGATTATATACTAAAATAAATAATGAAAATATAATCAATAAAAAGTTGAGTGCGATTAATATTTTTTTAAATTTATGCTCAGCATATGATAATAGAGGACAGTATAGTAATGTATAGTAATTGATTAACATGCATACAACATCAAATATATATATATATATATATATATATATAAACACACACACGTGTATGTAAATGTACATGTACGTATCATTTTGCGAGCTGCACATGCCAGCTTTCTTCTGGTTCTTATTTTTCTTAATTCCTTTCCCGTTTCTAGCTTCTTCTTTCTGCCATCATTTATCACTCTTTAATTATATTATGAGCTGGACTAAAGCGTCACCACTGCAAATCCCAAGTTGCTACTACTAATTATTCACGAGTGGCTAAGACAAGCATGCTGTCTAAAATTTTTTTAAAAAAAAAAATGAAAAAGAAAAGAGCAGCAGCAGCATGCTGTCTGGCCAATTGGAATCAAGCGGGTCAAATCAAAAGGGAACTTAAGATATTGTCAGCAATATAAAACATATGTATGCCGGAGTTTAATTTACTGTAAAACCGTACATCATATAATACGCCAATCATATCAATTTGCTAGTAGTAGTACAAGATGTGGAAGAAAGCATGAGAATCAACAGGCTCCCGATGTCATAATGTATAACACTTTTAAGCATTGCATCTAATACATCAAATAATGCGCCAATGTTAAACAGTTGCAACTTACAATTAGTCACGTCTGGGGGATAATTTTTGTGTCAAGGTTTGCCTTATAAATGAAGAGTCAGAAGTTTGAAGATAGATTCCTCCTGCCCCCCACTCATCATAGTTCTTATTTTTTCAAAATTTTTAAAGTCAAATGATAGCTACACTGCTAAAGTCATATTTAAAATAAAAAAAAAAAATAGGGTCCAACATGGCATATATATAAAGGAAGAGATCACATAGTGGTATTAACACGCTTTGATAACTTTTTTGAACTCGTATCCTTAATTGTTGGGGTAAAATGGAACCGATTAGACTAAAAAGAAACCTTAAAATTTAACAAATCATTTAAACAACTTATCCGCTCCCAACTGAATCAAAATGAAGAAATCATAAAATTTGGTTATCTAAATAAGCACAAGGAGATTTTTCACTTCTTATACAAATTGCACTCCACCCATGCTGCTTCTTAAGTTATCCATGAAAGTTTTCTTCTCGCCCCTTATAAATTTGTTATATACTGCTTCCATGATTTCTGATTTCTTTTCCATTTATTTCGCCAAAAATAATTTCTATGAATTTTTTCTCCCATTTTAGTGCACAGACATGAGTGTGCCTTGATGAGTTTCGGTTAAAGCCCAAAAAAATAACATCCACAAAGAGAAGGCTTCACTCATGGGCTACTACTTGTCTAGACTATGAACATAATGGGCCACAAAGGCCCAAATCAATGATTTCCTGAGAAATGTCGCCGCACGATTAGACTCTTTTCCTTTCTTCTTCTTCTTTTTTTTTTTTTAAATGTCGGGGGTGGTAAAAAGCTGATTATTCCCTAAAACGGTGCCTATTTGATTTGATTTTAGTGTTAATGAGATAACAAAAATTAGAACCAAAGGGAAAAAAAGAAAAGAAGAAGACAGAAAGACTCATCAATTATTTGTTCACATTTTCTGGTAACACATATAAGACTAATTTTGCTCCTCGGATGAGATCAAACCAAAAATTTACACCAATACTGAGTCATTTGATTCGTCACTAAGCTATCAACAGTACAACACATGAATTTCAGCAATCATAAGGAGGAGGACTCGGATTTACATCAGCAGAAAGAGCAATCCTAGAGGTGGCAATCTGTCTCAAGTTCCAATGAATTACCCATACCCATGGGGATTTTGGGCAGAATCGGTATTGTAATTTGATATTGGACTTAAAATGAATCAAATCCCAATTGTACTCATTAATTGATGAGAAATTTTGGGAAATACTTGGGTACCCGTTAGGCCCAAATAGCTCACCAAAAAATTTAATTTATTCAAAACATATCTCTAACAATTTTCCTAGTCATACCAGCGAATACAATCTAGAAGTTTTCCTAGTCATTATCCACAAGAATTTCCAACATTTCAGTGAGTTTAGACATACCATCCTTGGACAATGATGAGAATAAATATTCAACACCCTAACTGCCTTTTTCATCTTGATATCTATTGGAATATGGCTGTATATATATCTTTTTCTTTATTTGTTAATCCAATTTTTGATGGGAATCTTGAGTATAAGGCACTTGCATGTTTATTTTCTTGTTAGCTATTTTCCTTTGCCTTTTTGTTTTCATGCTTTTGAGGAAGTGAAAACGTCAACTTCATGTATGAATAAACCAAAATGTTCATTTTTTTGGTTTAATCCTGGGAAAATATATGTTCATTCTTATCAAAATGTCACGTCTTTTTTAAACAATTATTGATCGTTCTAGTGTGTAAATCAATGTTATTCAGGCTCAATGGACTAATTTGATTATACAATGCTGCTACTTGCTGACTCAAAGATTATTTTTTATGGTAATATGGTTTTGTCGGAAATTGCATTACATTCCCCATTTGATGAAAAAATGAATTCATGATAATATAAAATCACTCTAAAAGAAATTTAATAAATAAAAAATATTATAGTTATATAAAAAATAAAAAATGAATTAAAGAAAAAATATGTAAAAAATAGATTTGGGTATTGGATGGGACTAATCTAAACCCATTCCAAGCCCAAGTTAGTTCCAAAACACATATGGATAAGATTGGACCCAAACTCATATGACTCTATTCCATTTCAAACTCAAGCAAATCCCCCCATTTTGCCACCTCTAAGCACCACCACCATCAGGCCATCAATACTGCTTTTGCCCTAGCATTAAAGGCATCATGGTGGTTGTGCAAAAATAATAAAAATCTGGCCAGCTTCACTAAAAGCAACAACAAAATAACGGAGAATAAAATGTGATCATGGAACCTCAGAGATAGACAAAAGGCAGTATGAAAAAGTTAACCATTATTTCTCCCACCTGTCCTAGAAGTACGCAAGTAACCCATACCTTGCTCAAAAAAAAAAATAATGATAAAATAAAATGGGCATTTTGCCGCCCTCAAAAGTAGGGCTGTCCCACCTGTCCTAGACCCGGATCCGTCAAATTTATCCGGGTATAGGTAGGGATTTAGTTTCGTTACCTGGACTTGGATCCGGATCCGTTTTGTCAAACAAAAAAACGGGTCGGATACGGAATATAGTATTCCGACCCGTATTGGACCTGGATCCGAATATAAAGGGATTAATAATTTAAAATATATATTTATTAATATAATTTGATTAGGATGATGCATTTGAGTAATCAATATAATTGGACCTGGATCCTAATCAATATAATTTGATTAGGGTGATGTATTATAATAAGGTTAATTTGATTTCTTTTCTTATTTGATTTTTTTTGTATTAGTTAGAAATTAGTTTATAAATATATGTTTTTTTCTCATTTTGCTAGGAATTATAAATTTTGTTAGTTTTTTTCGGATAGACCCGGATCCGGATCCGAATATGGGACCCGTCAGATCTGGATCCGGAACATAAAGTAAAAGACCCGTCGGATAAACGGGTCGGATTCGATATAGTGTGTCGGGTTCGGGTCTGGAATAATGAATTCCGGCCCGTTGACAGCCTACTCAAAAGGAAAAAAAAATACAAGAAAAAAGAAAAGCACAGCCATCAGTCGTGATAGGGATCCACATGAATCGTCAAGTTCTTGAGATGACTGGAAAACAAGGACTCATCAGATACGGATCTGGCCTCCCTGGGGCGATTTTGCAGTGGCCCGATACTAGACGAATATGTACGAGACGAGGAATGCAAAGACAAAATATTAATCTGGGAGCACACGAACAGTCGTGGAAATGTCGGGCCAATATTTTTATTTTGGCATGAAAACATCCATTATTTGACCAATGGGCAGCTATTAGATTTTGATGGACTGTTCCCCTTAACATGAAAGAAAAGTACTGCCTACTTGACAATAGGCTAAAGACAACCGATTCATGGGCTACCCATGGCAAGAGTACGATTAGGAGATAATTTTGCAGTAGCTTTTGGGAAGCTCAACTAGTGCTAGTTTCGAAGCTTTGTCCAGAAGGTTGTTGGCTGAGGAAGAAATTACTTCTGTTTCACACTTTCAGTAAGTACAATCCACGCCCAAAATGGTTGTACATCTTTGTATGCGAGTGTGTATGTGCGTGTGTGTGTTTTTTTGTCATATTTCAAAATTTGTGGCTCAAGTTTGTTGCTGATTAGGCGAATGAAGCTACTAATTACAGGCTTTTAAACTCAAAATCGTTTTTTATCAAAAAAAAAAAACCAGCCGCCGTGTGTTTAGACCGGACCAATCCATTTGTTTAATGCAAGAAAAGAGCTGCAGTCTGTTGACGTGAACCTGATGGGCTACATTTGGTTCTGCCCAACTTCTCAATTCATTCGTACACTAGAATTTTATACTGCTAGTATGATAATGATCCAATCCACGTGGATAAAAAAAAATACCCCGAGTTAAACATGCTGAAGATTCCATTGCTCCCTCCTCATCCATGTTAAAACAGTTGAGCATTAATTAAAATAGTAGTGTTAAGTAGCTGTCCAAGTCCAATTTAAAGAACGTCACTTATCGCACATTAAACTCTCTGAAAAATGACATGAGTTGGTAGCGTCTTCATCATCCACGGAATTAACCGAATGACCGCCCTGATTATACGACTAAAAAAATTGTGCTATTTTGGCCAAAGTTAAAATGCGACGAAATAAATGAAAGAGTCCTGAGTAAGCACGGAGGTCTTAGCTTTGGCAGCTTCCAAAATAATATATATATATATATATCTTATATCTTTTACTATATTAAAAGCAGGAGTTCGGATTACTACAGTGAAATTGGACTGGTTATAGTGCAATTTGTGTGAACTTGAGGGGCGGTTTGGCCTTTTGCCATTTAGTGGTGGTGGCTATGCTGGAAATTCGTTTCTGTCCGCGTGGCACTCTTGGATGGAAACATTTCCTCTTGGTCAGCAATTTCCTCTTCATGTGATTAGCATTAGCCTCAGTGATGCTTCATTTTTCGATATGTCATTTGCTGTTTCTCTCTTTCTCAAGACACAGGAAGATGCATGCTATAGTATTGTGGTTCCTTTGTAATTTATTTGTTCTTTGTACCTCTTTTGTTTGAGTCATTGTTGTCCCTTGTGATCCGGAGAGATGGGCCACCTTAGCTATTTACGGGTATTAGTTTAGCCTTAGGTGTTTGCCATATTTTCCAATCACGCCATTTATTTTCCTTTCATTCAACATATATGTTATATTTGCTTGGTTATTTTGTAATTTTGTTATTTTTGACTCTAATTTTTGTTGACTTATTGTTCTCTTTTGTGGACAACACAGATAGTTTTTGAACATTTATAAATACATTTTTCTAAAAAGAAAAATTTTAAATACATTTTTTCTAATTTTAAACACGAGTTTGTCACTCCATTTGTAAAATAGATCCATCCTTTATTTCTTAGCATTTTATTTCAATTTATCCGTAAACACAAGTCGATTTGGAATTCACCATTTAAAGATTCCAACTATCTCTTGATTTTGAATACCACTTTTATTAAAAAAGAAAAAGAAACAGAGAAACTCACCTATTTTAGCACATGATTTAAGAATACAAAATAACCTATAATTTTGCAGCATATGATACAGATTACAAAAATAAAAAATAAAAATCAACCAAGTTACTGAAAGAATCATCAAATGAGTAAGAATTATAGATCCAAAGAACCTAGAAAAATATAAAGGAAAAATTTTTAACTCAAGAAATCGTTGGATATTGTATATATCTAAGCCATTATCTTAGTGAAAATTCAAAAAGCTTCTTCCATGCTTCTCGTACTCACCACATAAAGTGCTGCCTCCTATACAAATTATCAAAACCAATATCATTAAAATCTCCAAAAATAAACAAAGAATAGACAACCAAAAAAAAAGGAAGAAAAAAGAAAAATAAGAAAATATGTATATTTACCCCTGCAAGTTGAAGTCGTTCAATATTGAGAGTCCGAGACTCATTTTCAATAGATGATGTCTTGTCCAAAGAAACCATTGTTGCTCCCTTCATTCTTGAACACTTTTAATCTATCAATCAAACAATCATCTGAATTGCAACAAAAAAAAGGATCCAATATGAAATCTTGATTAGGAGAAATGATAGTGTATATAAACCGAGCTCATGGTGGGATAGAGTTGAATAAAAATTATATGTCATGCATCCAGACCTATTAATGTAAAACAAAAAAGCCATTGAATATACAAAAAAAATTAATTTAATTTTACATTGGTCTAAAAATATTTTTAAATATGTTTGAAAACTCATTCAAGTATAGCAAACAATAGAAAATGATAAACCCATTTTATAATTTTAGGCATTATTTAGTGATTAATGGTACATTAAAAAAGTTAGATAACCATGCCTTATAATTCTACCGAATTTTAGTCATTACTTACTGATTAATGCTACATTAAGAATGTTAGATAACCTAATTTCAAGGTCTTATTTATCAGTGCAATTAGGAAAAAATACACACTCACACATGACGACTGTTAAATCATTGATAATTTATTGCAGATATGAAATACTAACATATCGTATCGATAGTCAATTAGTAGTCCAAGTCCAGTAGGTACAAAAATCTCTTCAACTTCATAAATAAATTGAGTAAACGAATAACGACAATAACTAATTTACCTAAAGTTAAATTCCCCATAGTTGCTAGCACCCATCATGTATTTAATATATAACTATTTTATATTAATTCACTTGTCTTCATTTGAACTTGTTTAACACAGACTCAGGACATCCTCACGCATCACGTGAGGCTGAAAAAACTAGTACATATATAAAGCGTCAATAGCCTTATGAACAGTGGAAATGGGACAGTTATACCGTGATTCTTGTGACTTTGAGGGGCGTTTTGGTCTTTTGGTGTTGGATGGCAATGGTTTTGCTGGAAATTCACTTGTGTCGGAGTGGGTTATCCAGTAATTTTCACCAACTTTGAGGGCATTTGGTATTATTAGTAGGGCAACAAATTTTTTGGAATGGTTGGTGTGCGTTTAATTTCCTTCTTTAGGTGTGCGTTTCCTTTTGCAAGCAAAATTCATAGATGTCAGGCTGGCTTGTGGTTAACTGTCCAATTGTACGAAATATATTACATTAAAATTAGGACCATCAAATTAAAATTAACTCCTCTTACCAACAAAAAAAAATTAAATTAACTCCGCTTGCGAAGTTTATTGCATGGAAATTAAGACCGCTTCACAAATTAAGATTAGTGGTGAGTGGGCGATGTAACCTTGCACTTTCTGCAAGCTGTTGCCCGGTTGTTTCTTCAGTTAAAATGGTTAGAGGGTCTACCCGTTTTGCAATATATATATATATATATATATAGATATATATATATATATATAAGGATCCCCATGTAAACATTTTTTTTTTTGCAAAAGGAGAAACTTTCGTCATAAAAAAATGCAGTTTAAGCAATGGATTATAGTTTTTGAACTTTTACAGTAGGCCCAACTTTTTTCTTTCGAGCATGAAAAAATGATTCAATAAATACTAACCCTAAGCACGAGTTTATTACCCCATTTGCTAGAATAGTTCCACCAGTTATTTTTTTAGCATTTTATTCTAACCATCCTTAAACACAAGTTGATTTGGAATTCACTATTTAAAGTTTCCAACTATCTCTTGATTTTGAATACCACTTTATTAAAAAAGAAAAGAAAAAGAGAAACTCGCCTATTTTAGCACATGATTTAAGAACACAAAATAACCTATAATTTTGCAGCTTATGATACAGATTGCCAAAAAAAAAAATCATCAACCAAGTAAGAGAAAGAATCATCAAATAATTAAGAATTATAAA
Source organism: Coffea eugenioides (assembly GCF_003713205.1). Classification (NCBI taxonomy): domain Eukaryota; kingdom Viridiplantae; phylum Streptophyta; class Magnoliopsida; order Gentianales; family Rubiaceae; genus Coffea; species Coffea eugenioides. Next base: position 8,863,671 of record NC_040040.1, read on the forward strand.
TCCAAAGAACCTAGAAAATAGAAAAGAAAAATTTTGAGCTCAAGAAATTATTAGATATTGTATATATCTAAGCCATTATCTTAGTGAAAATTCAAAGAGCTTCTTCCATGCTCCTCGTACTTACCACATAAAGTGTTGCCTCCCATACAAATTATCAAAACCAAAATTATCAAAATCTCCAAAAAAAAAAAAGGGATAGATAGCCTAAAAAAGGGAAGAAAGAAAGAAAAATAAGAAAATATACAAAATAAGAAAATATGTATATTCACCCTTGCAATTTAAAGTTGTTTAATATTGAGAGTCTAGGATCATTTTCAATAGATGATGTCCTGTCCAAAGAAACCATTGGTGCTTCCTCAATTCTTGAACACTTTTAATCTATCAATCAAACAATCATCTGAATTGCAACAAAAAAAATAGGATCCAATATGAAATCTTGATTAGGAGACATGTATAGCCATTAGCCTTTTAGTTCTACCTAATTGTAGGCATTAATTACTTGTTAATGCTACATTAAGAATGTTAAATAATCATGCCTTTTAGTTCTGTCTAATTTTAGGCATTACTTACTGATTAATGCTATATTAAGAATGTAAGATAACCTGATTTCAAAGTCGTGTTTATTTGTGCAATTAGAAAAAAACATACACTTACACACATGACTACTATATCTAACAAAGAAAAAAAAACTGCGTCGGGGCCAAAAAAACTAGTATATATATAACTTGTAGGGTACTACTTATCATTTGCATGGCTTGTACAGTTCTATGACCCAACCCAATCATATGCACTATAAATAGAATAGAAAATGTGACACTTTTTACAAGTTATAGCTACCATTATTCGATGGGGGAAAAAATACAAAAGCTTCGTTACTGCTGCTTAACAGTAGTGCTATTATCTAAAGATATTTGGAGACCAATCACTGAGTTCAATTGCGGTAATGATAAGAGCGCATTTATCACAGCAAACCAACCTTCAAAAGATTGGGAACTCTGTGCGTTTCTCCAGTTAAGTTAACTGTATTTTTTCCGATTTTGAAAATTTTGGAATAGTTTCATTTATTCAAGCCTTAAAGTATAATCTAAAAATTAGAAAAGTGGTCCCGAGATCCAACTTATTTGATAGAGATGTTATTTAGAAAAGTGTTCCCGAGATCCAACCCAATTTATTCAAATCTTAGTTAAATCTTTGCTTTTTTTTCCCCTTCGTTATAAGATTTAGAACTTTTCATAGACGAAACAAAAATTTTAGAAATGACAGACGTCCAACTTGTTTGATACCATAGAATTCCATTAGCATTCGTTATGTAGTGCTTGTGACCTGTGACAGTAAAAAAACGTCTTATACATTTATGTAGTTCCTTAAAAAAATAAAATAAAAGTTTCAATTAAGTTAAAAGGGTGCAAATATGAGAATGGAAAGCACTTAAGTTTTTTTTTTCAGCAATGATAACATACTTATCTAAACCAAAAGGTTGTGAATTAAATTTTTTTCACTGCAAGTAGAATTTAAACCCCCGACTTACGGTTCAAAACAGGACAAAATCCATTTTTGGTGACCACTGAGCCAAATCCTAATGGTTAAAGAATGTGCTTCAATTCATAAAGACGTTTTCAAGTTTAAGTATTAAAGGAGTGGATGAACTCCTATCACGACCTTTGATAAACTATCTATAATAGTGCTATAGCACATACATAAATCTGCAAAGAAAAATTCATTAACCTGAGATCTAAGGAGTTCCATGCAAAGTTCTACAATGATAATTTTGTAGGCCATCCGAAGATGGCTGAAGAAGCCCTTACCATGTAGGATTTCCTCTTTTTACCAGCAATTTATCCAATTGTATTCTGAGTGTACTAAATCTACCTCCGAATAAGCAGTTACATTCCTTTAAGCCTCTAAGAGAAAAATATGAAAACAAGGAAGCTTAATTTTCAATAGCCAAATAATGGCCAGAAATCATTTGCTTACATCACAAATACAATTTCCAACACATCTTTTTATCTCACATACATCACATTACAAAGCGTGCTACAGTAATTATTCTAAATAATATTTCAAATATCTCCTATCCAAACACATCTTAAAATGCAAAAAATTTCATTCGATTAAGTTAACAAATATATTGTAATAATGTGATGTATGTGAAATAAAAAAGTGATTAGAAAATATATCGAGATAATTTTTTTTGTGAAAACTCACAATCTAACTCTGCAATCACAAGTCCTCTTTTACCCATCACATAAACAAAAAAGAAGTTTTCTTTCTTCCATTTTATCATAAGAAATCAAATGTGGAGGTATTACCAATGAAGTTTCCGCTCAGAACTTTGCAGAGCATTCTTTACCTAGTAATTTTCAACTAGGTAGAAGGAAAAAAATATATAGGTAGATGTAGTTTATGGATCCACTTAAGATTATGTAATATTTCCAAGATCATGTGTATTATAGGCCTTGTTTGCAAGCAAATTTTTGCTCAAGTTTATTTGCTATAAGTTTTTTAATAACTTTAGTTACAGTAACCTCAAAAAATTTCTCAAAATTTTTAAACTATACATTTCAAAATATTTAAAAATTTACACATTTCAAAAAAAATTTCTACAATTTCTACAATAAAGTTTCAGACAAACACTCAAAAAATTCACTTGCCAAACGAGACCATACAAAGAAATTGCTGGTGAATAACAAATTCAAGAAAATTTTAATCCTACTATATATTGTATATTTTTTTGTCAATGTCAGTATCTACAAGCTATCCCTACATTAACTTAGACTAAAGAGGATTTAACTAGGATAGAATAACTAAAAAGAGAGAGATCCACCTTTTGATCGAAGGAAATTATTGTTATATATCTTTTGAATTTAATTACAGTAGTAAGGATTTGATCTCTTAACACTACTTCAGCCTCCCAAATATATTGCACGTATAAGTAAACTTTTGGAAAGCCTCAATCAATCTAAGTCGTACCTTTTTTTAAAGGTAGTACTAGTATCGTGCCGATGGCGTATGATACAAACCCAGTTCAAAAGACTCGAGACCACCACAAAGCCCTGTTTGTGTGTCTTGTCCTGCTACAAGTTCTTGTTTGGCAAACAAGTTTTTTATCAAATTTATCTGTTAAAGTTTTTTAAAAACTTTAGATATATTAACCTTAAAAACTTTTTAAAATTTTTAAATAATACACTTCAAAATATTCAAAAATTCATACACTTCAAAAATTTTTAAAAAAATTTCTATAATAAATTACAATAAAATTTCAAATAAATACTCAAAAAACTCACTTGTCAAACGGAACCTACGACTTGTCCCCAACCTCCAGAAAATAGTTTCACTTCCAACTAGGGATGTAAACGACTCGGTCAAAAGTTTGACTTGCACTCAGCTAGTTTGAGTAATTCATTAATATATCAAGTCAAGTTCGAGTATTGATTTATCAAGATCGATGGCTCGTCGAGCCTTAACAAGCACAAATTAATTAATTAAAATTATATATTTAGTTATTACAATTTTACTTTTTTAGGCATGGAGTTATCTAAATTACCAAAATGTTGACTATAGTTTTAAAATATTTATAGGTCATATAGTCATTTCACAAGGAAAAAAAAATAAATTCGAAAGGGAAAAATAATTCTGGAAGTAGACAAGAATCTCTAGCTCGAGTCATACTCACAAGAAATCGAGTCGATCTCGAGTTTTCGAGCAATTTTCGAGTTCGAGTGCGAACTCCATTTCTGCTACTCGCTCGAGATCGAGCAATATATCTCTACTGTCGAATCGAACTTGAGTATAGTGATACTCATGTTCGACTCGACTCGACTCGATTACCGCCATAGTTCCAATTCCAAGCACCTTTAAAACAACTGTTAAAAATGTTAGTAATTATTACTCCTCTCTAGTGATTGCTAATTAAAACTCTGACTTTGAATAAATCCAGACAAGTCTTCATAAATTCTCCTGTTCTGCCCTCTCAGGGATGGTCCAACTGTAAGCGTGTTTTTAAGAACTCTTGAGATCCTGAATTCGAATATTACTCTGGACTTGAATTCCTGTAACTCGTTCGGGGTCGCTGCGTGGGGGTGTGGTGCACTCCTCCGATTTGGTGTGCCGGCTTAGGTCATAAGGATTCGAGTCGGGCATGATTCAGGTTACAAAAAAAAAAAAAAATCTCGCGTTCTACTTCTATGTAAGGGTGGCAATCGTGTCGAATTCGGGTTGACGGGTCGGGTTGAGACTCAAGTATAATAGAAAATTCGCTGACCCGAACCTGACCCCTAACCCGAAACGGGGGTCAGGATACTTGACACGAACCCAAAAATTTCGGGTCAGCGGGTCGACCCGAAATGACCCAAAACTTAGGACCTGTTTGAAAGGTGAGTTTTTTGGATGTTTATATAAAACTTTACTGTAGATCACTGTAGAAGTTGTAGAAAAACTTTTGTAAAAATTTGGGTGTTTGTAAGATGAAAGTTTTTTTTCCTTTTCATTTTCTTTCTTTCTTTTTCTTTTTTTTCTTTCTTTCTTTTTTTCTTTCCTTTTCTCCCTTTCTTCCTCTTCTCCCTCCCCTGCCCTGATCCCTCTCCCGGTACCTCCATGGCAGCAACCAACAGGTGAGAATCAAAATTTTTTTTTTTGCTTTTTTTCTCTTCCCCTCTCCCTCCCCCCTCCATCCCTCTTGTCCCTCCCCCTCTCCCTTACCCCACCACCCTTTTTTTTTTGTTGCCTTTTTTGTCTTCTCCTCTCCCTCCCCCGCCACCCCTCCCTTTCCCTTCCCCGCCATCCCTTCCTTCCCCCGCTGGCCCTTCCTTCCCCTTCCTTCCCCAGCCACCTCCCCTCCCCCTCCCCCTCCGGCCTCCCCTAGCTGCGATCTGGTCATGCGACCAGATCGCAGCTCCCTTCCCTCTCCCCTTTGCGATCTGGTCGCGCGACCAGATCTGTCAAAGGGGGAGGGGGAGGGTGGCGGGGGAGGCAGAGAGGAAGAGGAGAGGGGGGAGGGAGAAAAAAAAAAAAAAGAGCTTCAGCGACCAGATCGGGCAAAGGGGGAAGGGGAGGGTGGTGGGGGAGGCAGAGTCGAAGAGGGGAGGGAAGAGGGAGAGAAAAAAAGAGGACCACTAGAACTGGTGTCCGGAATAGTGATTGGCGCCGGAAGTGGTGGTGGAGGTGGTCGCTGGCGCCGGAGGACGTGGTGGGTTGGGTGGGGGAGGAAAAAGAAAAAAAGTTGAAGGGAAAGTTTTTTGTGTATTTTTGAAGTGTGTTAGGTTAAAAACTTTGATAAGTTTTTTGAGATTCCTGTAGCAAAAGTTGTTAAAAAACTAGTTTTATACAAACTTGATAAAAAACCAAGCTTCCAAACAGGGCCTTAATTTTAATTTATCAATTTATCACTGTAATTTCTAATAAAATTAATTTCTCATAAAACTAATTACATAATTAAGTAATAAAAATTTAAATAAATAATTTCAAACCAAATCTAAAATAAATTAAACACCGTAAAAGTGTTTTATCCCAAACAAAATATAAAATAAATTAAAACAGTATAAAATTTAAAAATAATATAATATATTATTTGTCCAAATATAATAATTTTAACTTCACACAAATTAAATAAATTTATTTAGGATTAAGTAATTAATGCCTTTGAAAAAAAAGAATAACTTAGTTTAGTTAGATAAAATAATTTTTATATTTATTAAATTATTTTTAATTCCTAAACTGGTCATATCAGGTCACCCACGGGTTGACTCGAAATCGACCTGTTTTCTTTTCGGGTTCATCAGGTTCGACCCGATTCTGACCCTAACCTCTGAAATCTCAACCCAAACCCATAAATTTCGTGTTAGGTTCATGTCGTGTTTTTAAGTCGTGTCGAAAATTGCTATCCCTACTTCTACGATTTTACTGAGAAGAGGGGAAAAATTAAAAAAAATCTCCCGTGTCCGCGCAAGCACCCTATATTTCCTCCTCCTACAAACCCCCATTTATTTTTCTCTCACTACGTTTTCCCCAAAAGACAGCAGCACGCCATCTCTGTCTCTTTGTCTCTCCTCTGGAAGTTTAGCTGCACAAAGCCGGCGTTTCACATACCCAAATTCACCCCCGGCCCCCAAGGAAGAAAAAAAAAGAAGAACTTGTTGTGGTACAGAACCAGTATAGAGACTGAGGGGGAAGCTGAAGTAATCAGAATCACGTTAAAATTGACACTCACGATTGAATTGAACTCAAATGATCCTTACTGATTTTTATTGATGAACTTCAAATAGGGATACAGAATTGGATTTGGCGGGAAAGGGGAGAAGGGGAAAAAGAATGCAGGAAAATTGAAGAAGAAGACAAACAGAGGGGATATTCCCACTCTGATTTAATGACAAATCTTGACAAAAAGCTCCCTAACTATTACATAATCGAATCATTTATAGAAAACTATCCTAACTAACTTTTTTCCATAGCTAATAAGCAAATGACACGTGTAATGAGAATCTTCAAGTTGTCTGGACCTCAGCTCCCCCAAGGACAGCATGAACCCAGAACGGGCGTGCTTTCTTGGTCACGCCTTCGCTATCCCTTCCCACGCCTTCTCCTTTTGTGTATGGTTACTTGTTGGCTTTGTTTGTCCACGCCTTCCCATGTCCCCTCTTTGCCATTTCCACGTCTTTCCTTATCCACCTTTCACGCCTTCCTTTCCCCAGCTTCCTACTTCATTACAGAACTAAATTACACTACTTCGCCTCTGCACCGATCAGGTTAGTCTTGTGTGTTTTTTTTTAAATAGCACAGATAATTCATATTTCTCTTCAATTTTACTTAATTCTATCAGATCTACTTCTGCTGAAGTTTGAATTTTTGACTTGTGTTTTTTTGGGAGTATTTATGGATAATTGTTGTTGAATCTTGGCAGGGGATTGAATTGTGAAGAGTAAGAAGTAGGGGGAAAAAGTTTGATTTGAATTGAATTTGGTTGGAACGTTGAGGTGTTGGAAATGTCGAGTCGGAAGGAGGATGAAAAGAATGAGCGGATTATACGGAATTTGCTCAAGTTACCCGATAATCGGAGGTGTATTAACTGTAATAGCTTGGTATGCTCATCTTTTTTTTCTTCTTTTTGATCTATTTTCCGTGAACTTTTGTTTTGTTGTTTGATAATTTTCTTACCCAATTTCGTTGCCTGTGCTGCACTGAAGTACAGTTTTTGTTTTGAATTTTGATTATTACTTGCGGGTTTCGAGGATAATGATATATTTGGTGTATTTGAGTTGGATAATGTTTGATTAGTTATTTCTATTTTTAGTTAGCTGGTGACGGGAAAAAGGCTCCCCCCCCCCCAAACAAAAAAAAAACACCACCCCACACAAACTCCCCCCTCCCCACACACACACACACAACACCCAAAAAAAGGGATGGGCGGTTGGTTAAAGGAAATTGAATTGGGTCGATTAAATGTTTGCAATTACATTTTTGGCTATTAGGCTACTGATCTAGCTAACGTTAAGGAGACGTTTCTATAGCAGCTAAACAGCTACTGAAAATGTTTTGGATAACATTTTGTGTCTGTCAGATATTGGCCTTCGGGTAGTCAATGGATTTCTTGCTTGCTGTGCTATAGATTCTTATTCTTTTAGGTAATCAGGAATTTCTCATTAAAGTACTAATTTCTTGTTTCTAATGTCTAGCAAAAGGACATTAAGATTATCAATGAGTTTTCAGTACAATTCAATTGGCTGTCTTCAAATGACTTGGGCAAAATTACCATGAGCAGAAGAAAAGAATGGCCATAAAGTTACCAAATTGTCTTTCCTGTTGTAGGGGTCAAAATCTGGCAACAATGCTTCATTTGCATCTCTTATGTTTTCCATGGTAACTTTGCAATGTGCATACAGAAACTACCTTTATCACGTAATATGGTTCTTATTTCTAGTCCTTACAAATTTTTCATCTACAATCTATCTGGATATCTGGCTCATATCTCAAGCTCTGAGACCTTGGACATGAAGCTAAGGTGGATTTTGGGTTGAACCATCCAGTTTCCATTGCTTAAGATTAGTCTTGGGGAAGAATTGTAGAAAAGTTGATAATTAACGAAAACCTGACCATGTGAGATGCTGATTAAGAAACATAACAGGGTATTGGGCAAAATGCATTCTTAATTTAAGACATCCAGAAACATGCTAAAGGATGTAAATCTGTATTGCATGTACCATTTGTGGTTGAGCAAAAGGAACATTTTGGTTTGACAGTTATAACTGTATCTAAATGGTGTTCATTTCCACTATATTTTAGCCTGTTGTGTGGTTAATTTGCATATAAGACTATTGGCTACCATGAGTTGATAGCAGGATCTATACTATATATAAAGGGAGAGCCTTTAAGTTTGGCGGAAATTTTTTTTGTCATCTTTTAGATTTCCACTTTTACCCTCACAATCACTTAAATGTACCTCCATATTGCCGACCAACTTAACCACAATTAACTTTCACCCTAATTATCTAAATATATATATGGCATGTATAACTACCTACAAACATTGTAACCAACAAGTTAATTAAAATTCTGTTCAGAAAAACTAATTTTTTTGACAAATATTGAAAAAACTATTAAAAGATGAAAATTTACTCTTTTCATATGTGAAAATTTTACACTAAGTCCTTCCGTGGATTGTTCCTAAATTGCACACACATCGGGTGTGCCCTTATCACTAGCATAGAAAATACATGTTGCTGATGTTTTGATGTCCTCACCATAAACTTAAGCATATTGAAGCTAAGAGTGAAAAAGACAACTGATTTTGATCTTGTATGGTCTAGGGTATGGGTCTTGACTAGCTGCAGAAATGGTATTCCTACTTTATGAGCAACGTTAAGTTGATATTACTTTGAAAATTTTATTTTATTTTGTAGGAAGGGTAGTTTTCTTTTTCGATATTTCATAAATTATTTGATGATTGATCTCTTTTGAGCAATCTGTCTTTAAAAACTAGTAGTTTCCTTTTGAACTTTGGATATATTTTAGAAAAGTAGTTTTTCTCATTCTGAACTTAGATATACTTAGATAATAATGGAGTGGATATTTAAGTATCTGCTATTCCATTTGAGTGTCTGTAAAGCGTAAACTGCTTTTGAAAATCTGATGCCTTAATTTTGTGATGCAACTATCTTGTACATTCCACAAGTTGATATCATTCTTTCTGATTGGAGAACGATCTATTTGTTGTTTGTCATTTGATTGGAGGTTGCTTATTAAAGGTTCCAGAGTATCATATGCACTTGCATTTTTGGTTATTTCTCTCTTAAGCTTTTTCTGAAGAATTATATCTTTTCTGTTTTATTATTTAATTTAGTATCATCTGGGCAGAAACTGAGAAAAATTTCTCTTTCGAGAAGAAAATCCTCAGGTTTGGAATATGAAACAATTTCTTCTGAGAAGAAAATCTGAGATTAGGAAACATAGTTCAATCCTGCTTGGTATGATCTTGATTACTCATTGTTGATCGTTTAATTTCTTGACAATAGAGTTGTTATCAAACTTTGAACACTAATGCAATGAAACTTTTAATATATTGAAAATAGTTGCTACTTGATGCAGTGAATTAGACAAAGCCTCTTTTGGAACTTCGTCACTTGATTTAAGTTCTTCATGTGAAATTTAATTTTGAACTTTGAGCTTAATTGCTAGATGCTCTATTTTATTAGTTCAAAATGCAAGTGATTTCTGTTTTATCAATATGATCTAGTAAATTGAGAACTGATTTACGAATATGATTTATGTTGCAAATGACTTGGTTTCTTCCAACAGGGGCCTCAATATGTCTGCGTTAACTTCTGGACATTTGTCTGCACAAACTGCAGTGGAATACAGTAAGTGCAATATGAGTAACTCCCTCATTTTATCAATGTTGATCTTTAATGCTTGCCTCTTATCTCAACTAATTTGGTCTTTAAGAATTTTCATTATGTTAAAGAGTCCTCTTAGTGCTATTAGCTTGTTTACCTAAAATTACATTTAAATTTGCTTTCAGTCGCGAGTTTACCCATAGAGTGAAGTCAATATCTATGGCTAAATTCACTTCACAAGAAGTTAGTGCTCTTCAAGGGGCAGGAAATGCGGTAAGACTTAATAGGCTCCTGTTTAAGGTCTTAGAAGTCTATGTGATGATTACAAGTGTTTTTTAAGTTTAACATATTCACTTCTTTTCTTTATTCATAGAGTGCAAAAGAAATTTATCTTAAGGAATGGGATCCACATCGTCAATCTCTTCCGGATGGCAGGTTTGCAGACATTGTTCTTTTTTTTTTTTTTTTCCAAAAAAAAAATAAAAATTAACAACTACAAGTTACCCTAATTCTTGTTTTCTTTGCCAGTAATGTGGAAAGGCTTCGAGATTTCATTAAACATGTTTATGTAGAAAGGAGATATTCCGGTGAAAGGATCTTTGAGAAGCCTCCAAGGGTGAAGGTGGTTTATACGTTGATTCTTAGTTTAATTTTTCAAATTGTTATTTATATAATGGCTTTATTTGCTCTCAAGTATGAATCTTACTACATCCAGAGAAAAGTCTAGTGTCTATTCCAAAGTTGCATTGACTTCTATAAGTTCCAAAACTGCATTTAATTACTCCAGGCGGAAAGCGAGGACTCTCAAGAAAACAGGAGGATAGGTAGTTTCCAGAGTGGTTCTCAAAGCCCACCATATGATGATGAGCATCGTTATAGTGATAGACCGAGTCCAGGTGGAAGAAGTCCAGGGTATGATCAGGATCATCGGCAATATGATAAGAGAAGTCCTGCTCGCACAGAAGTAGTCAATGACTGGCGACGTGAAGATAGATTTGGTAATGGAAGGAGATCGGAGGATATAAGAGTGTCTGATGGAGGTTCTAAGCTTGGTAGTAGGTCGCCAGATCATCAAAGAGATCTCGATGTGTCCAGCCCACCAGTGGTACGACCTGTTAGAGATATTTTGGGAGAGAATGTTTCTCCTCTTCGTGTTCTTGAACCTCCAAAAGCCAATGACCCCAAGTCTGCTGATGTTTCCACACGCACTCAGGTGACAATCAGTATAGCTGCATTCAGATTCAAGCATCCTAATGCTGCTTTGAATGTAACTGGACTTAAAACTACTAACTGGAGCAACAATATATCTGCTTATGCATTGTACAATGTAGTTACAGTTTAAACTAATTGTTGTGCTAATGTGATAACTAAGAAAATCATGCACTTGATTTGACACTCACCAAATTGTCAGTTTTGTGTTCCATTGACAGAACTTTTGAAATACTCTGGTCTTTTGGCATGCTTATGCATAGTCCTCATGATTAACCTAATTATTCTGCCAGCTTGGGCATCTTTTTTCTAGCTTATGCTTTATAAATATGATTACCTAAGCATGTAATTCATGCATTTGCATCATTTATTTTTATCCATTTTATTTGATCTAAGAGTACACTATTTTTCTAAATATGTGGCAGAGAACCGCGTCTTCCAGTAGCTTGGCATCCTCTAATGGGAACCCAGCTGAAATTAAAATTGAAGCTTCATTAATTGATTTTGATGCTGCTCCAGAACTTCCTGTACCTGCACCGGTGCAGCCACAGCAATCGGCTGCAAGTGCATCCATAGCGCAGACAGCAACACCTAGCAGTGATAACTGGGCAAATTTTGATTCTGTGGCTGAGGTGAAAGCATCTCAGCCACGTGTTAACTCCAATCCACTGGAATCTGTACTTTCTCAGCTGTCAGTGCCAGCATCTGTATCTGGTCATGTGGCCGTGACTCCGGGAATTGGTAATGCCTTGCATAATGCCTCCGTAGGCACCTCATCAGCTTTCCCAAGTGTTTCACCTGTTACATCTTTTGGTTTGCCATTTGGCAATGTTGCTCCCACTTCTGTGGCAGCAAACAACTCCACAGCATCTTCAACTGGTAATCCAGCAGCTGCCCCTGGACCTGTTGCATCACTGCGAATTCCGGCTGGTAATTCATTTGGAAATGCGGTTACTGGAGGACAATGGTTACAACCTCAGCCACATTCTTCGTTCCCTGCTGTTGATGGCCAGCCTTTGTCTCAACCACTCAATCCAGCTTCTGTTGGACCTTCAAGCAATCAGGTGCGCCTCATTTTTCCCCTCCTCCCCTGCCCTCCCAAACTGCTAGCTGTTTCATGTGGATATTGCTTTACTTAACATTTAAGCATGGAAAATGTACAGCCATGGAACCCGTTATTTGCACCAAATGCTCAAGTGCTTCCTGGTGCAAATGTACAAGCATCACAAGCTGTTATGAGACCTGGCTTGGATGCCAGTGCCGGTGTTGCTACACAAAACTCTCAGAAAGCAAAGTCTAGTGGCAGAAGGGAACTGCCTGAGGTAAATGAATGCCCCTTTCTGTTCTATGGAGCTCTTATTGAAATTTTTGACATACGTTGACACCTCCTGCTCTGTTTTTTGCCTGCAGGATTTGTTCAGTTTTAGTTATCCAACAATGCCAGTATGAGTTCATGGTTGGCATGGTAGTCCAGCACATGGGATGGGATTTAACATGCAATACAACATGCCAATGGTAGCTTTCAAATCCACAATTTTATGAATTTATTCACTTTGCACGTATAACTCGAATAACCGTCAATCTTAAACGTGGATTGATCCTCTTTTCAGCCCATGCAGCCCACCTTCCCTCGGGCCTCAAAATCGACAAACCCTTTTGATGTCAGCACGGATCCTTCTCCTGCTGCAGCAGCAAGTGAATTCGTTTCTTTTTGACTAATCTGAGTCGTGATTACAGTAAGTGAACTCATTTCTTTTTGAATAATCTGATTCGTGATCACTGTTTGTAATACTTGGTTTGTTATGCGCGCCAGCAGACCCCTCCAACCCCAGAACTAGTGAATAGGTGAAAGAAAAATGGAGAATGGCAGAGGAAGCACCTTAGTCTCTTGTCACAAAAATATGTTCTGCTTGAATGATGTAACTCTATTTAGATATCTGCATAGGAGATCATGACGATAGCATCAGGGTGGTAATGTTTTGGCACTGGGTGCGTTACTGCTTTGTTTCATCCATTGGAAAAGCCTAGTTAATTGTTTTCGTGATTGAAGCAAGTCCATATCTAGTATGGTTTAGATTAATCTCTCACATTAATTTACCTTAGATAGAACTATATGTGATAGCTGAAGCTAAAGTTGAAAAAGCGTTTGGTCCTTTTCTTGCTTATTGCAATGCCAGGTCTCTCATTTTATGGTGCTGGAGCTTATTAACTGTCTGATGTCGAGTTACCTGCTTTTACTTATATTTTTTCCCTATGGCTTCATGGTAAGTAGGCGTCTTGTGTAGTGGCATTCCTCATATTTGTGTTTAGATTTAATAAAATCGTATTCTGCATTACACAGTTTCCCTCAATGGCGCACCATTGCAAGGTGCATTACCACCCTTGGCGGCTCCTGCAGGCCTTCTTCAAACTTCCAGTCTTGGTGCCCCTTTGGCCCATCCATCAGCACTGCTACCTAATGGACCTCCTTATGCATCTATTTTGCCTTCAAGTAATTTGATGTCTTCTGGTTTGGTTTATGCCTTTTTATTCTGTAACCACATATAAGATACCCCTTATCTTAGAAATGTTGTAATATATACCTGTGACTTCTGCAGCTACAAACCGGATGCAGCTGCTGCCTGGTAACATGCCACCAAGGTACCTTTTGTTTTTATAAATTCTTCCAGTCTTCAGGCTTAAACAGTGATCTCCATTTCTACTAAAGGATGTGTAATCATATGTTCTAAAGTCAGTGGTGGTTACTGCAGAATTTCATCTAGAAGAATAAGTAATTAGTTATTTAGATCTAGAATAAGCTCTCTATTTAAGGTATTTTCGGGTTTTAAAGTGGATTGATATAGTTGAATTATTTGTTTCTTCGAATGTAAATCATTGGTACCTGATTTAGTTTGGATAAGTTTTTTCTTTTTGTTTTAATGTCGTGCTTAAATCACTTGGAATTCTTGCAGGCCACATGGACAAGTTAGTTATGGCATTGAGAGCGGTGCTTTTGGACCTCTAAGTTCAAATCAGCAGCTGAGTGTGTTACAGTCAGTACCTGCTGCACCAAATACCTTCTCTTCTATTGGAGGGAACCCATTTGGGTGATTGGGAGAAATAGCCCTGGTGAATGTTTTTGATGCATCGACGTGTTGCTTCTTTTTAATAGGTCGGTGGAAGTTTTGGTTCCTTGTAGCCTAATTATATGATGATGAGGCGTGTTGCATCCACACCAAGTTGAAGTTCAATAATCCTCTCTAATGTGTTGCTGTAATGATGCTATAGTCAGAAATTGGGAGCGGCTTATTGTCGGAAAGGGATTGAGCAGCTCCTGCCGATTGTTTTGTGCTTGATTGGAAAGAGTTGCATGCTGCTATAGCGAGGTGCATTTTGAAAATTTTCTTGCCTTTTTTTTTTTGTACTAGTCATCGAGAACTTTTGTTGGTGAGAAATTCCTTCTCTTTTTCTCCCAGTTGGGTTAGTGGAGTAATTGTACGAGAGCATGCAGACACTAGAGTAGCACATTATATGTATTCTGGTATGAGTGTGTTCAATGTTCATATCTGCATCAAATAAGCTTGTACAGCTGATTTTTTCCCCCCTTTTTTGTCTGGTGATAATGTGATATGAATTTATGTAGTTGTGGGGAAGATTAATGACCTTTAAGAGGTGTTTGGGAAGTGGGTACGAGCATTAGGAATAGGTTTTGGATTCATGTTTATTTTGGACAATGGGATTGAATCAATGCTGTATAAAAGGTTCTTTCTATGGGCTATTATAATTAACTACTACAATAAAGAATTTCACATCTGATTACCCGCCTATAATTTATGTTTGTCCAAAAAAAAAAGGAAAAGGAAAAAAAATAAAATGAACAACAAGAAAGACCGTATCCTCGAAAAAAAAGGGGGAAAACTCAGAAAAATAACAGAGAATGATGTCCGTTTGATGTTCTGGTTCCCTTTTTCTACTACTCTTTCTTCTCTTTGAACTGTCTTTGATTACTAATTTTATTGTCGCTAATATTCGATCTGGGTTTTTGCATGGTAATTGCGATCAAACAACATGGGAGGGTTTAATGGTAATGTTAGAGAGGCAGTGGCGGTTGAGTGTTGTGATCTGAAGAGTGCTTTAGATGTTTTTAATTTGGGATCGTCAACGGAAAATGGATATATTAAACTTGGGGGGCCAAATTTTGGTTTAAAACTCATGGGGTACCAAAATTTTGGTTTACTACTCATGGGCAAATGGCGAATTTTGGTTTAAAACTCATGGGGTACCAAAATTTTGGTTTACTACTCATGGGCTTAATGGCGAAATTAAACTCATGGGCAAATTTTGGTTTACTACTCATGTGCTTTAGATGTTTTTTTTTTAATAAAATCAATTTATATCTTTAATTTTTATTTTAGCCAATCTAATTCTCAAACTTCAAATTTGTACCTGCTTTGATCCCTTTAAAGTGGCGCTGCCAAATTTTATCGTGACAAAAACCAGCAACTAATCAAGGCAATTATAGAAACTACAAGCCAGGTTCCAATTAAAAAAAGAAGAAAGTAAAAACTTTCCAACAAACAAGGCAGAAAACAGATTTTCCATTAAGCTTGGGACGAAAACATAAATCGTCATTGTTTCCCCAAGATAAGCATCCATTTTCAATGATTCCTTTTATCATTTTTATTTGTCTTTTATTCACAGTCTATACTACTACTTACATTGGAAATTAACCAATCGCTTTTTCACAGCCGAACGACAAGAACAATTTACCCTAACTACCAACACACATATATATATATATATATTTCTGTTAACACAAGTATAATTGACACATATATTTCACAGTCCATATATATATTTCACAGTTAACATATAGTTAACATATATATATTTCACAGTCCATGTTTTTAAACTCGGACCGGGCAGGACGGTCCGACCGGTTGAGTCGGGAACCGGTCAAGTGCCCGATCCGAGCTATCTTAAAACTCGGTCAAACCCGATCAAACCTGAAGAACCCGTACGGACCCGGTTTTCCTTATTCTCCATTTTTAAATTCTTTTTTACCTTCCTGACCTCTTAACTCCAAATCCTTGTGAGGTCTCCCTCCTCTGCAAATCCATTTTCACTCTTTGACTTCAATTCAAGCATGAAAAATCAATGTTTTACCTCTTTTTTTTAAATAAGATATAATCTTAGATCTTGTATTCAAAAGAAAAAAAAAAGACCCAAAAATGCAAAAAAGAGCGTGGAGAAGAGAACAGTTTGCAGAAATCAGATAAAAGCATGATATTTCATGGGTTTGAGAACAAATAACTAATAAAATAATAATGAAAATGAAATTAAAAAAAAGAAGAAGAAGAAGAAGAAGAAAGGAGTTGCAGAATGGCGTGGAAGATGAAGAAAGAAGTTGCAGGAAGATGAAATGACCTATGGGATACTTACAAACCCATAAGCTCCATACCCAAATGACAAGTCAAAGAGAAAAACAAGAATCATCACAGTTTGACATCATACTAGAAGATAAAGAAGAAGATAATGATGATGGTAATAATCTTGATGCAAGGAAAGCGTTAAATAATAAGTGGAAGGCAATCTTGCACTTTATAGACCGTGATCTGCTTTACTCTTTCTCGCAGTAGAAGACAATTTCTCCATACCAACACGGCTTGCGAGAAAGGAAGAAACAGGTTTGCATTTTTTTTGGACATTTTTATCCCTTCACAAATATTCCCTCACTCTACATATCCTTGTAACCGAATGATTTACCTTTAAAAATCGATAAAATGACTCCACTGGTACGTTTATATGAATTTAGTGACCTTTTTAGCCACAAAAAATATTTGATGACCAAAAAGTGCCATTTTGAATAGTTTAATGATCATCTCAGCCATTCACTCTTTCTTTTACAGATGTAGGATATTCTGTTTGATGTTCGAAACTTGGGCTTGTCTTTTGGCTGCAATGACCAAGAGAGCGTCACTTTCAAGATTGCACTCGCAAAACATGCATTTCAACATATCAAGCCCGAGAGTTGCCGGCTTTTGGAGTATGATCTGGGGTCTAGGTTTGTTTAGTCAGTAAAAGTCAATTGACTTTTTGACAAAAAAAAAATAAAAAAAAAACACATCAAGCCCGAGAAACTTTTTCATATGCCACAAATAGAAAATGTCAAAAAGCTTTCTGAATGCACGGCAAGGATTCTAGATCTTCAAAAAGCGCCGGCCGGTTGTATGGTGAGTAAAGACATCAACAAAATAGATGTAGATACAAAGATAATAACTTGCAAAAACACAAACAAATTTTGACACATATTGAAAATTGTCCCAAAATCATCCACCCAAGTTCAAATTAAACCCCCATCATTGTGTGCACGGGCAAAGAGCTGTTAAGTCAAGCGAGTAGCTCGAAAGCTCGTTAGAGCTCGACTCGTTAAGGCTCGAGCTCGGCTCGTTAATTTTGATTAACGAGTCGAACTCGAGCTCGAAACATGCTCGTTTAGTTAACGAGCCGAGTTTACTCGAGTAGCACGTTAGAACTCCTTAATGAAGGGCATATTTATCATTTTAGAAATCAAAATTATAAAAATTAAAAATTATAGGTTTTTATTAAGGTTAATTTGCACGAACTCGAGCTCGAGCTCGTTTGTGATAAACGAGTCGAGCTCGAGCCACATGTACATTTAACGAGTCGAGTTCGAACACATTTTAAAGCTCGTTTGTGATAAACGAGTCGAGCTCGAGCCACATGTACATTTAACGAGTCGAGTTCGAACACATTTTAAAGCTCGTTTTCCTAACGAGCTCGAGTCGAGCTCGGCTCGAATTAAACTCGAGTCGAGCTCGACAGCCAAATACTCTGCTCGATTAACAGCTCTAGGCACCATACAGCCAAACCTGCAACTCTACGAGCCCCCAATCCATGGGAACACAGTTCCACTGCTTTGTGCCAGAAAATGCGGCTTAGCTTCACTAAAAGGCGATATTATTTTAAATAGCATCTAATATAACAGGATCCATCCATAAAACCAACAGGCGATATTAAAATCCTAGAACATAACAGAACAATGCATGTCCTACAATAAACAACTGAGAAAGCTCCAATTACAGTGAGTTTGTTTGGATAGAGAGAATTTGGTTTGCAAAATTTATCCTCACAAATCCCAATCACCTTTTTATCTTCCCAATCACCTTTTTATCTCACATACATCACATCACAAAAAATGCTACAGTAAATATCTCAAATAAATCATCCAAATTCTCTCTATCCAAACAAACTCAGTGTTTCTTAGTGCAATAATCCACACCATTCCCTCGCTCAGGAAGCCATTAGGAAAACATGCTATCAGTCAAGGGTAATGATGCCAACCGATCAGCAACATGGCTTGAAAGCTCTTCAATCAAAACATTCCCCATGGGCGGCAATGCATCTGTCCCACAATCAGTAGACGCACCAGCAGTAGACGCACCAGCAGCATCCACTTTCGCAATCTGCTGCAGCAATTTTCCCTGCACCATATGAATTTGATTCCCTTGCTCAAACACAAGATTTTGAATGTTTTTAAAAAATTATCTATAATTTTGCCCACTAATTCCTGCTTCACCCTCCTTGTCATTCTCAAGCTAGAGGAACACACAGCACTTATTTTGAACCCTCCAACTCAACTCTTCTTCTAATTTCTTTAAAGTGGTTTCTTCCATGTTCCATCTAATGACCAAGAATATGCAGAAGATGCTATTCAACATTTTGGCAAGAATTGAGTAAAAGGACATGCATATATCTTGTCATACAGAAGCTCTACCTTTTTCACCTTTTCTCTCTTACTACATGAGGCTGCCTGATGATGAAAGGGTGGTTCAGTAACAGCAACAACTTCGACTTTTACAGACCAAGAAATAATTAGCAAAATTCACTGTCAACGGAGTATTCTCCTCCATTCTTTTAGACTTTTCTATTAGTGTGATTCTATCCGATGATTTTGCATTGCAATGAATTGCAAAAAAAGAAATCATTGACTCGACAAAGTATATGTTGAACCTTTAACTTCTACAAGAATATTTCCAAGAGAAATTTGGATTTGTGTTCCAAACAATTTAAGGTAAAAAAAGAAATTAGAATAAAGAGAGACATTCACCAGACTTTCAGAATACAGCACTTACTATTGCAAGGAAAAGAAAAGGAATCCATACACGATCACATAGATGCGTGATTTTCAGTCAACAAAGAGACAGGATACAGACCTTGCTTGCACCCGTGTTTATCTGTTGAGCAAGCACATTCCGAACAGCACAAACCACGTCAGCTGCATCTTGTGAATAACCATCACAGGGTTTTGCACTGTCCAGCCCAAAAATTTTCTTCTCAGGGTCTAGATAATAAGGGTCCACACGCAGGCTCACTCCAAGCGCTTCATAGCCATTCATCTCCTCAATAGCTGCTCGACAAGGTTCATCACTGTCAAATTGAACAAAGCCATAGTCGGCTGATTGACCATCAGGACGTCTTGGGATATTGATATACCAAATCTTTCCGTATTTGAAAAATAGGTATTCCAAAAGTTCAATGTCAGCCCTGTCTGGCAAGTTCTGCAAAAAGGTGAGGATTAAGAAAAGAAAAAAAAGAAGAAGGGCAAAGCAATTCCAAGAAATAGTTAGAAAAACTCACAAAGGCTACAAAGTTTTGAAAAAGTAAAAGAAATAAAAAAAGGAAAGTACAGTACCCTCACAAACAACGTGTCAGGAACCAGCCCAGTCATTTTAGTACATGGATGACAATCCATCATTTGGATAGGCCTTCCGTGGAGGGTAGCAGAGGCCAGCTTGTTCATTGCCAAATCAGCTGTCATCATTATGGTAAAACAGTAAGGAAAAAATAATTACACATAGCACTTTGAAGGACTGGAATAAAACTAAATACTATGACAAAAACATGCTTTGCTATTGCAAGCAATCTCTTATGCTTTTGAAGAGAATTGCAAAATGAAACATAATATAAAAGCAAAGCACGGATCTGAACTGCAATTAGGAAAACAATATTCAAGGAAAAAAGCCATGGTCGATAAGCTGCATATGGAATAAATATCTTTTTAGAGCCGTTCTTTCATACCTTAAATCAATCCTTACGTTAAAATGGAAGAAAACAAGGAAAGTGGGAATGCACAAGCTCCGAAAGGGGATTAAGAAGGCGAGGATTGAACTCTCGTTCCAATGGACCAGGCGATATTCAATAAAACAGAAGCCACATTGAACCCGCCCTGCACACAATAATTGGTTCCCACACATCAAAATAATGTTGTAACAGTTATCATAGATGATATATTTTGGTTAAATGAAAAATGCTCCTTGTACGTTAACCATTGATCACCTTGATCAAGGATCTCTCTGACAAGGGAAGAAAAACTTAAATTGCCATGTGATCCCATTCTAAGGAGGCACCACTGAAAGAAGAGACTTAAATATTTCATCACTCTTAGATACTGAGACAAAAGACAGACACTTGCATGACAATAAATTCCTGGCACGTACTAAATCAAGGAAGGTCCCAACTACAGCTCGCCTATATGCAAGAATAATCGGGAATCTTTTCCAATTTCTGACTTCAGAAAGAGAAACAGGTATTCGCTCTTCAACTAAAGTCCTAGTACGATAATCCATTCCTCAAAAATCATAATCTATTTCCACAAACGACAGACATGGTTCAACAGTTGGCAATCACTCGTTCATGACACAATTGGTCTGCTTTAAAAACGCCAAAGATGGGGGAAAAGGGTTAAGCAGAAGTTTATCTAAATAGATTTGCAACAAGAGACATGAACAATCAGAAATTCCTCAAAGGCCAACCTTATAATGAATTTTGCAACTACAGATATGAATCACACGAAGCAGCTATAAAGCAAAGGAAAAAAATTTCATCAACAGCAGGATGTCAACAAAACTGACCATGTTCTTTCTTCGCAAAGGAAACCAGGGCATAGCGGCCAATTATGGAGTCACAGAAAATCTCAGTCCTAATCGCGACACACACGAGGAAGAGGCGATGAACATCCGCTCCCGTCACGGTATCGGCCAAAGTCCAAACATAAAGCGCCGGCAGCCCAAAACCAGACGATCGAAGACCAGTCATCTTCTGCTGCACTCGATCTCCTCCCCGATGTCTACTCGCTTGGTTTGTGTACTCGTTTTGAACCAATCCCTAATTCTCTCGTTTCTATTCTTCTACAGGATTCCTATTCTATGTAAGTACGCTGTTTTGGGGTTCGACTTATAGAGTTATAGGAAAATCGCATACCGACGGAGAGGGGCGGTAATTGGGCTTCATAAATAGTAATTCTTACCGATAACACAGTAGTAAATTTGATTAAGGATCAAAATTTACTATTTTTTGGAATACATGTATAATTTTACATTAAAATCTTATCTCAAATTAGTATTAGGAAGTTTATTTGAAATAATGATAAGATGTTTTATTAATGATTCAAACTTAGTAACTTAGTTAGTAAGTACTCATAACATACCTATATAATAAATGATTATAGGTATAATTTAAAAATTTTTTGTATTTATATATTTTAAAATACTATGAAAAGTAGTTTCACTTTTCAGATAACCTTGTAAAATATGTAATAAAATTTGTCTTATTATAAGTTTTTAATTATTTTCAATTTTTTAAAAGTTTAAAAGTTTGAATAACAATAACAACAAATCTTCTTAGTTACATGTAGAATATCATTTGTTTCTATATCACAATTTTTATAATTTAACACCTATGAATATAATAAGATAATAAAGTTTTAATAAATTTACATCTGTGACATAAGAATTAATAAGAGTTAAAACCCAAACAAAATGAGAAATAGTATAACAATAAAAATGACAATATTAGTATAACGGTTAATATAAGAAAATCAGTATGATTTGAACTTTTTTCCTTGAGAGATTGTTCATAAAAATGAGATCCAACAATTAAATGAAAACCACTTGCACATATAATCTATTGTATAATTTAAATTAAATTCAGTTCACGTATAAAACTGTCTTAAAATAATTAGCGCACTGTGATGCAATGTTAATTTAATAACAAATTTTTTTTTACTGAAAGTCTCAAATATCCATGCCATATATATGAGGGATATTTTACCATATTTGTGTCCAATTGTAAGCACAAATTTCGTTGCCCAAAATTAAAGACATGAAAACTTGCACAAATATCAAATTTATTAAATCAAATAATAAGAGAGTTACAATCTCTAAAAATTCTTTTTTCTTTTGATAATTACAAGCGCTAAAAATTCTTGAATCAAAGAAATTAATCCCCTAATTCTTCTCTTCAAAAGCACTCCTAATTAAAGCATAATAAAATCAAGTTTTTTTAACTTTTTAATGTAGTAGTTATGTTTACTAAAAAAATTAGTAAACCATTCCTACAATGCATTGCTTCTCCTAAAAGTACTAATATTTTGTAAATAAATTGAAATAATTTTGTAAAAGATTTTATGCATTTTCACTAATATGATCAAGAGAATTTTGCACCTTTAAAGTATAAATAGAAAGAAAGGAAAATAGTATGAGTATAAAGGTGACCAAATGTAAGATATATATCACATCATGTGTTTAGATATGATTTGTTAAGTAATCAATAATTTAGTCCTGGTCAATATATGATGCATATTGATTTCTTATAAATAAAATATAATTTAGCAATTATGCATTAACAGAATTCGTATTTTGAATGCAATCAATTGAGCACCTATTTCCTTTTTTTAAGTAGCTATTATTTATTTTATTACTTAGGTTATGTATTTACATTTAAAATAACAACAATAGCTTATCAATCCTCAGACCAATAGAACGTCAATTATTGTTAACTAAACTACTTTTATATTGATAAAAATTAGTCTAGAAAATAAAAGGTTAATAGCAACAATTGGTAAAAAATAGCAATCTTTTAATTTTGGGAAAATAAAAAATAAGTTCCCAAAATATTTCACTTTTATTTTTAAAAAAATCTCAACTTATTAATTAAATTCAAAATGATTTTATTATAAAAAATATTCTTCCTCAAATTAATATCAATGATTAGATATGAGATACAAATATGGGAAAAAAGAGATAAAAATATGATAAAATATCTCTCATACATATGTCATGGATATTGGAGAATTTTGGTAAAAAAAAATTTTGTTGTTAAAATAATTATATGGTGTTGCAGTGTGCTAATTATCTTAGGATCATTTTGTACATGAACTAAATTTAATTTAAATTATACAATAAATTATATATGCATGTGATTTTTGTTTAGTGGTTAGATCTTATATTCGTGAACAATATCCAGAGAAAAAAAAATCAGATTATACTAAATTTCTTATTTTTATTGTTGTATTAATTGTTACACTGTTTCTCTCATTTTGTTTGGTCTATATTAATACAAGTTTAATTCTTATTATTTCTTGTGTCCCAAAAAATAAATATATTAAAACTTTATCATCTTAACTAGGACGATGTGTTGTTATTATTATCCAAACTTTTAAACTTTTCAAAAATTATTCAAAATTATAATCCAATAAAATTTTATTATTTTATAAGGTTATGTGAAAGGTCAAAATATTTTTCACATAATATTTTAAAATATATAAATACAGAAAAAATTTAAAAGTATACATATAATCATGTATTATACAAGTATATTACGAGTACTTACTAACTAAGGTACTAAATTTTAATCATTAATAAAATATTTGATTGTTATTTCAAATAACCTTCCTAGTATTGGTTTGGTATAAGTTTTTTAAGCAAAATAGTACATTTGTGCCATAAATTAGTAAGTTTTGGTCATTAATCAAATTTATTATGTTATAAGTAAGAATTACTATTTATGTATAAAAAATTATTATTACTTGAACTAAACTTACTCTCTCAAAAGTATATTTGGGATATAAAATAATAATTTATCTATTTAAAAAATAAGTTTCATATTTATTCCAATTTACCTTTTGAGACACAAAAATTACTAATTATTACGGTTAACTTACTATTTTAGATGAGAAACTTACTTTCTTATTTTTAGACATTATCTTATTTAGGTGGATAGATCCAACAGGTAATTAAATGATCGCTAAAGGTATAACAACCTGTTATATCAGGTAAAAACTGTTTAGTTACCATAACGATAGTTACTACCGCATTTTCCATAAAATCTATATCTATATAAATTTGAGAAGAGGTTTTTAACAACAAGCTTCCACACACCTTCCCACTGTCAATTCCATTTTTCTAGCATTTTATATTTAATTTATTTCGTAAAATACATCATGTCCACGTTTTCAACACATTACCACATTTTCATCAAATAAGAATACCACTCCAACTAACACTCCTCCCCTCACACACCTCCTCACTCCAATTAATACTCTCTCAATTAACAATTTTATTCCGATTAAAACTCCTCCAACCCAATAATAAGATATAACAACATAATTTCACCAAAAATAGCAATTTTGCAATTTAAAGTTCATGTGATCAAAAGAAGTCCCTTTAGAAGTAACAAAGCACTAATAAACATTTGCCAAAAGTAGTTGATCTAAAAGGGCTATATTTTTCACATCTTTCTGCTCCAACAAACACTGTCTTAGAGAACTCGTCGGTAATTTTGAATGCTCCCTCAAGAAGTGCGGCGGCCATGCATTTTTTTCCTGTGATTACGATGTCGTCTAAGGCATCTGTGGCATGGAGTTGTACTGACATGAAAGTGATGGATTTGACTGCAACATGGTAAGGTGTTGAAATGTCTACAACCTTATGAATACATTTATGAAAGCTGGAGTTATGAACAACAAGAGTTCCGTTCCATTACAGCGAGTGATGAACGGTCGAGATATCTTGATATATAGTGATTGGAAAACGACGTATTTTAGCGGAAAATTTTGAAAGCGTGCTATTACACACAAAGACATCTGCGACTTTCTGAACATTAATTTGATGATAATGTTTCTGCTTAATTACGCCTATATAAGGAGTACTGGAACAGAGGACTTTGGGAAGGCGGATTGAGAGCTTAATTAATATGGCCCAATATAAAATCTCGGCCAAGGTTGAAGATGTTTTCTTTTGATAAATCTTACTCTTCCAAGGCCATATCGGGGCTTCAAATGGAGCAAATAGATAGGAGAACAGGGAAATCAAGAGAAAAGTAACAAATCCTAATGGTTAAACAAACTTTCGAGTTCAATCTTGTAGAAGGGCATAAATAATCGGGTCAAACCATCAATAAAGCACGCCTTTACCTGTTATTGATCGAGGAGCGTATCATAATATGATCGATCTGGATTTCTGACCCATCAGCCTTGCCAGCATCAGCCGGTCTTCTAAAAACTCCATATGGGACTTGAAAACCGGGAAAACCTTTCGATCCTTGTGAAATCTGGCGTTAGAAAAATGGCAATGGCAATGATCTGTGCTTGTATCACCAATCTCCTCCATTTTTCTCTTGTTCTTCTGCCTTCTTCCTAGTGATAAGGGCTCCATGGTAGAAGTCTTCACCAACAAAATGAGAAATCCTAGTGATATGAACTTTTGCAGTTCAATTTAAATTGTCAAGAAAAAGCAGCAGCAGGCATGGAAAGGGAGAGAGGAAAAGGAGAAAGAGATTGAGGGTTGGGAATACGGGACAAATTCAGATGGGAATCGGATAGGAGTGACAATGCTTAACCCCTGCATGCACAGCCGCACTACTAATAGTAGTGCCTGAGGATGCATGTAACTAACTGCTGACACGGATCAATTCCGGAAGATTCTTTCTAACGACCTCACAACACGACAAATTACGAAGAAAATGACACGGCCGGTACTACAAATTCCTACTACAATTACTCACACTATTATTTGAGTACATATATATATATATAATCATATTGTCTTGCTATCAGTTTGCTCTTTTTCGGATAGGCAAATTGATACCCAAAACTTTGTTTTTGCATCCCAATTCAGTACCAATATAGATTTATGTATCGAATTGCCAATTTCTCGAGGCATGACCATTTTCATAAATTAGCAGCTAATTATATATAGTCCCCTATTTTCATTTTCCAAATCTGACACTTCATCTGGATTAACTGTTTTTGGAGGTGTTTTGAAAAATTTTACTATAATAGAGTTTTTAGAGTATATTTTGGGATATTTAAAAGTAATAGAGTTTTTAGAATATGTTTTAAAATATTTTTAAACATTATATTGCTATTTATTTCATTATTGATTTTTTTATTGACTATATATGTTTTATCTGTTTGCATCCTAGTCCAAATTTCCCTTTATTTCTTTCATTACTATAATGTTTTATTTGACTAAATTGAGTGTAACTATTTCAGGTTTTCAGATTTTTTTTGGTACTACTATTACTATTATGGTTGTACGTTTTCGCCAACACTATCGCACACTTTCCTGCTACTTTCTAGTGTATCAATTTTTTAGAATCTACAGTACATGGAATTGGATTGAACCGGTTTTCCTGTATTATATAGAAAAGAAAAATGAAGCATTTCTAGTTTGGAATTGGGAGAGAGATTTTAAGCACCATCGTCATAAAATTTCGATAATTAGTCCAGCATATCCTTGCAATAGTGTTATCTCCTGAGTAACTCCAAATACATTTAGATTTTTGTACAAGAAATTGAGACGGGAACATGATAAATGTAAAGTAATATGTTTACATATTACATATTAAGGTAATATGTAAATGAGATGGGGAAGCATTTCCAGTTTGGGATTGGGAGAGAGATTTTAAGCACCATCATCATAAAAATGCCGATAATTAGTCCAGCATATCCTTGCAATAGTGTTATCTTCTGAGTAACTCCAAATACATTTAGATTTTTGTACAAGAAATTGAGACGGGGACATGATAAATGTAAGGTAATATGTTTATTATCTGTTAGTCCGCTTAACATATTTGCTTGTTTTGCTTGTATGTGTAAAATTTTTGTTTGCATATGTGTAAAATTAGCAGCACACTCGAATGGAAAATGCTAGTTGGGAGGATTTATTTAAATTCGTATCAATACTTGAATTGTGCAGAAATTCATAAAAATCAAGTTTCTTATACTTGCTCCTATTGCTGATGACACCTGTTGATGAACAATTGAGTTTGTCGTCGTGTAATATTGAAGAGCGCTTGAAGTCATACAAAGGATATGTCTATCTAACCTGAAGCATTTGATTGACGCGATACGTTGTGCTACATTGCTAATTTATGTTGCTACGAAAAAAATGTTTTAGAAAAATAGATGGTAGTCCGCAATGTTTGAGGAAACATACTTTGAGTAATATACCTCAAAGTTGCGGATAGCCGAGGGACATACATGAGCCACACAATAATCTGAGCCCACATAGTTATCTAATTTGAGCCTACACAATAATCTGAGTCCAGAAAGGGTTATCGGATTAGAATGCCAAAATCATAGGTATTAAACCCGACTCGGCCCGGCGGTTCAATCGGTCAACCCGGTGAATCGGCCATGAAACCGGGTTAGGTTTGTAATTGGATCGTTTGTGCAAGAAGCCCGTTGACTTTTCAACGAATCGGCGATTTAACCGGTCAACTCGATTGAACCGGACGATTTTGTAAGGAACTCGATTTTGGGATAAAAATGATTAGAAGATGTTCTAATGCTGATTCGAACCTCAGACCTCAAGTATAAAGGTTAAGCGCACTCACCACTTGCCCAACAGCTCACTTGGTGCTTATTCACTGC
The DNA here is from genome assembly GCF_003713205.1 of Coffea eugenioides. Lineage (NCBI taxonomy): Eukaryota > Viridiplantae > Streptophyta > Magnoliopsida > Gentianales > Rubiaceae > Coffea > Coffea eugenioides. Next base: position 8,891,421 of record NC_040040.1, read on the forward strand.
TTCTATATTATATATTAGATTTTTATTCTTATTTTATTTCTTCAAAACAGAATTTGTTTGAAATCTGTTAATAAAATTTTATTATTCCCTAAACTTTATAAATTATTAAATGGATTTAAAAAATAATATATTACACAATTCATTTTAAAAACAAATATTATTCTTAATAACCTTTTGCACTTAAAATTCGTAAATAAATTAGATAATTACACTTAGATAATATTTTATACTTGAAGTTTTGTGGATTACTAATTAAATTGAGGTTTTGTTAATTCTTATAAGAATTAATGATTCTATAATAAATTGGACTAATTGAATATTTACTATAATATAGTTTATTATAGTTTTAACTTTTAACCATATCAAAAATTATAAAAACTTAATATTTAAATATATGTAGTGACCCACCGGTTGGACCACTCATCCATTGATTAAACCAATAACCCGTTGACCCACCTCTTTCATCGGGTTCCTCTCCGGGCCGGGTTTAGTAACTATGGCCAAAATATTTTTATCCTTTTACTTTCTCTTCTTAGCCACTGGTTGCTAGTGACTTTTCGTTCTTTTGGTTTTCTGGAGCTATGTAAATCAAAATTGTGTATTTAAGTGGAAAATTTTGAAAGCGTGCTATTTCACTCGAAACAACTACACGCCTTTCCGAACATTAATTTGATGAAGGCGGTTGTGCTTGAGTACGCCTATGTAAGGAATCCTGGGATAGAGGATTGCAGGAAGATTAAGAGCTATATATGGCAAGATACGGTCTTGGCCAAGGTTGAAGAAGTTTCGCTTCTATTTTGATAATTCTTACTCTTCCAAAGCCATATCAAGGATTCAAACGGATCAAAAAAACAGGAGAACAAGGAAACCAAGAGAGAACTAACAAGTCCTAATAGTTAAAGAAACTTCCTAGTTCAATCTTGTAGAAGGGCATGAAGATTTGGGTCAAACCCCTTCACCTTGCACCTGTGGTTGTTGACTTGACAACCTCGGAGGGACAAAAATACAGTCATACTGAAGCAGCTGGAAAGGTCTCTCATTACAGTTGCTCGGGGAAGTAGCTTGGTGCATCAATCGATTTCTCAAATACACAGATTATAATATCGTACATGGAGAAAGTCTATTGATTAATTTATGTCATGATGTCCAATGGATCTCTATTGGATATAATTAAGCACGATATTTGACATGTACAATATTTATAGATGTGAATGTATATTAATACATTTCAATGTTACATGGCACGAGGTCTATGTAGTCGTCTTGTCCACTTGTTCCCCGTGGCTTATAGCCTTAGTCTTTGGAATAGCATTGAAAAGAAATGGCAGGTTTCCTTGCATTTTGGCTAGCAGGCAGGAGCGGTCCATAACTCGGCGGTTTTCACTTTAGATACACTCTCTAACACTTCGAAAGGAGCAATGTCTCCAATCACCACCACCATCTTGCTTTCCAGGTCTACTTCATAAGATGTCACTCCTTTCCAGCCACAAAGAGTTAGAAAGAGCATAATCACGTTTTGATAAAACAGTCTGCTCCTTCCTTTTTTTATTTTTTTGGAAAAAAATTACTTGATCGATTTTATTTAAAATATTGTGAATCTGTTATCTGGAGGTGGCTGGACTCTCTGAGAGGTTGCTAAGGATCTAGATCAATTTGCATTTCTGGTGCCGTCGATAACCCGTAATAGACGGCTCAAACTTTAACTGCAAGATTCTGGACATTAAGATTTTAGCTTAGTACGTCTCTCGTTCAAATGTGAGGGATCAATGTAATCTCAAAATTTTGTTTCATTTTAGAATGGATTAATCTTTTATAAATTAATAATATATATGTACTCACCATTAGATGAGGTATGAGAATTAATTTAAATTTGAACTTAAAATTATAATTTTGTATATATATATATATATATATCAAGTATCTAGCGGTGATAAAGTGTACACTTTTAATGCGTGTAAGTTTAACACTTTTAGAATTTGGACTTTCAATGAGCATTCGACTTCGTGCCTGAAATCCGGATGGTAGGAAAGGTAACTTCATATTGCCTTTGTACAAAGCGGTGAGGCCTAAACAGACTTATGTCAAATAGTACTGGACAATACATTATAGATGGGATGAGTTCTCGCAACTTTTCCACACCAAGAATTTCAACGGTTTAGAATTCATCATTCATCTAAGATCATTCGATATACATTGTTTGGATGAGTCCTAGATGAATCACAACCGGTCATTTTATTTTTTGGTTGGTGTTTTGCGAGGTGTCATTAAATTTTAACAATCAATTTTCTCATACTAACGTAGCATGAGAAAATTGCTACCATTTTCTGTGTATTGGCCGGCAAGATTCCTTTCCCTCACATTTATTTAGTGGAACAGGAAAAGATTGATTTAGCAGAAGATTCAGTTCTTACTTGCTAGTCTATTCGACTGGGAAAGTCATTGTTAAGTATGATGACGAATGGAGACATGATTTGGTAATTACCTTCCATCTTGGAGATATGCTTCTTGACTTTCCTTGCGCATCCATTGCAGTGCATCGACACTTTTAGCACAACCGTCTGGATCAATACAGCGACAGATAATTTAACAAGCTGGGAGTCATTTGGCATGTCGAATGGAAAAAAAAAAATTGAACGGGATAATCAGCACAGGCATTATACTCCAAAACTTTAACCTTACTTTTTAACTCTGTTAAGTTGACCAATGGCTCGAACTTATGGAATATCAGGTACTGTTATGATTATTATTTGTTACGCAGAAGATAAGCAAATCCAGTTATTAAATCCTTCATAGTTGGTACTTAAGTTCCAAAACTTCGACATGAATGCAGCTGCAGACAGGCGATGATTTGAGGCGGTCACAAAATCTCCTGGTTCTAGAAAGTGAATGATTAAACTAAAGAAGCACCGCATAGCAAACGCGGTGACTAGAGTTTTTGCATTACATGTATGCTACAGGACAAAATGCAACAAAAAATGAGATGCAACCCCGTAGATTTTTCAGTTTAACAGACTGGAATCTGGCAATTTTAAGGGGATGCGATTTTTAACCAATTGGCACATTTACTGCTGACTGCTGCTGTGGCAAGTATTAATGAGGAAGTGTTTACCTTGGGCTTCAATTGAAGAGCCAGGGTCGGGGGTGCAGAAATAACATCCTTGATTTTCACCAACTGGCCAGTTTCAGGTGTTGTAATCAGTGGCTTGCTTTCTAGCTCACGCTCATCTTCTGAGGCATAGTTATTGATGCAGAGACAAGAGCCTGATCCAGAAGAAGAAAGACAAAAACGATCCAAAACTCTGCCAAAACTCAGCTTCCCCATTCAACCTTGTCCCAGCCACTCACTCAAAGCAAATTCTTTGGTCTAAAGGCTAATAAGAAAATGGTCTAGTCGTAGAAGTAGCCAGTACTTGCCCATGCGTTCCCAACTGCTGGTGGTGCTATAGTACTAGTAGCATTATTTAAAAACAAGAAAGCATTAAATGATGACAAGGTAAAGGTCAATTTTCATGGGAATGACAAAAAGCTTATCAGAAACCAATGAAGGTAATGTGGAAGGGAAGAGTTTTCATGACTCTCGAGACCCCATCACTTTTCTTGGTAGATTAACTGAAAGTAAAAGTGGGTGATACCCAATGGAAAGGCTTTACCAATTGTGATCAGCCCCAACTAGATTTTGTCATGTGATTGGGCACAAAAGATCGTAGCACGAAATTAATTCTTCAACGTACATCTTCATGTGAGGTGGTTAGCTAACTTAGCTCGAGTGTTACGTACAAGTGAAGTGAGCATTTGCTTCATGTGACTAAATCCAACGAAACTGATTCAATCGCTTCAAAAGAAGTTTAATCATGAAGCATAATCCACACCAAAGGTTTCGAGAAAGCTGAGGATTGGACTACTGACGAATTTTTTAGGACAAGTGGAAGTGTCTAACGTTAATTTTTTTTTTTTTTCACATAATCCTCTTACTATACTAGCCCCTTAGTTTTTCAAGTTAATTATCTCGATTCTCATCTAACTTTTCCACGAATCCTCCGACGCACAAAGCAACAAAAGCAAGAAATCAACATAGACGAAAGATGTATAATTATAGAACCGCCCAAAGCCGGCCCCGTGTCCAAGTTACCATATACAAGCCGTCAAGAGTTTCGTTAATTATTTGTTAATCTACTGTATGTTTGAAACGAGTACTCAATAATTGTCATAAAGAAATGTTTCCAGTTATCAGTTCATATGATGTCACGCTACTGAACTTGTATATGAAAAAACAGTGCGCTTTTAATCCTGTAATGTCGTTTGCAGTTTGCAGATTGGCGCCATATATGTAACAGCATTAGATAAGTCATGTATGGTAGCCATACAGGGGATAGCAGCATTTGTCTAGACTAGACTAGACCTTGTAAATTACACCATGCAAAAGGCAAAAAGCCTCGTAGGGAAGTCAATTATTGAAAGTGCAGGAGACTTTGGTGGCCTCTTAACTCTATGAATCGCTGAGAGAGAGAGGAAGAGAGGCTCGCTGAATTATTGTTCGGCCGACTACTGCATTTCTATTCCAGTTTAGTGGGTCTTATTGTCAACAGGTTGGTCCATGTGACGATGATTGTGAGAAAGAATACAAATGTGCAAAAGCTAGTGGACTGGTGAGTTCATACTTCATATAATTCATTCATGTCTTGCACGTGCGTCTCACATGAGCCTTCTTGCTAGCAACCAAAAGAACGCATTGGAAGTGTTTCAAGTTTGAGTGCATCTACTGGGACGCTATGTCCCCCCTTCCCCCCAGCTTTTATTAAGAATTAAGCATTGATGACGAGAAGAAAGTTTATGGTAGTATCCGTCCACTGTTCGTGCTATGGATTTTCTGGGTTTTTTCTCTTTCAGGGGCGCCCTTTGCAAAATGCTGGTGCTAAAATGGTGCAGACGAAGCTTAACAGACATCATCAAAGTAGATATGGATAGGAATAGGGTTCACTTTGCTTGTTTAGGACACTGACAAGCGGGAAACAAAGAAAAAAAAAACAAATGCCATCAATCAACTACCACATGGTCGTAATAGTGTCATATGTGCATTGTTTTATTGTGTAATTCCACTATTAATGCGATTTAATTTAGTGATTAAGGAGACGTATCTGCCGGGGTTCCCGGCTGTTGCACATACTCTGCACTTCCACCCAAGTAGGCAATTGATGCCCTCGATTAAAGCATACTTATAACATACTAATAATTAACCCATAAGTCAAAAGCTGTGCCATTTTCGCTAAGAAAATGTTTTTGGGAACATCAGTCAAATCAAGAAGGCATCTAGCCTGCTCCAGGCTCCAGCATTGACGTTTGTCTATTGTTTGCACATGCATGCTTTCTTCATCGTTCTCATTAGGAGCATCTCGATCATACATAAATATATTATCAGTCAATTTTATTTTATTTTTTTTTAAAAAAACATCATATTAATTAATTAGCCGCACTCTGCTCTACTTTTCTGTAGGAGTATCGCCAAGAAATGACACATATCCATTCGGCGCTTAAAGCCTCAAACAAGGAGTATATACCAAAACCAAATGCTTTTGGACAAGAACAAAGATCGTGTAATCACTTGTTATCAGTTCAAGTAATCAAGTTAATTTATCTCAAACTTGACTGCTTGATGCACCAGACCCAGTTATGATCCTCCCTCTTTCTTCTTTGTAAGATGTTATGTACCTAAAGAAGGACACGATCAAAATTCTGGCTACGTAGTAGTAATTAATATCCTTTGACGTGGTGCGAATTTATGGAGTACGTGATTACAGTTTTACATTTGACGCATGCAAAACTCGCATTGTGCCGAAAGTATAGAGTTTCACTGATCAATAATCACCCGCCACTGGGCCTAATTATATCGAGCTGGAAAAGTTAAAAAGAGTATAATGTCCGTAGGCATGCTTTCTCATGGTGGAAGAAATTAAGTGAAACGGGCAAGCATTAGAAACCAATCATTATGACCAATAAAAATTAGATCAAGATTAATCACGCTCCACATTTGGTTGACCGCACTCTCGATCGATGGCTATCACTTTTATTATATGATTTTCAGACTATATAATAAAATAAATGATGGAAATACAATCAACAAAAAGTTGAGTGCGATTAATTTTTTTTTAAAAAATTTATGCTCAGCATATGATAATAGAGGACAGTATAGTAATTGATTAACACGCATACAACATCAAATATATATATATATTTATACAAACAAACACACACACGTGTATGTAAATGTACATGTATGTATCAGTTCGCGAGCTGCACATGCCAGCTTTCTTCTGGTTCTTATTTTTCTTAATTCCTTTCCCGTTTCTTGCTTCTTTCTGCCATCATTTATCACTCTTTAATTATATTATGAGCTGGAGTAAAGCGTCACCAGTGCAAATCCCAAGTTGCTACTACTAATTATTCACGAGTGGCTAAGACAAGCATGCTGTCTAAAATTTTTTTAAAAAAAAATGAAAAAGAAAAGAGCAGCATGCAGCATGCTGTCTGGCCAATTGGAATCAAGCGGGTCAAATCAAAAGGGAACTTAAGATATTGTCAGCAATATAAAACATACGGATGCGGGTGGAGCGGTTGTCACAACAACCACTCGGGAAGATGTAATACCATTTGTACATGGTGTAATATCATCTGTACAAGGTGTAACAATAGAATAACAGCGAGTAACACTAGAACAACATTTTTGTGGATCCCACACGACGTGAAAATCGAGTTACAAGATGTGATCTGAGTCGCACAAATTTTTGAGGCCTCGTCCAGGCCGTGAACTGCCTGGGATGTTTGTCTCTGACAACCGTCCAAGCTCCTCGTCCAAAACATACGTATGCTGGAGTTTAATTTACTGTAAAAACGTACATCATATAATACGCCAATCATATCAATTTGCTAGTAGTACAAGATGTGGAAGAAAGCATCAGAGTCAACAGGCTCCCGATGTTATGTAAAACACTACTTTTAAGCATTGCATCAAATAATACGCCAATGTTGATCTCAAGTCAACACTCAAAACACTTGATAATATGGCCTCCTTATTCATTAACTGTGGGTACTGCCTCAACTTACAATTAGTCACGTCTGGGGATAATTTTTGTGTCAGGGTTTGCCATTTAGTCGAAGAGTCAGAAGGTTGGCGATAGATTCCTCCTGTCCCCCACTCAAGGGTAATTAATATGTCCTCGTCATAGCTCCTTTTTTTTTTTCAATTTTTTTAAAGTCAAATAATAGCGGAAGTCATATATATATATATAATGAAATAGGGTCCAAAATCTATACAATATATAAAGTAAGAGATTACGCAGTGGTGTTAACACACTTTGATAACCTTTTTGAACTCGTATCCTTCATTGTAAGGGTAAAATAGAACCGATCAGACTAAAAAGGAACCTTAAAATTTAATAAATTATTTAAACAACTTATCCGCTCCCAACTGAAGCAAAATGAAGAAATTGTGTTTGGATTGCATTTTTCGTCATTTTTCATGGAAAAATTACTGTAGCGATTTGATATATGTGAGGGAAAAAGGTGATAGGGAAATGTGATCACGGAAAACGACAATATTTTCCGACGGAAACAAGCAATCCAAGCATGGCCTAATATAATTTGGTTATCTAAATAAGCACAAGAAGATTTTACACTTCTTATACAAATTGCACTCCACCTATGCTTCTTAAGTTATCCATGAAAGTTTTCTTCTCGCCCCTTATAAATTTGTCATACACTGCTTCCATGATTTCTGATTTCTTTTTTCTTTTCCATTTATTTCGTCAAAATAATTTCTATGAATTTTTTCCCATTTTAGTGCACACACATGATTGTGCCTTGATCAGTTTCGCTTAAAGCCCAAAAATATAACATCCACGTAGAGAAGGCTTCACTGATGGGCTACTACTTGTCTAGGCTATAAACATAATGAGCCACAAAGGCCCAAATCAATGATTTCCCAAGAAATGTCTCGGCACGATTACACCCTTTTCTCTTCTTCTTCTCCCTTCTTCTTGGGTGGTAAAAAGCTGATTATTCCCTAAAACGGTGCCTATTTGAATTGATTTTAGTGTTAATGAGATAACAAAAATTAGAACCAAAGGGAAAAAAGGAAAGCAGAAGAAACAAAGACTCATCAATTATTTGTTCACAGTTTCTGGTAACACATACAAGAAAATTTTGCTCCTCGGATAAGATCAAACCAAAAATTAACACGAATACTGAATCATTTGATTCGTTACTGAGCTATCAACATTACAACACATGAATTTCAGCAATCATAAAGGGGGACTCGGAATAATTACATCAGCAGAAACAGCAACAGCACCAACAGGGCATCAACACTGCTTTTGCCCTAGCATTAAAGGCATCGAACCTGGTGGTTGTGCAAAAATAATAAAAATCTGGACAGCTTTACTAAAAAGAAAATAACGGAGAATAAAATGTACTAATCATCGAACCTGAGAGATAGACAAAAGGCAGTATGAAAAAGTTAACCATTATTTCTAGGAGTACGTGAGTAACCCATGTTTCACATTGCTCAAAAAATAATAATAAGGGTAAAAAATAAAAAAACCTATGTGGTAAACCTAATACACAGAAAATCCCCTCGTGATTTCAAAATATACAACACGACACCCCGTACTTTGAACTAAATTATAAAGGTGACGGAATCCGTTAAATTTAATGGAATTGGACGAAATGACCAAAATGCCCTAATATAATTAAGTAAAAGACAGCTCAAAATAATCATTTGTTTTATCCTCTAGATAGAGAGAATCGAGGGTAAAGGGGTAGAACAGGTATTTTTGTTAAAAATTTGGTATAAATTTTTTTTTATGTTCCAATAAGTCATTTCCGTTAAATTTAACGGATTCGTCACCTTTATAATTAGTTGAAAATACGGGGTGTCATGTTATATATTTTCAAATCACGGTGGACTTTTTTGTGCATTATATTTATTATAGGAGGTTTTTTGTATTTTATTCTAATAATAATAATAAAATAAAAGGAGCGTTTTGCCGCTCTCAAAAGAAACAAAATGCAAGAAAAAAGAAAAGCACAGCCATCAGTCGTCATAGGGATCCACATGAATCGTCAAGTTCTTGAGAAGACTGGATAACAAGAACTCAGCAGCCTGCCTGGGGTGATTTTGCAGCGGTCCGATAGTACACTAATATGTACGAGACGAGGAAAGCAATGACAAAATAGTAGTCTGCGAGCACACGAAACAGTCACGGAAATGTCGGGCCAATATTTTGGCATGAAAACATCCATTATTTGACCAATGGGCAGCTATTTGATTATGATGGATTGATCCAACTTAGCATGAAAGAAAAGTACTGCCTACTACCGATTCATAGGCTACCCATGGCAACAGTACAATTAGGACAACTAGAGCTAGTTTTGAAGCTCATCCAGATGGCTATTGGTTGAGGAAGAAATTACTACTTTTGTTTCACACTGTTAGTAAGTACAATCCAGGCAAAATGGTTGTACATTTTTGGATGCGTGTGTGTGTGTGTGTTTTTTTTGTCATATTTCAAAATTTGTGGCTCAAGTTTGTTGCTGATTAGGCGAATGAAACTACTAAGCACAAGCTTTTAAACTCAAAATCTTTTTTTTTTTTAAACAAAAAAAACCAGCCGCCGCATGTTTATTGTTTAGTCTGGACCAATCCAATTGTTTAATGCCAAAAAAGAGCTGTAGTCGGTTGACGTGAACATGATAGGCGACATTTGGTTGTGCCCGACATCTCAATTCATTTGTACGCTAGAATTTTATGCTGCTGGTATGATAATGATCCAATCCACGTGGATAAAAAAAATAAATAAATAAAAACCCCCAAGTTAAACATGCTGAAGATTCCATTGATCCCTCCTCATCCAGCCAGGTTAAAACTTAAAACAGTTGAGCATTAATTAAAATAGTAGTGTTAAGTAGCTGTCCAAGTCCAATTTAGAGAACGTCACTTATCGCGCATTAAACTCTCTGAAAAATGACATGAGTTGGTAACGTCTTCATCATCCGCGGAATGACCGCCCTGAATGTACGACTAAAAAAATTGTGCAATTTCGGCCAAAGTTAAAATGCGACGAAATAAATGAAAGGGCCCCGAGTAAGCACTGACGTCTTAGCTTTGGCAGCTCCCAAAACGAGAAAAAAAAAATGAAAGGGGAAAAAAAAGACTTGTAGAGTACTCATCCGTTCCACTTTAACAGTCCTGTTCTTTTTTTTACACAGTTTAAGAAAAAATAGTTAATTTTGTTGGAACAATCAATTTAGGTAGTTATTTTTTTAAAATACCCTCACATTAATTAGAGTATAACTTTATGGGAACTTGAATTGATGGTAAAAAAAGAATCAACTCTCATTAAATGGGATAGGTTTATAGTAACAACAACTTACATTGAATAAGGGTATTTTAGAAAAATTAAAATACAACTACATTCTTCAATTGGAAAGTGGACTACAATTTGGGACAGACGAAAAAGGAAAAACAGAACTATCAAAGTAGGTCGGAGGGAGTACTACTTATCATTTGCATGGCTTGCACCGTTCTAGGACCCAACCCATCATATGCACTATAAATAGAATAGAAAATGAGTTCCATGCAAAGTTCTACGAGGATAATTTTGTAGGGCATCCGAAGATGGCTGGCCTAAGAACCCCTTGCCGTGCAGGAAATGTTTGATTTCCTCTCTTTACCTGCAATTTATCCAATTGTACTCCGGATCTACTAAATTTACTTCCGAATAAGAAGTTACATTCCGTTAAGCCTCTAAGAGCAAAATATGAAAAGAAGGAAGTTTAATTTTCAACATAAAAATAGCAAAACAATCTTAAAAAACAAAAATTTCGTTGGACTAAGCTAACAAATAGTATATTGTAATAATGTGATGTATGTGAGATAAAAAGGTGATTAGAAAATATATCGAGAGAATTTTTATGTGAAAACTCGCAATCTAACTCTGTGATCACAAGTCCTCTTTTGCCCATCACATAAACAAAAAACAAGTTTTCTTTCTTTCATTTTATCATAAGAAATCAAACGTGGAGGTATACCAAAATGAAGTTTCCACCCAGAACCTTGCAAAGCATCCTCTACCTTGTAATTTTCGACTAGGTAGAAGGAAAAAAAATATAGGTAGATGTAGTTTATGGACCCACTTAAGATTATATGTAATATTTCCAAGATCATGTGTCATTGTAATCTACCGCGATACAAAGAAATTGCTGGTGAATAAGAAATTCAAGAAAATTCTAACCCTACTATATATATATATTTGTGTCAATGTCAGTAGTATCTACAAGCTATCCCTACACGAACTTAGACTAAAGAGGATTTAATTAGAATAGAAGAACTTAAAAAGAAAGAGATCCACCTTTTGATCCAAGGAACTTATTATTATATATCTTTTGAATTTAATTACAGTAGTAAGGATTTGAACTCTTAACACTACTACAACCTCCCAAATATATTGCACCTCCCAAATCAATCCAAGTCGTAGATTTTTTTTTTTTTTTTTAAGGTAGTAGTACTAGTATCGTGCCAATGGCGAATGATACAAACCCAGTTCAAAAGACTCGAGACAACCACAAAGCCCAGTTTGCCTTGTCCCGTTATAACTTTGTACGACTTGTCCCCAACCTCCAGAAAAAAGTTTCAGTCCCAACTCCAAGCACCGTCAAAACAACTGTTAAAAATGTTTATTATTACTCCTCACTAGTGACTGCTGATCAAAACTCTGACTTTGAATAAATCCAGACAAGTCTTCACAAATTCTCCCGTTCTAACCAAGAAGGGAGAGAAAAAAATAAAAAAATCTCCCGTGTCCGCGCAAACACCCTATATTTCCTCCTCCCACAAACCCCCCTGATTTTTCTCTCACTACATTTTCCCCAAGGGCAGCAGCACGCCATCTCTGTCTCTTTCTCTCTCATCTGGAAGTTTAGCTGTACAAAAGCCGTCGTTTCCCATACCCAAAGATCTGTAAATTTCCCAAAAAAATAAAACTAAATTACACTACTACTTCTCCTCTGCACCGATCAGGTCAGTCTTTTGTTCTATTTTTAAATGGCACAGATAATTCATGTTTCTCTTCAAATTTACTTAATTCTATCAGATCTACTACTGCTCAAGTTTGAATTTTTGACTTGTTTTTTTGGGAGTATTTATGGATAATTGTTGTTGAATCTTTCCAGGGGATTGAATTGTGAAGAGTAAGATAGAAGTAAGGGGAAAAAGTTTGATTTGAATTGAATTTGGTTGGAACGTTGAGGTGTTGGAAATGTCGAGTCGGAAGGAGGATGAAAAGAATGAGCGGATTATACGGAATTTGCTCAAGTTACCCGATAATCGGAGGTGTATTAACTGTAATAGCTTGGTATGCTCATCTTTTTTTTTCCTTCTTTTTGATCTATTTTCCGTGAATTTTTGTTTTGTTGTTTGATAGTTTTCTTACCCGATTTCGTTGCCTGTGCTGCACTGAAGTTTCAGTGTTTTGTTTTGAATTTTGATTACTACTTGCGGGTTTTGAGGATAATGATATATTTGGTGTATTTGAGTTGGATAATGTTTGATTAGTTATTTCTATTTTTAGTTAGCTACGGTGGGCAAAGAATGGGCGGTTGGTTAAAGGAAATTGAGTTGGGTCGATTAAATGTTTGCAATTACATTTTTGGCTATTAGGCTACTACTGATCTAGCTAACGTTAAGGAGACGTTTCTATAGCTGCTAAACAGCAACCCAAAATGTTTTGGATAGCATTTGGTGTCTTTCAGATATTGGCCTTCAGGTAGTCAATGGATTTCTTGCTTGCTGTGCTATAGATTCTTATTCTTTTTAGGTAATCAGGAATTTCTCATTAAAGTACTAATTTCTTGTTTCTAATGTCTAGCAAAAGGACATTAAGATTATCAATGAGTTTTCAGTACAATTCAATTGGCTGTCTTCAAATGACTTGGGCAAAATTACCATGAGCAGAAGAAAAGAATGGCCATAAAGTTACCAAATTGTCTTTCCTGTTGTAGGGGTCAAAATCTGGCAACAATGCTTCATTTGCATCTCTTATGTTTTCCATGGTAACTTTGCAATGTGCATACAGAAACTACCTTTATCACGTAATATGGTTCTTATTTCTAGTCCTTACAAATTTTTCATCTACAATCTATCTGGATATCTGGCTCATATCTCAAGCTCTGAGACCTTGGACATGAAGCTAAGGTGGATTTTGGGTTGAACCATCCAGTTTCCATTGCTTAAGATTAGTCTTGGGGAAGAATTGTAGAAAAGTTGATAATTAACGAAAACCTGACCATGTGAGATGCTGATTAAGAAACATAACAGGGTATTGGGCAAAATGCATTCTTAATTTAAGACATCCAGAAACATGCTAAAGGATGTAAATCTGTATTGCATGTACCATTTGTGGTTGAGCAAAAGGAACATTTTGGTTTGACAGTCATAACTGTATCTAAATGGTGTTCATTTCCACAATATTTTAGGCTGTCGTGTGGTTAATTTGCATATAAGACTATTGGCTACCATGAGTTGATAGCAGTATCTATACTATATATAAAGGGAGAGCCTTAAGTTTGGTGGAAATTTTTTTGTCATCTTTTAGATTTCCACCTTTACCCTCACAATCACTTAATTATACCTCCATATTGCCGACCAACTTAACCACAATTAACTTTCACCTCAATTATCTAAATATATATGGCATATATAACTACCTACAAACATTGTAACCAACAAGTTAATTAAAATTCTATTCAGAAAAACTAATATTTTTTGACAAATATTCAAAGAACTATTAAAAGATGAAAATTTACTCTTTTCATGTGTGAAAATTTTACACTAAATCCATCCATGGAATGTTCCTAAATTGCACACACATCGGCCCTTATCACTAGCATAGAAAATACATGTTGCTGATGTTTTGATGTCCTCACCATAAACTTAAGCGTATTGAAGCTAAGAGTGAAAACGACAAGTGATTTTGATCTTGTATGGTCTAGGGTATGGGTCTTGACTAGCTGCAGAAATGGCATTCCTACTTTATGAGCAATGTTAAGTCGATATTACTTTGAAAATTTTATTTTATTTTGTAGGAAGGGTAGTTTTCTTTTCCAATATTTCATAAATTATTTGATGATTGATCTCTTTTGAGCAATCTGTCTTTAAAAACTAGTTGTTTCATTTTGAACTTTGGATATATTATAGAAAAGTAGTTTTTCTCATTCTGAACTTCAATATACTTTGATAATAATGGAATGGATATTTAAGTATCTGCTATTCCATTTAAGTGTCTGTAAAGTGTAAACTGCTTTTGAAAATCTGATGCCTTAATTTTGTGATACAACTATCTTGTACATTCCACAAGTTGACATCGTTCTTTCTGATTGGAGAACGATCTATTTGTTGTTTGTCATTTGATTGGAGGTTGCTTATTAAAGGTTCCAGAGTATCATGTGCACTTGCATTTTTGGTCATTGCTCTCTTAAGCTTTTTCTGAAGAATTATATCTTTTATGTTTTATTATTTTAGTGTCATCTGGGCAGAAACTAAGAAAAAGTTCTCTTTCGAGAAGAAAATCTTCAGGTTTGGAATATGAAACAATTTCTTTTGAGAAGAAAACCTGCAGATTAGGAAACATAGTTCAATCCTGCTTGGTATTATCCTGATTACTCATTGTTGATCGTTTAATTTCTTGACAATAGAGTTGTTATCAAACTTTGAACACTAATGCAATGCAACTTTTAATATATTGAAAATAGTTGCTACTTGATGAAGTGAATTAGACAAAGCCTCTTTTGGAACTTTGTCGCTTGATTTAAGTTCTCCATGCGAAATTTAATTTTGAACTTTGAGCTTAATTGCTAGATGCTCTATTTTAATAGTTCAAAATGCAAGTGATTTCTGTTTTATCAATATGATCTAGTAAATTGAGAACTGATTTACCAATATGATTTATGTTGCAAATGACTTGGTTTCTTCCAACAGGGGCCTCAATATGTGTGCGTTAACTTCTGGACATTTGTCTGCACAAACTGCAGTGGGATACAGTAAGTGCAATATGAGTAACTCCCTCATTTTATTGATGTTGATCTTTAATGCTTGCCTCTTATCTCAACTAATTTGGTCTTTAAGAATTTTCATTATGTTAAAGAGTCCTCTGTCTTTGTGCTGTTATCTTGTTTACCTAAAATTACATTTAAAATTGCTTTCAGTCGGGAGTTTACCCATAGAGTGAAGTCAATATCTATGGCTAAATTCACTTCACAAGAAGTTAGTGCCCTTCAAGGGGGAGGAAATGCGGTAAGACTTAATATGCCCCTGTTTAAGTTCTTAGAAATCTATGCAATGATTGCAAGTGTTTTTTTTAAGTTTAATACATTCACTTCTTTTCTTTATTCATAGAGTGCAAAAGAAATTTATCTTAAGGAATGGGATCCACAGCGTCAGTCTCTTCCAGATGGCAGGTTAGCAGACATAGTTCTTTTTTTTTTAAAAAAAAAAATTAACAACTACAAGTGACCCTAATTCTTGTTTTCTCTGCCAGTAATAATGTGGAAAGGCTTCGAGATTTCATTAAACATGTTTATGTAGAAAGGAGATATTCTGGTGAAAGGATCTTTGAGAAGCCTCCAAGGGTGAAGGTGGTTTATATGTTGGTTCTTATTTTAATTTTTCAAATTGTTATTTCTATTATGGCTTTATTTGCTCTTGAGTATGAATCTTACTGCATCCAGAGACAAGTCTAGTGTCTATTCTAAAGTTGCATTGACTTCTATAAGTTCTAAAACTGCATTTAATTACTCCAGGGGGAAAGCGAGGACTCTCAAGAAAACAGGAGGATAGATAGTTTCCAGAGTGGTTCTCGAAGCCCACCATATGATGATGACCGTCGTTATAGTGATAGACCGAGTCCAGGTGGAAGAAGTCCAGGGTATGATCAAGATCATCGGCAGTATGATAAGAGAAGTCCTGCTCGCACAGAAGTAGTCAATGACTGGCGACGTGAAGATAGATTTGGTAATGGAAGGAGATCAGAGGATATAAGAGTTTCTGATGGAGGTTCTAAGCTTGGTAGTAGGTCGCCAGATCGTCAAAGAGATCTAGATGTGTCCAGTCCGCCAGTGGTACGACCTGTTAGAGATATTTTGGGAGAGAATGTATCTCCTCTTCGTGTTCTTGAACCTCCAAAAGCCAATGGCCCCAAGTCTGCTGATGTTTCCACACGCACTCAGGTGACAATCAGTATAGCTGCATTCAGATTCAAGCATCCTAATGCTGCTTTTCTTACCCTTATAGCTTGTTCTGGCATCTAACTGGACTTAAAACTACTAACTGGATCAACAATATGTCTTCTTATGCATTGTACAATGTAGTTACAGCACCTAAACAAATTGTTGTGCTAATATGACAACTAGGAAAATCACGCACTTGATTTGACACTCACCAAATTGTCAGTTTTGTGTTCCATTGACAGAACTTTTGAAATACTCTGGTCTTTTGGCATGTTTATGCATAGTCCTCATGATTAACCTAATTATTCTGCCAGCTTGGGCACCTTTTGTCTAGCTTATACTTTATAAATATGATTACTTATGCATGTAATTCATGCATTTGCATCATTTGTTTTTATCCATTTTATTTGATCTAAGAGTATGCTACTTTTCTAAATATGTGGCAGAGAACCGCATCTTCCAGTAGCTTGGCATCCTCTAATGGGAACCCAGCTGAAATTAAAATTGAAGCTTCATTAATTGATTTTGATGCTGCTCCAGAACCTCCTGTACCTGCACCGGTACAGCCACAGCAATCAGCTGCAAGCACATCCATAGCACAGACAACATCACCTAGCAGTGATAACTGGGCAAATTTTGATTCTGTCGCTGAGGTGAAAGCATCTCAGCCACCTGTTAACTCCAATCCGCTGGAATCTGTGCTTTCTCAGCTGTCAATGCCAGCATCTGTATCTGGTCATGTGGCCGTGACTCTGGGAATTGGTAATGCCTTGCATAATGCCTCCGTAGGCACCTCGTCAGCTTTCCCAAATGTTTCACCTGTTACATCTTTTGGTTCGCCTTTTGGCAATGTTGCTCCCAATTCTGTGACAGCAAACAACTCCACAGCATCTTCAACTGGTAATCCAGCAGCAGCCCCTGGACCTGTTGCATCACTGCCAATTCCAGGTGGTAATTCATTTGGAAATGCAGTTACTGGAGGACAATGGTTACAACCTCAGTCACATTCTTCGTTCCCTGCTGTTGGTGGCCAACCTTTGTCTCAACCACTCACTCCAGCTTCTGTTGGACCTTCAAGCAATCAGGTACGGCTCATTTTCCCCCTCCTCCCCTGCCCTTCCAAACTGCTAGCTGTTTCATGTGGATATTGCTTTACTTAACATTTAAGCATGGAAAATGTACAGCCATGGAACCCGTTATTTGCACCAAATGCTCAAGTGCTTCCTGGTGCAAATGTACAAGCATCACAAGCTGTTATGAGACCTGGCTTGGATGCCAGTACTGGTGTAGCTACACAAAACTCTCAGGAAGCTAAATCTAGTGGCAGAAGGGAACTGCCTGAGGTAAATGAATGCCCCTTTCTGTTTTATGGAGCTCTTATTGAAATTTTTGACATTCGTTGACATCTCCTGCTCTGTTTTTGCCTGCAGGATTTGTTCAGTTTTAGTTATCCATCAATGCCAGTACGAGTTCCTGGTTGGCATGGTAGTCCAGCACATGGGATGGGTTTTAACATGCAATACAACATGCCGATGGTAGCTTTCAAATACACAATTTTATTCACTTTGCATGTATAATGGGAATAACCATCAATCTTAAACATGGATTGATCCTCTTTTCAGCCCATGCAGCCCACCTTCCCTCAGGCCTCAAAATCGACAAATCCTTTTGATGTCAGCGCTGATCCTTCTCCTGCTGCTGCAGTAAGTGAATTTGTTTCTTTTTGACTAATCTGATTCGTGATTACAGTAAGTGAACTCATTTCTTTTTGAATAATCTGATTCGTGGTCACTGTTTGTAATACTTGGTTTGTTATGCGCGCCAGCAGACCCCTCCAACCCCAGAACTAGTGAATAGGTGAAAGAAAAATGGAGAATGGCAGAGGCAGCAACTTAGTCTCTTGTCAGAAAAATACGTTCTGCTTGAATGATGTAACTCTATTTAGATATCTGGATAGGAGATCATGAAGATAGCATCAGGGTGGTAATGTTTTGGCACTGGGTGCGTTATTGCTTTGTTTCATCTATTGGAAAAGCCTGGTTAATTGTTTTCATGATTGAAGCAAGTCCATATCTAGTATGGTTTAGATTAATATCTCACATTAATCTACCTTAGATAGAACTATAGCTGAAGCTAAAGTTGAAAAGCATTTGGTCCTTTTCTTGCGTATTGCAATGCCAGGTCTCTCATTTTAGATTTGGTGCTGGAGCTTATTAACTGTCTGATGTCAGAGTTACCTGCTTTTACTTATATTATTTTCCCTATGGCTTCATGGTAAGTACGCGTCTTGTGTAGTGGCATTCCTCATATTTGTGTTTAGATTTAATAAAATCGTATTCCGCATTACACAGTTTCCCTCAATGGCATCATTGCAAGGTGCATTACCACCCTTGGCAGCTCCTGTAGGCCTTCTCCAAACTTCCAGTCTTGGTGCCCCTTTGGCCCATCCATCAGCACTGCTGCCTAATGGACCTCCTTATGCATCTATTATGCCTTCAAGTACTTTGATGTCTTCTGGTTTGGTTTATACTTTCTTATTCTGTAACCACATATAAGATACCCCTCACCTTAGAAATGTTGTAATATATACTTGTGACTTCTGCAGCTACAAACTTGATGCAGCAGCTGCCTGGTAACATGCCACCAAGGTACCTTTTGTTTCTATAAGTTCTTCCAGTCTTCAGGCTTAAACAGTGATCTCCATTTCTACTAAAGGATGTGTAATCATATGTTCTAAAGTCAGTGGCGGTTACTGCAGAATTTCATCTAGAAGAATTAAGTAATTTGGTATTTAGCTCTAGAATAAGTTCTCTATTTAAGGTATTTTCGGGTTTTAAAGTGGATTTATATAAGTTGACTTATTTGTTTCTTCTAATGTAAATCATTGGTACCTGATTTAGTTTGGATAGGTTTTTTCTTTTTGTTTTTTAATGTGTCATGCTTAAATCACTTGGAATTCTTGCAGGCCACATGGACAAGTTAGTTATGGCATTGAGAGTGGTGCTTTTGGACCTCTAAGTTCAAATCAGCAGCTGAGTGTGTTACAGTCAGTACCTGCTGCACCAAATACCTTCTCTTCTATTGGAGGGAACCCATTTGGGTGATTGGGAGAAATAGCCCAGGTGATTGTTTTTGATGCATCAACGTGTTCTTCTTTTTAGTAGTTTGGTGGAAGTTTTGGTTCCTTGTAGCCTAATTATATGATGATGAGGCTTGTTGCATCCACACCAAGTTGAAGTTCCATAATCCTCTCTAATGTGTTGCTGTAATGATGCTATAGTCAGAAATTGGGAGCGGCTTATTGTCGGAAAGGGATTGAGCGGCTCCTGCCGATTGTTTTGTGCTTGATTGGAAAGAGTTGCATGCTGCTATAGCGAGGTGCATTTTGAAAATTTTCTTGCCTTTTTTTTTTGTACTAGTCATCGAGAACTTTTGTTGGTGAGAAATTCCTTCTCTTTTTCTCCCAGTTGGGTTAGTGGAGTAATTGTACGAGAGCATGCAGACAGTAGAGTAGCACATTATATGTATTCTGGTATGAGTGTGTTCAATGTTCATATCTGCATCAAATAAGCTTGTACAGCTGATTTTTTCCCCCCTTTTTTGTCTGGTGATAATGTGATATGAATTTATGTAGTTGTGGGGAAGATTAATGACCTTTAAGAGGTGTTTGGGAAGTGGGTACGAGCATTAGGAATAGGTTTTGGATTCATGTTTATTTTGGACAATGGGATTGAATCAATGCTGTATAAAAGGTTCTTTCTATGGGCTATTATAATTAACTACTACAATAAAGAATTTCACATCTGATTACCCGCCTATAATTTATGTTTGTCCAAAAAAAAAAGGAAAAGGAAAAAAAATAAAATGAACAACAAGAAAGACCGTATCCTCGAAAAAAAAGGGGGAAAACTCAGAAAAATAACAGAGAATGATGTCCGTTTGATGTTCTGGTTCCCTTTTTCTACTACTCTTTCTTCTCTTTGAACTGTCTTTGATTACTAATTTTATTGTCGCTAATATTCGATCTGGGTTTTTGCATGGTAATTGCGATCAAACAACATGGGAGGGTTTAATGGTAATGTTAGAGAGGCAGTGGCGGTTGAGTGTTGTGATCTGAAGAGTGCTTTAGATGTTTTTAATTTGGGATCGTCAACGGAAAATGGATATATTAAACTTGGGGGGCCAAATTTTGGTTTAAAACTCATGGGGTACCAAAATTTTGGTTTACTACTCATGGGCAAATGGCGAATTTTGGTTTAAAACTCATGGGGTACCAAAATTTTGGTTTACTACTCATGGGCTTAATGGCGAAATTAAACTCATGGGCAAATTTTGGTTTACTACTCATGTGCTTTAGATGTTTTTTTTTTAATAAAATCAATTTATATCTTTAATTTTTATTTTAGCCAATCTAATTCTCAAACTTCAATTTTGTACCTGCTTTGATCCTTTTAAAGTGGCGCTGCCAAATTTTATCGTGACAAAAACCAGCAACTAATCAGGGCAATTATAGAAACTACAAGCCAGGTTCCAATTAAAAAAAGAAGAAAATAAAAACTTTCCAACAAACAGATTTTCCATTAAGCTTGGGACGAAAACATAAATCGTCATTCTTTCCCCAAGATAAGCATCCATTTTCAATGATTCCTTTTATCATTTTTACTTGTCTTTTATTCACAGTCTATACTACTACTTAGCTTGGAAATTGATTAATCGCTTTTGCACAGCCAAACGACAAGAGCAATTTACCCTAACTACCAACACATATATATATTTCCGTTAACACAAGTATAATTGTATGACAAACTTGGACCACATCAACATTTTCATTCTTTTAATAGTTTAAACTTGCCACACGCATGACATAGGTTTATGATTGTTAAACTACTTATTTTACTTTTATTTTCTTTAATTGCCACCATTTCTAGCGTATCCTTTTGCATTTTCATCTCCCACACACTGTTTCATTACATAGGGTATTAAAATGAGTGACTCTAAAGGGTTTGAATGGGTCATTGGGTAGGAGGTATAACTAGGTTAAAATATCTATTTAATAAATGGATATGAGTACATCTAATTATCTATTTATGACCTATTTGAAATTCTACTTGTTTTTCCTTTATTTTTTCGCATGTTGTTTGACAAGAAGTAACGACATTTTATTATTACTAGATTGATAGGAAATTCAAATTTATCCTCTTAACTTCAATCAAAACATTGAATTTAAATGTATTATTATTTTTAAATAGGTATGAATGGATGATGCGAATCAAATCATTACCCACCAATAAAAAAAGATTTAATTGAGTCTCTCTTTTACATCTATTTAAAGTTTATTACATACTTAAGCTCACTAATTTGGAGTGACATCTTATCCCGCGAGATTTTGCTTGAAAAGTGGATGTCAAGCTCCACGAAAGAGTCAGATGATATTCTTTTACAAATGCCTCACTTTATACCTTATTATTTTTTTCATAAATTCCATACGAAAACATGATATAAATCTGCATACTATTTCTCGTCCCAAGTACTTGTGTCACGATTGGCTTTTTCTTGCCGACAAAGCCCATGCGACAGTAGCAAACTCAAACATAGAAGATAAGAGATAAGAGATATGCTAGTTCAACCTTCTCTCAAGTGATGCACGAAAGTGCGGAAACGTGTGAACCAACACAAACAAAAAGCAAGGAGGCAAAGAAGGAAAGCCAAGAGAACTTAAAAGGTAAGAAGGCACAGAAAGAAAGCTAAAAGAATTTGGAAAGCGCTTGTTTTGCAAATGGAACTCCAATCCACAAATGGTTCCGAATACTTACAAATGAATGGTGATATGTATGGGGATCAACGGGTCGGGTTCGGGTTGGAATTGAAAATTCTGAACCCGGACTCGTTTTTATGTGATAGACCTTGATTTGACCCGTATACCCGACGGATTTTGATCTTAAAGTTCCGGAACTGGGTACTATGGGTCCGGGCCGAATTCAGGTCTAAAAAATTCAAATTTAACTATTTCAAAATTAAATCCAAAACCAATCACAAATCCAATCTTCAAACTTATACAAATCAAATTATAAAACTAAATTACAAATAATTTGCAATAGTGAATTCAAAACTAACCACAAATCAATCTACAAAGTCATTACTAAATTGTTAATTTGATAAAAGAATATATTTATAAATATTTATATTTTATAATTATTAATATATTATTTGAATCCGAGTCGAATACGAGTCAATATCTTATATTTCGTATCCGATTCTTTTCTTGTTAGAATAAACAGGTCCGGATCCGAATTCGGATATCGAAATTAATTTTCAACCCAAACCCAAAAAAATTTATTGTATCCGGATCAGATTCGGATCCAAACTCGATTAGTTGACATCTCTAGTGATATGGCCTATTTAGTGAGTGTTACTATGTATACAGTCTTGATGTACAAAGCCTTCTACTCAATTCCATCCTAGACTCTTATGTATAATTTCCTGACTCTTTCACAATATTCAAGAGAAGTCTAAAGGGCTACGAAAAAATCTAGAATCTTTGTACAACCCTAACATAACCTCTATACGTTGGCCATAACTTCAAGGGCAAATTATCTAATTGGCCCTTTAACTTTTGTCTAGATAAAATTAAACCCCTCATCTATTTTTTGATGACTTTAAGCCCTTGAACTTGTAAAAGTGGGAAACCGTGGCCCTTTTAGCCAGTTTCTCCGGTTTTGCAACCGGAGGACCAATTCACACGAATGCAAGTGTGCTTCTTCAAAGGGCATTTTTGTCCGCATATTCTAAACAAAAAGGGCACAACTCCTCCCTCCTTTCCATTTTCCGAACCCAACTGCTAGTCGAAACTTCACAGCAACAATGGAAGCAACAATGGAGTGGCAAGAGAAAATCTTTCCTACATTTTCCTTACCCATTTTCATCTTCCCTTAAGGATCTTTGCGGAGGGAGAAGAGCAAGAGAGAATCAGCACTGTCAGGTTTGGGTATCATCGAGATTGAAGCAACAAGGAGTGGCAAATCAGGCCGGAAAATCATCGACATTGAAGCAAGAGAGAAGTCTGAAAGGAAAAAAAAAGGGGGGAGAAGGTAAAAGCTTTGTGAAGGGAAGGAAAAAATGCGCAAATATCGCGGTCCTCTGCTTCGTACTTGTCGTTGTGGTAAAGTCACGAAGATGATTACTTCTTGGACTGATAGAAATCCAGGAAAAAGGTACGCCGTTTGCTCAGAAGAAGTTGGTGGCTGCGGGTATTGGAATTGGATTGACGACGAGATGTGCCGTCGTTCTATTGAGCTGATACCAGGCCTTCTAAGGAGGATCAATGCAACAGAAAAGCAAAAAGACGAATTTGAAACTGCAGCCGCGAGATCCGAGGCAAAAGCTGCCAAGTTGAAGGCAAAATTGAGAGAAACAGAGAAGCAGCTGCGGTGGCAAAAATGGTTGAATAAGTTCCTTGTAAGGGTTTTTGTGGTAAGTTGGTTGGTTGCTGTAATAATGGTGCTTACAGAGAAAAAAATTGCAGGTGGAGTCTCTCTTGGGATGCTCCAAATTGGGAATAAATGTAATGGGATTATGCAAATTGAAGACGATACATGAAGGGCAGTGTGTAAGTGTAACATATTGCCATCGGTACTGCCAGTTTTGAGGACCATGGATGGAGCAAATGGATCTATGGTGTATGATGCAGATGGTTAGGGAGAAGTATATTGTATTGTTTAGCTTAAACAAGTCTTTGTTGTACCCACAGATTAGTGTAAAAGCGTGGTTGAACCCAATCAATGCTAACTGTAATTTTCGGCAAGTAATGTGATGAGAATTATTTATCCCAATTCGCATGTCATGGGCTTTGTTAGATGTATTTGATTTATCTAGTCAACAAAAACTGCTATACCAAACCATACAAATATAAGATAGCAACTGCATAACATTAGAATATAATTAGCAAAAGGAAATTACAATGATGTTTGCTTGTAAATACAGTCAACAATCACTTTCATAGGAAACAAACAAATACACAAAAAGCAGTGACATGTGTCCATACTGCTAGATACCAAGCACATGCACATGCTTTGATTCCCCACAAAAGCCTATTCAAAAAAATATCATTTATAGTTTCAACATTCTAGTTACATTCATTTACAGTCAACAAAATCACACAAAAATATTTGCAGGTCCAGCAATACTTCAAGCACTTGTTCCAGATGGACCCTTTCCTCTTCCCCTTCCCCTGCCTCTTCCTCTTCCTCCACCTCTTCCCTGCCAATTTCCAACATTGAAAGGTGGATCTTTACCCAAATAAGCATAGTTGAGATTAATAAAACCTTTGTCTGCTTCTGTCAGTGGCCTTTTTGATGTACTTCTCTTGTGCCTATGAACTGGTGGTCTTGAGGTGGATTGCTGGGACTGAGGTTGATGTGTTGGTGGCTGCTGAGAAGGCTGGGACTGAGGTTGATGTGTTGGCTGCTGCTGAGTTTTTTGCTGATTTCTTTGTCCCTGATTCTTGCTTACCTACATATTAAAGAAAGCATTTCAGATCACAAAAAAAGGTCACAAACAGGCTGAAAGTTATAATGAAGTGCAAACGCACACGTTGTCTTTTTGTTGGTGCTTCGTGCTGCTGCTGATTACATGGTTGTCCAGTAGGTGGTGGTTGTTGAGAAGGTTGCTGTTCAGTAGATGACTTAGGAGGATTCTTGCAAGTTTTAGCATTATGTCCAATCCCTCCACACTTTCTACAGTGGATTACAACCCTCTTTCGCAACCTTTTGCCATGATCTTTTCCTTCTGTAACATCTCTCTTTCTAGCTTTCTTTAGCTTACCAGGTTGAGTGACACTTGCTGGTGGGTCCAACTCCAGCATGTTTGACTGTGGCCACTGAATATCTCCATTAATAGGCTGCAACACATTATCATAGATGGTAAAAAATACCTCCCTATGATAGCATTTAGCCAACATTTTGTAGGGATCCTTTTTAGCTCTATGTAGAGCAGCAATTGCATGGGAACATGGAATGCCACTCAAGGCCCACAAATTGCAGGTGCACTCATTTTTGTCAAGGTCAACAGCAAATTGGGCTCCCCGTGGCCCTTTTGCTTGATAACCTGAGCCAGAATTCCATGTTATTTCCCATTGTGCTGCACGTTTGACCCTTTCTTCCACAATTTCTCTAATGAGTGGTCCACCATCTAACTTGTATTTTTCCATTGCTGCCCTTCTCTTTTGGATCCTTTCCATCAGGTATTCCCTAATAGCCTCCATCATAGAAATAATAGGCTGGTCCCTAGCCTCTAAAATATGGGCATTAAATGATTCACACAGGTTATTAACCAACATATCACACTGTGTATGTTTGGAAAAAAAGGCCTTACACCAATGTCGAGGGTGTGGTCCCTTCTTCACCCATGCATGTGCTTCTTTGTCATAGGCTTCAAGGTCATCCAAGGCTTGGTTGAAATGTTCAACTGTTGTGGTGCTTGCTATATGCCACAATCGATCCTTTAAACCTAATCCTGGATGTTTCTTCTTGAAATTCCTATACATGTGTTGAACACAGTATCTGTGTTCAGAATTTGGTAGAACCTCTGCGAGTGCTCTGTCCAGTCCCTACAAAAAATATCACAACAGGTATAAGTTAGATATCCAAGCCAAGTGGTGAGTTTGAGGGCAACAAGTATGCTATATTAAAAGTTCAGGGGCTTGTTTTTACCTACACTAAAAGTTAAGGGGCTTAAATTCTGCTATACAAAAGTTAAGGGGCTTATTTTTACCATAGAATAAAAGTTTTAGAGCTCTCATTAAGCTTTTACCTTCTGCTGGTCAGACATGAAAGTATAATGTCCCTGGTTCTGTATTTCCAGGTCGCCACTCAAGAGGGTTAGGAACCATCTCCATTGCTCCGTGGCCTCCTTTTCAACAGCTGCCCATGCAACTGGCCAAAAGCCATTGTTGGGATCCACTGCAATAGCTGTCAACAGCTGGCCTGGGTATCTACCTTTAATATGACATCCATCCAAACACAAAATAGGTCTGCACCCATCTTTAAAGCCTTTCTTCAGTGGGCCAAGGCAGCAGTACATCCTCATGAACCTTGGATTACATCCAGGTTCTCTAAATGGAGTGAACATAACCTCCATTGTACTGCCAGGATGAGTCCTTTTAATTTCTTCACAATATTGCCATATTTTCTTGTATTGTGACTCAACTGACCCCTTGATCTTCTCTATAGCTAGTATCTTGGCCTTAGCTGCAACATGCTTAGATACTTCTGCCTGGTAGTCTTCATGGACTGTTTGCCTTAACTCTCTTGTTGGCAGATTGTTATTTGATCTTATCCTCTCTACATACCTGTCAGACAGCCACTTGGCTGTAATATTCTTATTTTTCCATGCATGGCTGCATGTTTCATGGACATCATGCAGAGTCTTTACTACCAAGTCCTTTGTGCCCAGAGCCTTTTCTATTGAAGCAAATACAAACCATTTACATGGTTCCCTACACTTGGCCCTCACCCTGGTGGGCTCATTTTTACTGGTCCAAACAGGTTTACCCATCCTAATTCCATACTCAGTCACAGCAGATTTGAATTGTGCTCTTGACTCAAACTTCATCCCAATCTCGAATTTGGGATCCCTGAGGAATTTCTCTAGGACAAAGTCTTTGTATCTCCCTTTGAATTCATCATCTGATGAGTCATTGTCACTGCTCAGGTGATCAGGGATGTAATCTTGTTGGAGTGAATCTATATCCTCTGGTCCCTGGCTAGTTTGTTCTGCTGATCTGGTTCTCTTTCTCCTAACTTGTTTCATTCTCGCACCTTGCTGTTGTTTTTCCAGGTCAGTTTCTGTTTGCCTTCCACAAACATTCTCCTGTTCTGAACATTGCGTCTGGTCAGTTGTTTCATCTCTCTGCTGTTGCTGTGAAGTTTCACCACAGCCATCAGCATTCGAATTCAAAATGTGCAGCATAATCTCTTCACCACCATAGTCATTGGCACCACTAAATCTATCATTTTCTTCCTCTACTTGGGATTCAGATTCATCATCTATGTTTTCACCCTCTGCTTCATGTTCACCTTCGTGTTCACCACCACCATAGTCAGCTTCATGTTCACCCTCTTCTGTCCCAACATTACTAGCTGCATGAGTGCTTTTTGCTGTTTTTTCACCCCCTACCTTTTCAACCGTATCTACACCTTCTACTGCCCTAACATTACTATCCTTTTGACTGTTTTTTGCTCTTTTTTCACCCCCTACATTCCCAACCATACAATCCCTTCTACTACTCTTCTCAGTACCTACATATCTAGTTATGCATTCTTCCTCATCTACTTCCTCTATGACAACTCCAGTTTTCTTTTTCCCCTTGTCTGGTGACTCTATTATTACAGCATTTTTCAGTTCTTCAATTTCTGGGTCTGTCAGATGATGGCAATACACTTCCATCACCTTGAATTTATATGCCCAGTCACAGAATGTCCTAACATGGGTATCAGTAGACAATTCTCTCAAACCAGTCCTCATGTCTGCAACTGGTTCAAGGTAATAGTATAAAATGGTTGCATTACGATGACCAACTTTTCCAACCATTTTATTCAACTCATGGATTGACATACGTTCAGCATCACACATATCTATGTAGGCCACTTCTCCATTCTCATAACTGACATAATTTCCCCAATTTATTCTTCCCCCATGGTGTAATCTTATGCTAAATATTTCACATTCTGGATCTGCATATCAATATGAATATATTGTTTCAATACAAGTTGGGCTACAACAAATGCAGATAAATATACTATTCAAATTCAAATATAATTAATTAAAATTTCAATTTCTTTTTCACATGCTTTTTAAAAAAGTAACCCTAATGTAATGCTTAAATCGAAGTTAAACAATAAAAAAGTTCCAACTTTTAATGAAATGCTAATTATTCGTAAATTCCTACACTTTTTGAACAACTAAACAACAAACTTAGGTGCCCACCACCATACCCCCACATCTAGGACCACTGGCACGTCACTTTCAGTAACCCCCACCACCAAAATTTTACTCTCTTCACCCATCTGACCACTAAATATGCTACCTATTTCACATTTAAAGGTTTTCGAACGAATATACATACCATAAGCGAGGACAGGATCAAAGTATTCATTTTCCGGCCTGATTTGCCACCCCTCCATTGTTGCTTCAATGTCGATGATACCCAAACCCGACAAGTAGGAATTAACTCTCTTGCTCTTCTCCCTCCGCAAAGATCCTCAAGAGAAGATGAAAATGGGTAAGGCTGTTGCTGTGAAGTTTCGACTAGCAGTTGGGTTGGGTTAGGAAAATGGAGGGAATGTGGAGGAGTTGTGCCATTTTTGTTTAGAATATGCGGACAAAAATGCCCTTTGAAGAAGCACACTTGCATTCGTGTGAATTGGTCCTCCGGTTGCAAAACCGGAGAAACTGGATAAAAGGGCCACGATTTCCCACTTTTACAAGTTCAAGGGCTTAAAGTCATCAAAAAATAGATTAGGGGCTTAATTTTACCTGGACAAAGAGTTAAAGGGCCAATTAGATAATTTGCCCTAACTTCAATGGCCCTTTTTTTTTTTAATTTCTTTCTCGATGGACTAGATCATTTATCGGTCCTAAGTCTTTCCAACATTCCTGGTACTTCACTGGGGCAGACGTGCGGATCGTGTCACTTGGATTCTACTGGAGTGAATCCAACCAAGGACTTAGACACTTGCACCAAACAAGCTCTAGTTGAACTCAGTAAGGTGAGCTGTTCATCTTTAAAGTCAAATTGTATTCTTTTTTTTTTTTGGTTTTTTTTTCCTAAGATCTTGTCATGACTTAGTACATCAAATGTTAGACTAAACTTGTGAACTATTTCATTTCCAAGAAAGAATAGGAAGGAATGTTAATTTTAATAATTCTCACATATTTAATTAAACTCAATTTGCAGTAGAGTGATTAGCGCTACTATTATTTCTTTAAAAACTTTTAAGAGTTATTATACATGTTGCCTATATTCGATTCAATCAAGAGACTTTTAGAAAATCCTAGCCATGGAGATGGTCATGATATAATTAGAAAAAGTACAAAAATTTCACTAGAGAATATTGGGGAAAATGGCCAATTTAGTGTTTAAACCTTTTTACTAAAACCAATTTCTTCCTTTAATTTTTATTTTGGCCAATCTAATCCTCAAACTTTAATTTTGTATCTCATTTGATCCTCTTATAGTGGCGCTGCCAACTAAAATTTTATCACAACAAAAACCAGCAACTAATCAATGGCATTTTAGGAACTACAGGCCAGGATTCAATTAAAAAAAAAAGAAGAAAATAAAAACTTTCCAACAAACAAGGTAGAAAACTAATTTTCCATTAAGTTTGGGACGAACACATAAATCATCATTTTTCCCGAAGATAAGTATCCATTTTCAATCATTCCTTTTATCACTTTTACCGCCTTTTATTCACCGTCCATACTGCTACTTACCTACGAAATTAATTAATCACTTTTGCACAGCATAACGACAAGAACAATTTACCCTAACTACCAACGCATACATCAACGCGTTAACATACATGCTTTGTCCTGGGAGTTACGCTACTGATGTCCAATCCAAGCAAAGCTGCACATTGGACATCAGTAGCGTAGCGTAACTCCAAGACAAGCATAAGGTATATTTTTTATGCTATTTGCTTAGATTTGGCAGAGAGTTTGTCATTGCATAAAGTATGAACCGAAGAGCATAACATAAATCTGGAAACTATTCCATTTAACTCATTTTCTTCGCTGCAATAGCAAACCAATATTGTTGCATTGTAGCAGAAGCTCAATTTTACCAGATTAATCTCCCTGTATTTAAAAAAAAAAAAAAAGAAGCTCAACCTCAGCATCAGCAACTTCGCAACAAATATGTTGATTGAGCAGCAATTAAATCCCCATATATATATGATTGTGGGCCATTACCTAGTTGAGGAATCATAGTAGGATCAATACCTGTGATTCAGCTGGTTGGCTACTTTTCCATACTACAACCATCCATACTGCAAGATTAGTACGAATAGTTTCAACGTGTTAAATCAAAATGTCATTTATACAATGGGAGGTCAACGGGTTACCACCATCTTGAAAGTTGGAAGGTAAACCTGTGTGCCAGGGGTACTTCATAAACTATTAAGGGATGATCCAACTCTTTCTTAATCGAGATAACTCAGGCCGAGTTGTGGTTGAAAGTTGGAAGGTAAGCCTGTGTGCCATGGGTACTTCATAAACTATTAAGAGATGATCCAACTCTTTCTTAATCGAGATAACTCAGGCCGAGTTGTGGTTGAGGTACATAATTTAGACAGAAGCAGCAAGCCACTCATTTACTTATCCTAAGTGCTGGTCCAACCCGCATCAATTGTCCACCTACACAGTACAAACAGGTTACCACTCGGTAGTAGTCAATAATCTTGGTAGCCAGTAATTTTGTGCATATGGAGTCACTAGTCACCACATTCTCGGCTTCATTCAATTTTTAGCCTGGGCAACATGATCAAGTAGGCTGTAAGTACGTGCGTAGGGAGTTAGGGAACCCTTCTTGTAATTTTTATTGTTTCTCCAGTGCCTTTGACAAGTTAAACATGCTTTCTGTCCATATATTTTTTTTAACTGACACAGTAACTATTCGTTTAATTGTCTCCAGATTTTGCACCATTCAGATTTATGTTAACATTTCGAGATATCCAAGTAGAAGGCAAAGAGAGATGTCGGGAGCTACAGGCAAAATACATGGCTCCAGTTGCACAAACAAAATGAAAAAATGCATACCCATATGGATTTTTCCTCTTCTTTTTCTGTCTCATCGTTCCTGAACTGCGGAATGTTGTTGTCCGATACAGTTTGCTGCAGTTTTATTATTTAATTGAAAACATTTTGAGTCAATGGTTGTTGAAAATGTAGCAATTGCAAGGACTGCAATGATAAAGCTCTGCGAAACGAGAAACTCAAGTAGTGTTGTGGAAAAAGGGAAACAAATGCAGTTAAGATTCCTAGTAAATTTGTCTGTAGCAAAACTGTCGTATCAGAATCTCTTTCCAGCTATGAGGCTTGAAAAAATTAGAAGTTAATTTATGAGCAAGGTTTTTCATCAAATTCCCATACTGGTGTGCTCAGAAAGGAGAGGTTGATCAATAACGCTTGGATTTCTATCGGCTTACCAATATTAGTTCATGAAAGGATTGAATACTTTGCCGACTTTGAGACACTCTATCCTACAATTGAAAGCTTTCTAGATGTCCTCAATTGAAGTCCTCAAATGACACGAACGGCACAAATTGGTTCTGCAGCCTCAAGCTTTTCAATAATTCTGTGAAGATTCATTTCAGTTCTAAGTACTTGCTATAATGGTGAGCCGGTCTCCTTGTGTTGCAGTTTCCACTTTTCTAATGCATTTTTCCTCCAGTGATTCGCTGCAACAGTAGAACAATATTTAGTTGATCAGAGGGAGTGAATATAATCTAACCCATTACACCAATTTGTCTTGCTTTCCAACCTTCCCTACTTTAAGGTTAAACAAGCAACAGTAGAAAAGCAAAGGCCAAATATATACTATGCCTTTTTCAAAATTGGTTTTCTTCGGACAATCAATTGAACTAGCGCACATTTCAATAGCACCATTGTCACAAAGAAAAGCGTATGGACTGGACCTGTAGAACACATGCCAAATGTAAGGAAGTTGAGTACCAAACGAGCATTTTCAGGTTCTTTATTTAGTCGTACCAAACGATTTCAGACTTTATTCAAACAGTTGTATACCATCCCGTATTGTTGTTTCTTTATTTGAGAACTCCCTTGATTCCACTTCCTGTGAATTGGACATCAAGATAATTCGAGACAACAACGCAACATTCTTTCTCCTTACTCTTTAACGGTTATCATTTCAAACATCAAAAAAAGTGTGAAATGATATTTAAAAAAAAAAAAGGAACAGAAATTCTTTTTGCTTGTTTCCATCGCTAAATAAACAATGATCAACAATTAATGCTCACCCGAAGTTTTGATACAATGTCTGATACTAAATACCACGTATAGTTTTCCCTCTCTCTCTCTCTCTCTCTCTCTCTCGCTCTCTCTCTCTTTTTTTTTTTTTGTTTGTGGGTTGACGTGTAACAAAAAATCCTGATACAACAATCCTGTTATGTGCTGTCAGTTGCATATTTACACGTATTGGAATCCTTTCAAGATACTATGGAGAACTTAAGGCAGTATTGTCCGAATGGCTGTAGAATTTTCATCAGTTGCATCTGGCCTGGAAGACTTCAGTGCTGGTATAGAGTTGTTTCCTCGCTTCTGCCTGTATGAGCCCTGAAGAGTAGCATAATTATTTCATGGGGCAAATCGTCAAAGGATGTTTTTGTGACTTCTCTTTCGTTCTTTTTTCTTTTGACTTGAACTGATCACACTGGTGATTCAGTTGCTTGCCTGCTTTTCCATATAATTGGTGCTACAACCATCCATACTGCAAAATAAATACGGATAGTTCAACATGTTAATGGTAAGGTCTTTATTCATGCAATGGGAGGTAAAAGCTACATACTTTCATCATACAAGGGTAAAGCTACGGGTCATGGTACTTTATAAGAGATGATCCAACTGTTCCTAAATAGAGATAATTCAGGACTGACTTTTGGTTTAGGCACTTACTGTAGACACAAGCAGCTAGCCATTCGTTTACTATCCTCACCCAACTGCTGGTCCAACCCACATCAATAGTCCATCTACACAGTGCAAATAGGTTGTCAGCAGGTAGCAGCTAAATCTTGGCAGATAGCAATTTTCTCCACATGTAGTCACTCATCAGCACATTCTTTTTTTTTTTTTTTGGGTCCAGCACATTCTTCATGCAATTTTTAGTCTAGAAGCAACTTGATCAAGTGCACAGTAAATACATATTTAGGGAGCCCTTCTTGCAATTTTAATTGTTCCTGGCATGCATTTGAATACCACAAGTTAAACATGCTTTCTGTTTTAGCTAACAAAAACCTTATTACTAGAAATTGGAAGGTTTTTTTGCTTAAGTGTCTCCAGATCTTGCACCATTCACAGTCTTTGAAAGCTTTTGGGATATCCAGATAGAAGACAGAGAGATGTAGGAAGATGCAGAACCTTACTTTTTCATGGAGTGATGAGTGTTCCAACCAATTAGAAGCATGGCAAAGTACATGGCTCCAGTTGCAAAAACAAAATGAAAAAACGCATAGCCATATGGAACATCGTCTTTCTCTGCCTCATCCTTCCTGAACTGCAAAATTTTGTTGTCAGATATAGTTTGCCTCAGTTTATTAATTAATTGAAGTAAGTTTGAGTGAGAAAAACCTGAAAACATTTTGAGTCAATGCCAGTTGAAAATGTAGCTATTACAATTGCGAGGACTGCGACAATAAAGCTCTGCAAAATGAGAAACTCAATTGTTAGGGGAATAAAGGAGGAAATAAACGCATTAAAATCATCTTTTTAGCATAACAATTGTAGCAGAAACTCTTTACAGATATAAGACTTGAAAAAACTAGAGGTTCATCAGCAAGGATTTTCTTCAAATTCTGCTACTTGGGTTCTCAGATGGGAGAGGAGATGAATTTTGCTTGGATTTTTAATAAATAGCAAATATTATTTCATGAAAGGATCAAAATTTTCGCGTAGTTGAGGAGTAAATTAATCCTACTATTGAAATCTTTCTAGATGTTCAGATCTGCTCAAATGACACAACCAGCACGTATTGGTTTGCAGCCTCTAGCTTCTTAATAATTGTTGTGAAGATTCATTTCAGTTCTAAATACTTACTATAATGGTGAGCCAGTCTCCTTTTATTGCAGTTTCCGCTTTTCTAATGCATTTTTCTTCCGGTGGTTCACTGCAACAGGAGAATAATGTTCAGTTCGTCAGAGGTGTAATACTAGAAACAAGATCGATGAAAATCTTCTGTATATTACATTATGAAGAAATTTCTAAGCGCTTGCTAGAGCTGAAGCATGAATTAGAACATTGGATATCTTGCAAAGCCAGCATAGCAAGTTTTTACCATTTTGCAATGGGTAAAGAGCAAGAACAGTATAAGAACACATGCTATTCCGTGCCCCTATTTGGAAGCCAGCAATTTGAAGAAGGATGCAAAAAGTTAAAGAAAATTGTCAAGTGGTTATTACTTATAACATACCTCCTAATGGCCGACCAGCAGAGGAACACCACATACAACCCCATAAGTCCTGGAGTCAAAAAGCCCGCGTTTATCTGTTTCGTAGAGCACACATGATTTAAGTAGTGAATGGTTATTGAACAAGAATAATTTGAAGGATAGAACAATAACAGTATCTTACTTTGGGGTGGAGAGAGACACTGGTCATGAGCTGGAGAAGTACTAGTGTCCAGGTGATGAAGAAAATGTTAAGTAGGCAGGACGGTTCTGGAGTATACCAAATGTACATCAAAATGATCCCAATTATGCAAACGACATATGCTGTTGTTGCAAGTAACATAATGTGGATTTGGCTGTGCAACAACATCAATAATTTTCCATTAGATCTTATATTAAAATCTCATTAGATTAATGACCCCATGATGTAGCATGACACAGTTGTGACCAGAGTAAAGCATGCCTAATTCCAAATGTGACACTCAGTTTTTGTGGATGCATCTGCACAAAGAAGTAACGTACCATCTATCTGAATACTTTTCAGATTGGCAACAATCATTTAGCCATGTAATAAAACTGATTATACTGATTAGCTGGATTAGCAAAAATACCCTGCATAATAAATCAGAGAAAATTAGCGTCACCATAGATGTTGCAGAATATGTCAGTTTATCGCAAAGTTGACTCAGATTTCATAGGAAGCTATTTGGCAGAAAAACGTACCCAGCACCAAAATGTGCAACTTCCCCTGCCAAATGTACAGTAATTAAACATGAAGTTACAAATTTATGGAACCAAAATAAGTTTTTATGATGAGATACTTTAGAATAAGGAAATTAAAGTTTTTATTTCAGGAAATGCTCACCATAAAGTGAAATGACCTCAGCAGGAAGTAGAAAAGGCAGGATAATCAGCATCATCATCATGAAGATCTTAGCAGACCACCAACCAGAATGCCAGAACTCTCTACGCTCGTTTAACTTTGAAGTACCAGCAGTAGAGAGAAACATTACAAAGTAGAACATCTTAAAGTGGTGTCAAGGCTACCATTAGGCTAAGAGAACAGGCATAAAGATTATCACAAACAAGTGAAGATTGGTTTTAATTCAACATCTCCACAAGTAAAGTTGTGCACTCGTTGAAACATTGATTTACTCAATAGAACCTCCAATTAAGGGCTTTAGAAGCCGCAATAGGAAGAGGATCTTGAATGAGAGTAATAGGTGCCAATACATGCACCAATTTCTGCATTGTAAAGGTGGATAGCCTAATCTGTGAACTTATTGCTTACTACCTGTTCCTGGTACATTCTCTTTAAGTCTCTTTTCTATCCTGAAGAACCTTCCACGTCCAATTGAAAGGTTGTGTATTGCGAAATTAAAGCTAAAAAGATTGCCATTTATCCAATAGAAGTAACTAAGCAGATTATCTGTCAGGAACCTTATTACTCCTTATGCAAGTAGCCTCTGTTATCTAATGAACAAAACTCCCCAAAGAATACGGACTTAAAAAAGGATACAAAGCATCCCATGCTCACTCTCAATACTCCTTCTGCTCCTAAACAATCTTTCCCTCCCTCGCATTCTTTCAGTCCTGCAGTTACATAGAACATGTTAGCCTGCACAATTTGGTTGAATATTAATCTTACTGGAGACGATCTGAAAGTAATGGCAGAATGTGTTATGGGTTGCAGGCTTTTCCATCTCTATGTGTAACGCTTAGGCAAACACTACATCTTTGGCATAAAATGAAAGACAGAGAAGAAGGTACTACTACAGCCACTTGAGACAATGTAGAAAAGGAATTATAGATTGAAGAATCCAGACGTCTTACTCCGCATTTCTGCCAGTACACTGTGGCCATAATCACGAACAGCCCATGCAAGCAAATTTGCAACAAGGAATATCAAGCCATAGACATATCTAGCCATCCAAGGATTGGAACCATGGCAGAATTGACTAAACCAAGAGCCCTCCACAAGCTTGGCATACCTATCCTTGATGCTTTTTGTTGTGCCCTCCATCTCAACTTTGACACTTGGCAAAGAGTTTGTCATTGCACAAAGCATGAATGGAGAAGCCAGAAACAAATTGTTGAATTTATTCCATCAGTTGATCTTCTTCGCCTGCAATGGCAACCAATGTTTTTGCATGACAGTGGGAAACTCGAAAAACAATATGGTGTCCCAGCCAAGTGGGGCAAAGTTCACGAATACTGAATGACTAGTCATACACGTCAAAGGACAAAACTGCCAAGATGAGAAACTGCGATATTTACATTATTGTTTTTGGGTGAAAGAAAATTCTCTTAAACATGAAATCTACAATCCGGCTATAGTGTCCGCCGCCAAAGATAAAGGTTCAAGAAAAGTTACTTTTAGGCTGCAGAAGAGGAAAATTACACGGAAGTCTATTCTAAGTGGCGAAAATTTTGGAGTTAAGCATAGCAGCGAGAGAAGCTCATGTTCAACAATCGGTCGGTCGTATGTAACCAAGTGTAGAACGTAATTGTTGATTCAGCCGGTTAAGGTCGATCTATGACCTAAATCAAAGCTAGATCAAAATGCAAAATGGTCAAACAAAATTTGACCTCTCCTAATTCCTAATACTAGCGCTTATTTCTTTCATTAACAAGTTACGCAATTACTCAACAAGGAATGAGCAGGTTTAAATCAAATGGGACCTTTAAAACATTGACCAACCAAAGGATGAGATTGAAATTTTTTGCCCTCAGGCCTCAACCGTCTGTCTAATTCACAAAAGTTTTATGCTAACGCCTAATTCCTAACTCACTTTCTTA
Source organism: Coffea eugenioides (assembly GCF_003713205.1). NCBI lineage: Eukaryota > Viridiplantae > Streptophyta > Magnoliopsida > Gentianales > Rubiaceae > Coffea > Coffea eugenioides. The sequence continues at coordinate 8,928,667 of NC_040040.1, forward strand.
TGGCAATGGACAACTCATAAAAACATGAGACGAGTAACGCCTAATTATAACAACTTATAATTACATAACGCCTAATTCCTAACGTCTTATAATTCCATCTTATCTTTAAAAGGTAAATACTAATCCAAAGAGTAACATGTTGTGCAGTACCCAAAATGCCCGACTTTCCGGAGGCGTGCGTGTTCGAGTTTTCATCCACCTAAAAGAGCACCACGCAGTAGTAATACATTTCCCAACTGTTTCTGCTTCCTTTCTATGACGTCTACTTGTCTTCTTCTACCTCCAGACCTAGCTCAAAAAAGCCCATAAACTAAAATTTTTTTTTTTTTGACCATTATTTTGCAGGGAGGGCATTCATGATTATCATGCTTAATTCGCACCTCCATGAAAACAATCCCTTGCATTTTTAATAGTGCACAGCCGAAGCATGCGTCTATCTCATAAATAACAAGAGATTTTTTTTTTTTTTTTAAAACGAAAGCTGTTTGAAACTTTATGGATATAGTAGGTAAAATTGGAGTTTTTTTAAGAAAAAAAATAGGACGAGAAAAGGATGTGGAATCAGAGTAAACATGGAATTTTAGGAAATGGACCAATGGTGTGGCTAATTTGCCAATACAAATTAAATATGAATGAAGAAATGTCGAATTCCACCTTTTTTTTTCCTTACTTTTTCTGATGAAGCGATTTCTTGGGGTGGTGTTTTTAATTTCTAAAGTCTGCATGCGGCTGTCAGAAGACAATAATCCGTCCAAGCAAATTAAGCAGAGAACAGGGAGATAAATTTAGTGCCCGTATTGCTTGGATTGTCGCCAAAGGCAAGAATCAACGACTAAATTGAGGGGGGAAAAAAGAAAAAAGAAAAAAGAAAAAAAAAGAAAGAAAGCAGAAGAACAGTGTAGAAAAAATGGCTGTGAAAGATAAATCATGCAGCGCAGAAAAAATAAAGCACAAGAACCGTTGGAACCAGTGACGAAGATCAAATCCATTGGCAAACGTACCTGAGGAGGAGGAGAGGAATTTGGACGAAGCTCTTCAGAAATACGACTAGTGTAATAAATTTGATGATCCCAAAAAAAAAATGAATCAAAAGAATACTTGTTGATCAAGCGCTACTACATAGAAACGAGGAATTGATCGACAGCCACCCCCTTTTTTCTTACGCTCTATCTCTCTCTACATATCTCTTTCCGTATCTTTTTGGCACCGGCGTTGAATCAATACATGGAAAGAGAGATAGAGATGACAGAGAGACTAATTCCCACGATTACTAATTATTTTTGAGCTCTTTTTCTTCACTTTTGTCATTCTCTTGTCTCCAAACTGTACATAAAAAGGAGAAAAAGAGGCGTAGGAAGAGAATGTGGGGGTCTGGCTTTGTTAACGTTGGGTGGCAGAACTCAGAAGAGAAGAGTAGAATTGTTGTTTTCTTTTCTGTTTCCCGCCGAAGGCTTTATATTATATTATGTGGTGCTGTGCAGTGCGGGGGTCTGTCTGACTTCTGAGGACTCTTTAACTGATGAATTTTGGTGGCCGATGGATCGTTGTATCTTACAAGGCTTAAATTACTTTAGCCAGACACTACTGCTTCCACTTTTCCATATCCGCAATAATGATAAATGCTTCACTGCACCACCTATCACAACTGTTTCATGCGTTCAAGCATCATCCTGCTTGAACCCTTTTTTTTTGGTCGACCCTTTTTCCAATTCGCATGCTATATTAGCATGAAACTATCACCATTATTATTAATTATTAGCACTCATTGTTGTTATTATTGTTCCACCATTTTGTTTTTTTTTTTTTTTTCCTTTTCGTTTCTTTCTGATTAGATCGCTTCGGAGAATAAAATGAAGAAGGTTCTTGTTTTGTTTTCAGAAAAACTATTTCCACTTTGAATGCGTTCATGTTTAAAGTAAGAAATAAATGTTTTTACTCTACAGACTTATGGGATAACATACAGAAACAATTTGCAGAGGTGCAAATTAATGGAGGAAAAAATACTTTAAAATTGTCACGAGAATTTAATGAGTAGTTTAGAGTTAGGCGGGAGATTCAACAGGGTCATTTGCCTGAATTATTTCCAAATAAATGTAATTGTTAAGATGCTTTACAGTAGCAGTATATTTCATGTCTATACTTTTTTTTTTTTTTTTTGTGGCCCAGTAAGTAGTACTTGGCAAAACATTTATTACTTTTGTCCTGTGGCATGTACAGTAGTTGAAGCATGGGCCTAAAAGCATAAAGCTCCCAAAGCAAATGATTAAAAGGAAGTGTGGATGGTATTATAACTTCAACAATTAGCAATAATTGTCACTTGACTTTAATGACTGTGTGCGGGTCATGTGCCAAACACTAAAAAAGGTTGCTTCCTGCTTCAATCCAATTCTCAACAACATCCCATTTTTACTTTTAGCCTTTAAGGTAAGACACTACTGAATCACTCTGTAGAATGGGGTGGGGGGTAAAACTTAACAGCAGGTGGATTCAACAGCAATCCAGCACAAACAGCGGGGATTCTGGTTATGAAAAGGAGCAAAATCACTTGGGTTTCTGTGAATTTTAACGCATGAGGATTCTTTCAATCATTCTTGCAAATAGGAGGAGTACTGCTACTGTTAATTATGCATGATGAATAATGATGGGATGTTTACCGCTTACCAAGCCACAGCAATAATGGATGGTGGCCTGGTGATTATCCTTTATATATGCTTGCTGTTACTGTGGCTGTCAATATAATCCTACCTCCCCAATTTGTGCTTCTGATCTCCAGTCTCCCTCCTCCTTCAAGGTTCAACAAGCAATATCAGAAAAGCAAAAGCCAAATATACATCATTATGCCCTTTAAAAATGGTTTGTGTAATGAATGCCGATTATCAGTTGAACCAGCATAAAAGTTAAATAGCACCACCATTTTCCTCGGCAAGGCATAGGAAAAATGCTGCTCCGCTCTATTTTCCTAAAGAAAAACACATATAGAAGAGAAATCATATTCACAAGGAGTTTCCATAAATTTACAACTGCGTTATCTTAATTCCCCCGGCGTCGCAAATAACAGCATGGTTAAACTAGTTATTAGCAGTGGCTAATGGGATATTCTGATTCTTCAAACGCAAGGCTAAAAATCGTGCCAAACTATAGCATTGCAGCCGTTCAAGAAGTTGGAGACGTGGGAATATTGTAGGCTAAATGTCGTGCCAAACTATAACATTGCACCTGTTCAAGAAGTTTCTTTGCTCGAGAACTTCCTTGATTCCACTTTCTGCGAAAATGGGCATCAAGATGATGCAAGAAAACAACACAACATTATTCTTTCACCGTACTCTTAACGTGTATTATTCCAAACAAATGGGAGGAGGAAAAGATCTAACAGTAAAATAAGATATGCAAAATGCAAATAGATGGAATCTTCATTATCTATTTTCTTTGTTAAGTTGTCGTCAAAAGGGATCATGTGCTTTCACATGTTCCCTACTACAATTCCTTGCAAAAAAGTAACACTGATACTCATTATACTTTGAGATTTTCAGTCCATTAACGTAAAATAAGGAGGAGCCATTGCCCCATCTTAATGAGCTTTAACTAAAGCTGCAATTTGTTAGCCTTAGAAAGGAAGAGAAAATTAAAACCTAGTACTGTGTTCTCTGTGTGTGTGCGTGTTTTTTTCCCCAGTTTAATTTGAGTACAGTTTCTTCTTTTTTTTTTTTTTGGCCCCTTTCCCCAGCTGCCCATGGACTCCTGTCCCTAGGTTTGTCTTCAATTACGAGGCATTGCTTTACAGTTTACACTAGCGGCTGAAGTCTAAACGCATATCACAATTGCGGTATCTGGGTCAAGCAGACAAGAACCAGGATTTTTCCTGTCGAACCAATGGACCTCCGAATTCTACCAGAAAATCAGAAATTGGGATCACCAAAAATTGCACTCATGTGTGCCTGTAAATTCATTTGTTCAGGATTTTCTACTCCACACAGATCTGATCTGAGCAATAGGAGCAAAAACTCATTACGAGGCCGCCCATAATTCACAAGCCCATTTCTCTTCAGTATGTCCACACTCCACAGGATTCCTTTATCGATTTCTTTCAGATAGTAGTAGTGTTTGTTTGCCAGAAAAATTAAAGAATTAGCAAATTTATGAGACCCACCATCTAAAATTTTCTTGTGATCGTTCATTTTTCTATAAAACTTTTCCTGCAGAAATCGATAGGAAAGTTAGTCACAGAAAGTTTCAACTAATTAGATTTCTTTTACAAATCCATTTTTTTTTCTAAACTATTTCCTCCCTTCTAAACTTCTATATAAATTAGAACATATTACAATTTACAATTCAAGAAATCCACTCATAGTGGGACATTATATTCTTATTTTAATAATTAATGAATTAGTAATTTGTTGAATTTTATGCTGCTTTTTATGTCTATATACTTGTGGTGGAAAAATTAATTTTCTTTTCCTTTACCTTGCTTTATTTCACTTTTCTCATGACACACTTTCTTACACAACTTTTCCATCAAACAAACATAGCCTCATTTTTTTTCTCTTCTGCGTGTAAAGAATAGATTTCCTTCATGTTTGCTTGTTTCCTTTTCCCTTTCCGTTTAGTTTGGGATCATTATTTATCACCAACGTTTGTGACAAGTCAGAAGAACAGCTAAAATGTGTGATCGTGAAAATTGGGAAACAGAAATCCTTGATGATAGTAGAAATGTTAATTCTAGTAGTTGTTCCGTGGCACAAGTTGTTGGGCCTTCTCAAGTCATCGCCTCATCATCCATCACACTTGGACTCCTCATCGAAAATGGCCTTTCTGCTCCAACCGAAGGCTAGAGCAATTTGGTCACAAACCATAACGTCTCCTACTCCATTTCCCTGTCCAGCCTTTTAAAGGGACAAAAATTTGGATAGATTCGATCTTACAGATTTAGTAATTTAAATTTTGCCGCACAAATAATATTTGAGTTGCTGAGATAATGTGACAAATTTTAAATCACTAAATCTACATAGATCAGGTTTAGATTTATCCAAATGTTTGCCCTTCAAAGAAGGCAATGCAATGAGTTTGCACGATTCTTTTCGCCTATAACTTTATTATGACTTATTCTGTAGTTATTTTAGAAAATTGTTGGCATTTATTCAAAATGCCCCTCCCTACTCGTCTCACCGGTAACCTATCGCCGCCATCCCCCTCCCTCCCAATATTGGTATCCTATTTAATATTTTTTTTGTGTTATATAAAAAAACTTGTGAGTATTGCACGGTAAATGGAGTTTGAAACAAATTGGTGTTATCCAAATAGACCCTATAATAGTTCCTTCAATGATTTATCTTAGATTTTGACATATGCCCTTATTTATCTAAATTAAGGCCCCAAGTAAGTACCGCGTAAACCTCAACACATGAAAACTGATTATAGAATTTTGTGGCGTACTAGGTAGGTAGCGAACGGGACAATTATTCTTGGGGTGATTTTCTCTTTGTTTGAATTGACAGCGCCGACGTCTCCGAGAGAAATCCTACATATAGGAGACAACTGAGTATTTTGAATGAATAGTAGAAGAAGTACAAGGAACGAAGGATATAAAGAGAGGTGGAGACTCCTGAAGTTTTTTTTTTTTTTCTTTCCATAAAACCAATATATTTCGCTCGAGAAATCTCAAAGAAGAGAATAATAATGCCAATTTGTCCAAAATTATTTCATTTTTCCAACCAGATATATCTAACCTGACTGAGTACGAATTCCAATTACATCAAATTAAGCTCGCATCCCTACAACTCTTTTGAAACCGCTTGATGACATAACAGAGTGTATAAAGAGACAATAATGTTGAAGATCACACATACTACTATACAAAATGTGGACGCCAATCATCGACCAAAAACGGATACAGCTTTTTAACATGAAACTTGTACGTTTTTTCAAGAATGAGATAGGAAGATTTCCTGAAAACTTGCAACGGCAATACCACCTTAGTTTTGATATTCTTATATTACATGATGACACCTTCAACTAACTAATTGTTGCTACTACTATTAAGTATTATCCACTCCTCTCAAGGCCTGTCCACGAACAAAGTTGACACCAACAACCATACTCCCGTCGTTACTATTTTATCAGTCTCTGAGGCTGGCTGGGAGTGGGGAGATTTCACCAACTGCTTGCCCATAATTCAATTACCAACTGGTCAACATTACAATCATTACAAGTATGGTATACTGAGCTGTTTATTATTGTTTCATATAGACTATTCGATCTCTTCTTATGTTAATCTGAAAGCAATTAAATTGGCATCCAAGGGGCCGTCTGTCTATATATTTTGCAGTTACATGCGTGTCTACTCTTCATAGCAGCAATAACAATACTTGACTCCCATTTATAAAAAAAGAAAGGATCTTTTGGGGAACAGTTCAATTCTTATACACGAACAACTCTTAATGGGTCAGAGCAGAGAGTATTATTATTGGCATCAGTTAGAGGCAATGTTTTCAGAACCGGACCGGATATCGACTCGGCCGAGGTCAGGGGTCAGGGGTCAATGGGTTCGACCGGGGGTCGATAGGGGTCGAACCGGATGACGTCATAAATAAAAATTATTTAAAAATTAAATTATTGTATATAAAATATCCAATAACATATTGATATTAATAAAGGTATATTCATATATATTTGATGTTTCAAATATATTTAACAAGAAAATACAAAGAAATTAGAACAATCAAGTAACAATTTATATTATTTAATAAACATTAACAAGATTAGAATTAAAATTATGGATTTAATTGAAAAATAACATCAAATTTTAGGACAATATTTATAAAGTATGAAATATTTGAGGTATATTAATAAGTTTTCACAATTTAGGGGGCCAAAATATAATATTAAAAAAGTTTGAACTTTTTTTGCAAAAGCTCCTGTTGGACCGGTTTTTCCGGTTCTGTACCGGTCAAACCCGGTCAAACCCGAGTTTTGACCGGAGTTGACCGGATTTTGAATTTCCCGGTTTTGATGATCAACTCGGACCGGACACACCACCGGTTCCCGGTTCAACCGGTCGGACCGGCCGGTCCGGTCCGAGTTTGAAAACACAGGTTAGAGGAGGGTATACGGCATTAATGGGCTTGACCTACTCACAGCCTGTCATTTGAGGCTTAATTTAATGTTAGTTTTGCTTCTTTATCCAACGTATTATTATGAAATCTAGTCAACTAACTTGTCACAAATGAATATCTATACATATATTTGAGGTGGGAGGAATACCCTAACAGTAACAGCCCATGTGGTTTTATTGTTAATTTGGGCCCACTTTAATGCGATGTCTTCCTTTTGGTGGGTTGTGCTCTCATCTCATCATAATACCGACAGCTGAAAATGACAACCACCCAGGCCATTTGATTTCTCTTTTAGTTCCTCCTTTTCAAGCCAAAACCAAAAGTTTAGAAAGATAAAAGAAGGGAAAATTGCATAAATCTCCTCTTGAGGTTTCTGATACTAGCACTCATCTCCCTTGTGGTTTAGAAAATAGCACTTACCACCCTTGAACTTAAGGATTGTGTTGCCAATATAGTCCATGCCAGAAAAGTTACCGTTCAAAAATTTTTTAAAGAGTGAGATGAGAAATTTATATCAGATTTGCCTTTCATATTGCTTGCCAAGTTGTATTAATAGAGGAATGACAAAATATGAAAAACTATTAAGAATTAGTAAAATTGAAGGGGTGTAAGTGCAATTGAATGAGGTTTACCAACAATACATGAAACAACGGGAGATACTAACGATTAGTTAAATGACTATATATCCAGGTTCTTGCAGCAAAGTTTATGAAGAATACACGTCGCTTTTAAAACTCTCTATTAGTAATGTGAATAGCTTTTTGTGGGGGCAACACAACTGTTTATATTGTCAGCACCAATTATATACAAAAATATATATATCACTGAACAATCAGCTAATTAACAGCATACTTAAACATCGCTAAATGTTACTGAACATGAAATAAATCTAGTTACAAGTAATTAGAAGTGCATACGAATAAGATAAAACTGTTTTTAGTAAATGAAAACTGCAGTAAGTACGTTAGAATCACGTACTAAATTTGCTGCTGCTGCTACTGATATTTCCAGATTACAGAGTCATAATTGTATTGATGGAAAGAAATGCAGCAATTTGAGAAGTAATAGTAGGCTGAACTAGTGGAGGTTTTGAAGTAGAAATGACTTGAGCAGGTATATTTATGCAAGTTCTTTTTATATTTATTTTAATAAAACCTTCAGAATTGCTTACTGGCCTTCTTTTCTACAACTGTATAAAATTAGACTTAAATTGATTGGTTTGAAAAATATAATATGAAAATATGTACTGCATTTTCTCCCCTTAGTTGGCACCATTTCTTAGTATTGCTTACAATGGTTAATGATACTAAAACTCACAGGTAATCTAGTTCAATTAGTCACTCAATTTGCTGACAAAATATAAATTTTCTTTTCTAAAATTCGTTCATTAAGTTTCTACAATTAGTTAGGGTATAAAAGTAATATCATATAATTTATCGTTAGTAATAGGTCCAATTTCCTCCTAGGGGAGGTTAGTGCAATTTTAGAAATTATAGGGGAGGTGATTGCTAGTGTCGGAAACCTCAGGGGAGGTTTCTGCAATTATCCCATAAAAGAACATGCAAACAAAAAATATAGTCCTAGTAGAAACTTTACATTTTATGTCAGAATTTTGAATATCAACTCCAAGGGGCAACTGCAGGTTTCAGGATGACCAAGTTGCAGTCTTGATTTCAGGCACTAATACTAGTAGTAGGGCCCTTGGGGGTTGAGATCTACAGATAATCTTGTCACGACGGACATTTCATCTGCCACATTTACCATATACTACCATTTTAGCATGGGATTCATACCTAAGATTTACAAACATATCTACCTAAATAGTAGCTAGTTATGCATTTTTTTTCCCTCTCAAAAATTGAAGCCTAGGCTTGCATAATCGTCGTATACCCGCTTAGTTAAGTGTTGTTGACTAAGTTGTCGCACTAATTGAAGTTGCAATTTGTATGGCTCAAAATCCACAAAATGCCTAAGGGCTATACGATGGCTCCAGCAACAGGTCGCATTGAAAAAGTACTGCTAGCTGATGGCAAATGCTGTTTCGGAGGAAGGATCGAGAAAAGGACCCAAATGCGATCCAACTACGTCGAAGTTGAACCATTCCCTGCTAAGGTTATCTTCCACAACGTAATTCTTTGGATGGAGGATTCCGTTTACTTTCCAGATATCACAAGCACGATTAGAAAAACGGGGATTTCTCACCTGCAAGCTGTAGTACCTGTTAGGATTGCGATTTTTCAAAAGTTTTATATCAAAATAATGTAATATAATTATTGGATGCATGTGAGATAAAAAAATAATTAAAAATATATTTATAAAAAATGTAAAAATTCTTTGTTAGAAAACTGCAATTTAAGCATAGTCTAAGTTTATCATTTTATAAATTAATGCGAGAGTCCATGCTACAACAGAAAAAACATATCTGCTTAATTTTCATTCTAGTGATTTGGGATATGGTCTTTACAAGTATCTAAATGCTTTTGTGCTCCGTATTGAAACTGTTGAGATGCCTTGAATCAAGTCTTCGACTTATGGCGATTCGACCATGTTATGTTTTTATTTTAGATCTTGGTTTTGGACCTATTTTTGGGTCCAGTCCGTTTGGTTGTTTGGTTGTATATATATACACCTTATATTTATTCTGTAAACATTTCTGATTCGTTCCAAACCCTAATAAAATCTGATTTCCCCCAAAATTGTTCTAGCGTTCTTGATTGTTCTCTTGTTTTGGTGCATCTGTTATAACAGAAACAAAGAAAATTCGAACACTACTGAATCTAGTTCTGCTTGTACTACATCCAATCAATCACAGATGTTGCTTGAAGTTCTTACTTGGAGGGCATTCAACAATTGAGCAAATTAATTCCAAATTGCAGTCTTGTCTTTCGTGAGAAACGATGATATTGGGCACATTGATTGCGAGGAGTGATGTTAAACAGATAGAAGTGGGTGGCAAAAGAAAAGAAAAGAAAATTTGGTTTGTGTGAGTAGAAGAAGATTAAGAAGTGGCTGGCAGGCTTAAAATCAATTTAGACCTAAAACGATGACAATCATTACGATTACCACTACTAGCACCTCAGGGACAAAAGGAAAGTACAACAAAAATGCCATTCGCAAATCATCGGCATTGTGGTGGTCGAGTACAAAATCTGGAAAGCAATCAAATGCACGATGAAAGGAGAATATTGGATTTTCCCATTGTCGTCCTACATTTTTTTCTTCAGAATTGTTACTCACCTAATGTTTGTCACTGTCGCTTTTGAGATGAGAATAGTTGGAAAGTTTTTGGTGAAAATGCTATAATTGTGCTTTTTTGTCCTCCCCCCCCACTTAACGACGCTCCAAACATTTACGAACTGTTACCATTTCTGGCGATTTTGTTACTCCACCGAAAAAGTGACAGGAATTTATACAAAAAGAAAAAGGAAAAATCTTGTATGGGGAGAAGATTATCCAAAATTCTTTTAAAAATACTACTATAATACTTATAACTATATCATTTGATGTATATGAAATAAAAATATAATTAAAAAAAAAAAGATTGTAAAACATGTTCATAATGCAACTGAATATTTTCTTTCTTTTTTTTTTAAAAATAAAAATTGACCAATATAAACAAACTCTTTAGCAATTACCATCTCACTTGAGAATCATACTTTGGTTTTCTTTCCATCTTCTTCAGACACCCCCACCCCATGCAAAAACACCCCAACCAATGAAGATATATATGTATATGAATCAGAAATGCATCAAGAGAGACAGAGTCATCTATGGAGCCTCCCTTGAAAATCAGAGCCAGAAACGATGATACACTTTGAAAATTGAAATGGGGTGTCACGTCGAATCGGCATCATTAATGATCTCGTGTTAGGCTATTAACATTAACAGGAGGACCGCACCAAGGCAGCTAAGAGCTCTCTACCCATGGCCGCTTTCCCAATTCATGTTACTACGTCGTAATTGTTGATATTTAAAGAAAGAAAGAAGGCTGAGTCGAAAAGGTTCGTAAATTCAATGGAATTATACAGCTCTTGATATTGTCATATGCCGTTATTTGTCTCGTATTACTATTATAAATTCATTGGTCTCATCAGGGTCTCGCGACAAAATACATGCAACCAACAAAAGAATAAAAACAATCTTTTTTTTTTTTTTTTACGGGAGAAGAAATAAATGGAGACATGATAATGGAAACTTGGCAATATCGCATCCGCTGATTTACATCTTTACAAATGAGCTTCCCGACCGGAGTGAATGTGAACAGAGAGATCCCTCCAATTCTTTTCAAAGACCAAAATGTAAACCGATGGGGAAGTGTGAACTTGAAGGAAACATAATAATTATTTATACGCTCTTTTGAATATGAGCAAATCTTCAATGATAACCTAGAATTAATGACTTAATTAATGGAAAGGTGATCGACCCAATTAAGGGTTGAATTTAGCAACCCCCCACTTCCCCACAAAAAACATAGCATAAGCATAAGCTACATGTACCTCATCCCATTCCAAATTCATGATGATTTTTAGCTTCTTAACATGGCCAACGTTACATCAGGTAAAAATAGCTCGTTTATCCAAGAAAATCTCATAATAGTAATAGTATGTTTTAGCTCCAAACGTGATTGAGGCTCGAAATGTGCGATCAGATTACTGCTTGAGTTTGGGTTTACATCCAAGTTATTATTTTTCACAAAAGTCTAAAATCTGATGACTCGTTTTGTAGGTAGGAATAGGATGCTTGGTTGATGGTGTTACATGCATCTGCAACAATTTTACTTCGCAGTTACTGTGAAGCCGTGTGATTGTGCATACCAAGATCACTTACTTTATCATGTAACTAACGTATTGCTCTAGCTAGATTTGCATGTAACTAATGTCATGGTAGATGATGATTGTTTATGGAGGCAATCAATGCCCTCTTATCTTTTGTTCACTAATTTCCATATCTTTCTTTTCAATCTTTCTATCCAGAATTTTTTTTTTTTTTAAAAAAAAAAAAAAGGGCAACATCACTGGTTGGTTGTATAACCAACCAACTGAACCAGTTAATTATGGAGTTAGACTGTCTCCGAATTAGACCAGAATTGATGCATTAACTAATCTAACCGAAATCAATTAATGGTAAACCAAATGTGTGCGAGATCGGTTGGTTAACTCGTCAAATCAAATTGGACCAAGTACTTTTTGGTGGTTCGTTTTCCTCAGCCGCTTCATTTCCAGAGTACAGAGACTTGATAGCGACCAAAATCGCTGCTAGTAATAGTAAACATAAAACATGCTTCAACCGACGATAAACAGAAGCTATGGAAATGGGAATTGATATTCGGCCTCCCATTTTAACCTCTTATATTTACTTCAATTCACTCACTAAATAATATGCCTCCAAAGAATGCTAGAGGCTAATTAGGAGCGCAAATATCACTTCCAAGGAGTGGTAGAGGCTAATTGGGAGTGCAAATATCACTTCGCTTTCCAAGTGTTCAGCTGAAACACAAGGGGTTAGTACATGTCTCAGCGACATGAAAATGAAAGAAGAAACAGGGGAGCCCAGAAACTGAAAATAATGGGTCTACTTTCTCAGAATGAATCCAAATGTAAACTGTTTATGATTATACTACTAGTATAACTGTGAATCAAACACGGCTAAATATCCCCAAAAAAAAATGTATGATAAAAGAAGTAACAAGAGAGAAATAAGAGTAATAATCAACAAAGCAGAAGCAGCAGCAGCAGCAACACCCATATTACTGGCTTCTGGCTTCTTGCCCCTGATGATATGATTATGACGATGACGATGATCTCTATACATACATTTGAGATGATAAAGAAAAACTTCCCTCCTCCTGCAAATCTCTACTAACCTCTCTCCACTTTCCTTCTCTGCCAATTTTATTTCACAAACTCCGCTTCTCTTTTCTTTTTCTTTTTATCAATGATCAAATAAATATAGGGAGCGAGAACTTTACCTCTTACCTCTCCTCCGCCTCATCCAATCTCTCTTTTTCCCGGTCACCATCTTCATTGTCTAATTCCTCAGCTTGACTATAACACAATTTATATCCTCTCAATGCTAGATTACACTTTCCCGGCACAGAATGCTTCCGCTTTCTCATCTCGGTGATGAGCATTTTAAGTATATGTGCGAGTTCCGAAGATGGATTGACAGAGAAGTGAAAGAATGAATAGTACAAAGCTAATACTTCAATATTTGTCCTCCTTATTTTTTTTTTCTTTTCCCTTTTTGAGTTTACGAGGATTGGGTTAGAGGAAAGTTCTCAAAAGAATCAATAGAAGGGTGGTGGTGGGGGAGATGCGTATGACACCCCAATTACTGGCGGCAATGGCCCTTCGTATACCGGAGCAGGAGGTGGTGGGCTCCCGTAAATCACTGGCGGAGGCGGTGGTGGATGTTCACATGGAATTGGGGGAGGCGGCGAGGGTGATGGTGGCGGCGGAGAGTGGTAATGAACTGGCGGGGGAGGTGATGGTGATGGGGGAGGTGGTGAGTTGTAGTGAACTGGGGGTGGAGGCGATTGCGATGGCGGCGGCGGTGAATTATAGTAAGTTGGTGGAGGTGGCGAAGGTGATGGTGGAGGTGGTGAATTGTATATAATCGGTGGTGGTGGGGGTGATGGTGATGGTGGTGGCTTATAAATATATGGTGGTGGTGGTGGTGAAGGTGATGGCGGAGGTGGTGGTGGTTCTATACAAGGCGGTGGTGATGGTGGTGGAGGGGGTTCTATACAAGGTGGTGGTGGTGGAGGGGGTTCTATACAAGGTGGTGGTGATGGTGGTGGAGGTGAATGAGGTGGAGGTGGGGAGTGTACAAGTGGTGGCGGGGGCGGCGATGAGTAAATGTACACTGGTGGTGGAGGTGGGGGTGAGTTTGGTGGCGGAGGTGGGGGTGAATTATAATAGTAGGGGATAGGTGGAGAGTATAGAGGAGGTGGTGGAGAATTTGGTGGTGGAGGCGGCGGTGAGCGCACACAGTATGGCGGAGTAGGCGAAGGAGGTGGAGGGGAAGGTGGAGGTGGTGAGATAGCTGGAGGAGGAGGTGATGGAGGAGGTGGAGATGGCGGTGGAGGAGATGGAGGAGGGGGAGAAGGTGGAGGAGGAGATGGAGGAGGTGGTGGCGGTGAGTAAATTGGCGGAGGAGGTGAAGGTGGAGGAGGAGATGGAGGAGGAGGAGAAGGTGGAGGCGGTGAGGGGGGAGGAGGTGGCGGAGAATAAACTGGCGGTGGAGGAGGAGGAGAGTAAACAGGTGGTGGTGGGGGTGATGCGGGTGTATAAACTGGCGGTGGAGGAGAGGAAAGAGGAGGGGCAATGAGGGTACCGGCACTGGGGGAGGAGGCGATGAGGGTACCGGCACTGGAGGTGGCGGTGAAGGTGGAGGAGGAGGGGGCAAGGTAGGAATAAACGGATGACACTTGAATGCACTGCAATGAATTTTCTTAGACAAGAATGCCTTACACTGAGCAGCAGGGCGCTGCGCTGGCCTAGCCGGCAAACAATTCTGGCGGTCGTCGAATGCTGGCAGGGCCAAACACGTCGGAGGCTCACCAGTGAAAAGTTAAAAAGAAAACGTGAAATTCTGAAGCCTTGGAAGCTGGCATATGCTCTGCGGAATAGACCCTCTCAGCATGTTATGCGCCACATCCAGCTGCTCCAAACTCACCAGCCCACCAATGTTATCCGGCAATGGCCCCATCAATTGGTTGAAGCTCAAATCCAAGACAGTCAAATTCTTGAGCAGTCCAATTTCCTCCGGCACACAAGATCTGAACGCGTTGTTCAAGAAAATAACCTCATTCAGATTGCTCATGTTGCCAATACTTGCTGGCAGGCACCCATGGAACTTGTTGTTGGCCAGGACTATCACTGAAACTGGCGAATTGCCGAAGTTGTCGGGCAATTCAAAGGCAAACCTGTTGTGGTTGATGAATATGGCATCCAACGGCTTGTCAAATAGCTGTGGGGGAACAGTTCCTTCGAATTCGTTGAACCTTATGTCTAAGAATATCAATTTTGGTAAACTGAGCACGACGTAAGGGAATTTGCCAGCAAACCGGTTGTTACTCAAGTCCAATTCGAACAGTATCTCCAAATTCTTGAACGTTCCAGGGATAGTCCCACAAAACCTGTTGGAATTGATGTGGAAGAGACCGAGATCTGTGAGAAGTCCCAGCTCTGCCGGGAGGTACCCGGCAATGTCAGCGTGGTTAAGGTCGATGCCGGCTACCGTGCGGATTTTGGGGTTGTCCGGCGCCGGAGCGCAGAAGACTCCAGTGTAGTTGCACACATCAGATCCAACCCAATCCCCAGTGAAGTTGGAGGGATCTGATAAGATGGCTTCTTTCCAGGCCTGTAATGCAATGTATGCATTTCTGAGCCTGGGATTCTCAAAAGTTAAGGTTGGGTCGACGGTCACCAGCTCGCCTCTGTCCCCAAACTCATCCCTGTAGGAAAGCAGCTGTCTTTGCCTAATGTAGTGCGCTTCTGCATCAGTCAGAGGTCCATGGCTGATTTGGGCCGAATGAAGAACCCCAAAAAATGGCAAGAGAATCAACAATGAGAGTAGAAATAGGACAGGATTGAGGTGAAACAAAGTTTCTTTCTTCATCTCACATGAGACATCTGAGGCTGAAGAAAGAAAATTGTCTACTGTTTTTGGAGGAGCCTCGCTTCACAGCTATTTTGGTACTGTTGTCTTCTTCAAATGTGAGATGGTGGAGCTAAGAAGAGATCAAGGAGAGGGGAAGAAAATGGTGTTGAGGGAATCGGGGTTTTGGAGATTTTTGTGGGTGGTGGCAACTACTGGTAATGGTGGTGGTGCTTGAGAAGAGAGAGAAATAAAGGAGGAGACGGTGGAATGGAAGGGCGTTTTCTAGGGATTATGGGAGGCAGCACTAGTGTGAGGTTGTGTATGTGAGAATGTGAGGGGATAGAATGAGTGAGGAGAGAGATAGAGAAATAAGCACCCAAAAAAAAAAAAAGGAAAGAAAAAATTACAGCTAAATCACAGCTCAAAGCCCACCAGATTCTATCACACTTTCTTTCCAACTTTCTCTCTCATCATGCCCCAGACAAACATTTGATCAAAGGCTCCGCATTCGCGTTTCCATTCATTCAACATTTCAACCCCCCTAAAGCCAAAGCAACAAGATTAGAATAGGCCAACAAATATTAAATTGGATTAGTTAAGAAAACAAATTAACTGTATTTTTTTCAACTCAACTCTTTTGTTTATTAATTAGTAAATGTGAGTTCGCGGTCGGTCGAAATGCCGGCTGCCGGCGAGTTGACCGGCTAAGATTATTAAAGCCGGCCGGAGCCGGTAATTTAGGAAACTACTAGTAATAAGTTCTCTTGACTGACTTACTAGTAATTAACTACTGCTACTAGTACGTATTATTTTGACCCAAAAAAAAAAAAAAAAGCTACGACTAGTAGTATTAGCAGTCTGTAGAGTATTGCATTTTTATGGGTGGGTTGAGGGCAGAATATCTCACGCCCGTCCCATCCCATCTCATCTTAATCAGTTAATCTTCTTATCTTAATGCTAAAGTGGCTGGGTTGGTTTGTTGGTTTGTAGTTTGTGGCACTAAGAAACGTTTTTGCGTTACAATTGTCAAACGCAAAAAATGGCAGTAGGCTCCGAGTGTTAACTGGGAATTGCTTTAAATATCTCTCACATTCTCGACCACCGTTCACCTTTGCGCTTTAAACTAACTTTTTTTAAGGAGGCTATAAACAAAGAACAATTAAAACGTCGTTTGGACTAACTCCAACGAACGCGCACTCCCAATTAGTATACGCGTCGAATTTCGCAAAAATTACGCAGGCAGTTTAGGACACATCTATAGATAATGTTGTTGTTTGTTATTGGACTTTTTTTTTTTTTTTTTTTTTTGAATATTGACTTTGTCCCGTTTCAACTCGTTGAAAGTACACACTAATAAACACCTGTCTTCGAATTGCTGCATAAATTTCCTGATATTTAGCTTGAGATTTTCTATCCTCCGTGCTCAAAATGCAGCTGTTTTTTTTTTTGTCTCCTTTGATCGCTTGAGTGTATGGTGAAGTAGGCAGTCAATTAAGATGACGAAAACCATTACGCGGAAAAAGATGAATACCAAGGAAAATCAATTTTCTTCTAGGGATGAACAAACCTTTTTTTTTTTTCTTTTGCTTCTTGTGGTTCTTAAGATACAAAATCATAATCTACGTTTTAATTATTTTTTTTAATGACGGGAATTATTGGTTAAGGAATTAAGATACTATTCAATTACTAGAGAACGTACCTAATAAAAACCAATTAGATTTGTTTGAGCTCTTCATTCTATTCAAAAAAAAAAAAAAAAAAACTATTGCTTGTAACTGGTAATGATTTTCTTCTCGAAGGTTCATCGGAAACGCGGAATCTTTCGACTGCAAAACGATACATGATTTACTTTTCCAACTTCATTCCTCACCTTGTAATTGAGCTACCATTATCTTCTTATGTAAATTTCCTCTAAGTAATGATGTCAAAACGATACGTGTCTTTAATTCCAAAGTTTCCCGTTAGGTATGGAGTATAAAACTGAGACATTCCCTTTGTTTACCGTTTAGCGCTTCAAGTTAATAAGTTAAACGCTTTCTTTAATTAAACTGTTGTAATGCCAAAAGTTCCTCTTTTTTTTTTTTAAAAAAAAAAAAAATGTATTAAGAGCCACTTAGTTGGTATGAAAACTTTTAAATGAAAAAAATGCTATCACTTAATTTATTGAATTTTGAAACTAGCGTATAGTAAAACTTAAATAATCATTTTCACACACTTTCAGAAATGCATACATAATTTTTCCTCTCTTTTTTCTCTCAACACACGTACATTTTCTTCTCTAACACATAGACTGGGAGTGTTTGGATACCAAAATTATTCCAAATAATATTTCGCTTGCATCACAAACACATTTCTCAACCTACCTTTTTATATTCCCAATCACCTTTTTATCTCACATACATCACATTACAAAAAGTACTGCAGTAATTATTCCAAATAATACACTATCCAAGTATAAAATATGGTTGCTCTTATACAGATAAAAAATGATAAAATTTTATTCTGTCGAAGCACATTTTCACAAATAGGGATACACTCTTTTTCTCTCTTACATACACGTTTTATTTATTGGTACTATCCATGAGTATTTCTAGTGTTTTGAGGTGTGTACTTTAAAAATATTATGATTTTTTGGAGATTACTGTAAACATAGTTATTAAAATATTTATATAAAAAAATTCATAAAATTAGGGTGCCAAAAACACCCATTATAATGCAACACACACATAATAGGATATTTTTAATTTAGCAATCAAATTTAGTTGATTATCAAATATGTGTGTGTGTGTGTGTGAGAGAGAGAGAGAGAGACTTTATAATTTGAGCAAATAATAACTCAACACTTAAATTTCAAAATTACCAAATGCCTATAACTTGAAGCAACTAATAAAGGAGGTCTCAACTATGACGAAGCTGAACATTGTTGCACATGTGATTATTGCAGGCTTGAAATGAGATAATAGCAAATTAATCGACAATAATCAGCATCAAAATGCTGCATCACGAAGCAAGCAGACATTTTTTATGCTTCCGTTAATCATAAAACTACATGATTAAAGCAAAAAAGGTTAGGAAATTGCTGAACCATGGCACTATAATATTTACTTTCAGCGTTTGCAGCAATAAAACTACACATCTCCACCAAGGGCTACATTTCTTTTCATTGGCTGAAATCGAAGTTTTTGTGAAAGAAACATCAGGTAATCTTCCAAAGGAAAAGTTAATGGTATGAAATGGGCGGTTTAGAAAGGCGGGCGTGGGTCCTGAGTTCTTCGGTGTATTTGGTGTCGTATATATAACGGATGGGGACATCATACAAGCGTACCTGGGCCCACACGTGTCACGTCCTGCACGGCTGGATCGTCGGCGCTGAGAGAGGGATGGGGCCTTTTTCTTGTGGTGCACCGCGCCCCGCAACAAGTGAGACCGCACCTGATCCCTTACACCCACTTAAAACACTAGCGTTAATCTCGACACACTTCAAACTTGAATTTTCTTTCTTTGTTTGTTTTTTAAGCTATACTTGAAAGTTGAAAACCTTTATCCGCCTTCTACCAGACGATTTCCATGCGTTTTTTTTTTAGATATTTATTCGATTCAACTTTTTTACTTTTTCATGAAATTAATACTGATGGCTGAGGGCCCTCTTATTCATTGTCCATTAAGCACTTACTTGACGAATCATCTATACAACTTATCTAAAAGAAAATAAAAAGGCCTCTCAGTTTTTATTTGGATTGCTATTTTTGGAGGGACAAAAAAAAATTTTACGTATTTTATGAATATTACTGTTATATATTTTTTAATCATATTTTTATTTCATATACATCATATCATAGGAGGAGAGTTGGGTTGGGTTGGATTGGGTGGTATGTGGGGAGAGAGTGTAAGTGAGAGGTCTTGGGTTCGAGTACTCCTATTTACACTAAATATATTATATCATAAAAAGTGTTATAGTAATTTTTTTTTTCGTAAAAACTCTTGAAAAGTTACAATCCAAACAATTTCTCAATTCACCAAGCAAAAACTTCAAACAAACAAAAGGGTTGGCAAAATCGCTGTGTTTGTCACTTTGCTCTCAACCATTCTTCATGTCACTCGTTTAATTTTCAAAGTTTATGGCATTTTCCTTAGGATAAAATAAAATTTCGCTAAATTTTTAACTAGCATATTTCTCCAAAATAATGTTCTAGGAAGTTAAAATGAGATGGACCTAAAACTTTTGAGATCAATTACGTTGAACTTGACATGTGCTGCAGCATAAGGAGCCAAGCAAGATTTTTAAGCCATCTTTTAAAACAGCAAATGATGATTAAATTAGTTGGATTAAGATATCTTTGTCCTCAAGTAACTTGCAATCAAGAACAAGAAAGTCATACCCCAGAACTATACTTGAAAAAAATAAATTATTCATGGATCTTCTGATGTCAATTTTTAATATCTAATATGCATTTTTAAAATGTTTAAGATGTTAGTCATGAATTGTCTGATGTCAAAATTGTTGGGAATCCCCTCTCATCATTCTAAATAGTTAAAAATTGCGTTTGAAGAATTTTGAATTCCAATAGAAATTTCAATAAACAGGCAAGTTAAACGGAGACAATGTCATGCTATATAGAGGGTAAGTGATAGTTTTACTAGCCGAGGTTTTATATTCATGATCCAAGCTGTTGGCAGAAGAAATCGCTAGGTCATTTGGATTGCAACTTTTCAAGAGTTTTTGGGATAAAAATATTGTATGTAAAATAAAAAGATAATTTGAAAAGATATAAAAAGAAATATTCATGGAAAAACGTAATTTTATCGTAAAAAATAGCCAGACACACATAATTGTAAACAAATTTTGTTTAGGATTATATTTCCAATTATGCTAATTAAAATTTCAACCCTCATGAGATCTAAATGCATGACATACAATCTCTATTCATATTTGAAATCTTTTACACGTGTCACATCCTCCCACACTTTTTAATGTTAAAAAAAATTACACTACTATCAGCACTAAAAAAAAAGAATCCTTTTACTGAAAACCTAATAAATTGAATATCTCAATAGTATTCGTAATAATTTATACATCTTCAGTGTATATAAGACTTACTCATGTGTAATGAATTAATCTTCTATACACTGACAATGTATATACTTTCACCATTAGATGCATGACAAATAATCCGAATTTAAATTTGAAACTTAAATTTTGCATATGTGTCGTGTATCCAACCATAATAATGTATACACCGTTAGTGTATATAAGATTTACTCAAGTCTAATATTTCTCTTGTAGCTAAAGAAAGAAGAATATGACTACTAATTCATGAATAACTCATGGAATTTTAAAAATGTAATATAGTCCTCGATAGACTTGATGGCTAGTTATACTCCATTCTTTAAATGGACGTAACAAGAAGCTAGGGTTGGTCCATCATAAATCTAACTGAATTGTCGGTTCATGTTCATATGAATTTTTGAGCTAAATGCGTGCTTGCATCACAAAATTGGACATTATCCACATGTTAAAGAATCCAGATATGAACTCCGGGGGAAAAAAATGAAAAAAATGTATAACTCAAAAGTAATTGATAATGATCCGAGTGATTCATAAATTTTATTGATTCGTTTGCAACTGCTTAATTGAGAAATCAATTCAATCCAATTTGGAACTTTTCCTTGATACCACATAAATAGAGCTCGGACTTAGAACGGGAGCAAATGAGGATGAGCATCCCCTGTTTCCCATTTAACTCCTCCTGCCCTTCTGTGAAACCCTCTATTTTCTCTTCATAAAATGCGTTACCATATATTTTCATTCGTCCTGGAATCCTTTTACCATAATAATGTGCTTTTTGCCTCGTCCATGATTGCCTCCATTCTCCAGATGGAAAGGTATGGTCTTGGCAAATTTCACCATGGGATGTTCTCACTGATACAGTACAACCAATGTACATGCATGCAGAATCGAGAAAGGCATTCATGGATCCTCCACCATGTCTATATTCATGCCAGAAATATGTTAGAAGGAATAAGCTATAGTAGATTATTTGGAGATCTTTTCAGTACTTTTTTGTTATTTGATGTATGTAGGATTAAAAAGTTGATTGAAAGACGTAATTAATCCAAACAAAAATTAAGTCACTTCCACTCTATGGTTCAATTCTTGGACCCATTAGTCGTTGTGATATTAATCAAGCTTTGTTGTTAAAATGTATATATTCATACAAACTAAAGAAAAAAAATTTTGACTGGGATTTTGGCATCATGTGTTGTGCTACTGAAAATTGAAACAAATACTCTTCGCCCCGGGGGCGGGGGGGTGGGGAGCCACCATTGTTGACGGCGGTGGAGCGTAGCATACGATACAGGAATATACAGCTACTGCTACGGCGGAAGGAAAAATCCAAACGGCAGGCAAAAGCATTGTCCAAGCAGATAAGAGCGTCCACGTCATCCAACGACCGCGTGTTTCGTTGTGGAGAATAGTCTCCACGTAAGCACGTTTAGCCATTTGAGTCCTGACAAGATGACAGCCGGCACTACTGCTAGTGCCAGCTGGACACCTCTTTACTCCTCTTACGTGGCGACCAAACACCTCTCTCTCTCTCTCTTTCTCTAACCCTCTGCGTCGGTCATAATCCGTGATTTCTCCCTCGCCATTGGCCAAAGATACAATATTAGGAG
This sequence comes from Coffea eugenioides, assembly GCF_003713205.1. Lineage (NCBI taxonomy): Eukaryota > Viridiplantae > Streptophyta > Magnoliopsida > Gentianales > Rubiaceae > Coffea > Coffea eugenioides. Next base: position 8,951,055 of record NC_040040.1, read on the forward strand.
GAGAATTTTCAATCATCGTCACTGTTGATTTAATAGTAAAAGGAAAATGTAATAGACAGCGACGGACCAATTAATTCATAGCCACTAGGATTTTCCCCGTGCAAATTGCCAAAACTCGACCGTAAAGGCAACGGCTAACAAGTGGTTTAGGCCTAGCTTGGATTGTAGTTTTTTAATAAAAAATTCTTTACATTACTTTTTTATATTACATACGTCGAATTGTTGCTATATATTTTTTAAATAAAAAATAGCAATTCAAACGAGAACTTGTTTGGGTTGTGATTTTTGACGTAAAATATTTTACGCTTTTTATGAATACATTTTTTAACCACATTTTTTCTCATATATATTAAATCGTTATAATATATTTTAAAAAAACTTCTAAAAATAATAATTAAAACGAGTTTTTTTAATACACAATATGCACACACATATTTATTTTCTCTCTGGTAGACTTCTATTCTTACGTTGCACTCAGTTTATTGCTGGGTACTAAATCCTCAATTCACAAACACAAGAAGCCACATAATTTACTTTTTACATGATCTTTAATTAATTAGGTCACGGTTGGTGTTTTAACTTTTCCGTAGGGGTGCTCCTTTTTTATGGGGGCCCCCCGCCCCCACGGATTGAAATTGGATAGTTAAAGGCAGCACGTGGGATGATTTTGATTTGTTGAACGTAACTTCACATACACGCCTCGCATTAGAGCATTTTAGCCGTGGATATCGTATTAGTAGTTGTTATGACTTGCGCTTTATTTCAAAACGCCATACTTTGCTGGTCCGTAGATTTCAAATCATGGAATGAGAAAAGACGTACGGTATTTCTATACATGCGTCACGTCCCATCCCATTTTGATCATTCTTCCTCGCTGTGGCTGAAAATTTCTCAACCAGAGGAGAAGTAATTAAATCGGGGCATGTGCCTGTCACCTCTAAACATGTGCTATTTAAGTAAAGATGGCTCCTTTCGAACTTTGGTTATCTTGACATAATACTCCACCGCGTAGGGATCATCAAGAAACTGAAAACTACCCAAACTTTACACATAAATAAATTGTCGGAAATTAATATCACACAGGATTTGAATTCCGAACCTAGTCAGTAGAAGGGCTCTCAACCTAACCATTGAACCAAAATCTAATGATTAATCAGGTCTGTTTTATTTATAGATAGAGCACTAAAATGGCAGTTAGTCTAAAGTCTGAACCAAAAATATATGAAGGTAAATGTCCATTGGGATCATTTGAGGATTCTTTAATTATAAACTTCCGAGAATGCCCAGAAAAAAAAAAAGAAATCCCAAAATGAGAAGGAAAGAATAGGAGATTAAAATTATACAGTAGACACCGACAAAAAGCAAAGGTAAATACTTTTCTTTTTTTTTTTTTTAAAAAAAAAGGCTTCAGAATTAGATAAGGACATTAATTGATCCCTCACAACCACCAGTGGTCAAAATTATGCCCCGGGGGACCACGCAGCGTAATCGTTAGGTTGAAATGGCGTTTGGGAAGTCTCACAAAAGGCACGAATAATTAAACTAAAAGTGCCGAAAGAAAAAGAGGGATCACAACAACTCAACAAAACTTTGAGCTGAGAGTAAAAGGGTCATCTAAAGGCGAGCACATATTCTACAAAAAGTTTTTTAAAATAAAATCCAAAATGAAAATTTTCTCTTTGAATTTTCCATTAATAAGAGGCTTCCAATTTCACGGTTTTCTTGTTTGCACCTTTTAGTCGGCAGTGGAAGAAGAGGGTTGTTTATTTATTTATTTTATATTATTATTGGTTCGCAGTCCTATTAATCGTTTGGGCCCTTCTGTTTTTGGAGAAAAATTGTGGTGGGTGGGTCCAAACCACGAGGAACAAGTACTAAAATTTATAGGACAAAAATAGCTCCTCCGCAGGTAGGACCCCCATCGTGCTGCCTTCATGATTCGCGGAGTAATATCTTAACTGCCAGTGCCGGGTAGAGTAGCCAAATGTAAGACGATGAATGGTGAGGAATTTACCGTGAATGCCGTCGTCGTTTTTTCCGCGGCCACCGTTTGGACAAAAATAAAAAATCACCATTCCTGTTGTACTACTCTGCTATCTGTCTTTGCTAAAAAGGTAAAAATTACTTATATGTATATGTTTTGGCAACAGCCGCAGGTGCCGTTTCGATGCGTGACGCTTGTATTTGTTGTGCTCCCCCGGCACTTCAGTTTTTATCCTCTGCTTCTTTATTCATCATCTTTTAAACGCTAATCGGGCAAAAGCTAGAAACGGTCCCCGGAAAAGACTTGTCAGATTTCCCTTAAATAAATAACAACCTCTCTCATCATCTCCCCCATGTAGTAGTAGTAGTAGCACTCTCTCCTTTTCTGTGTCCAGCTGCCTATGCAAGCTAACTGATAAACCCTCGAATTTCTGTGGTACCAACCGTCATTTCTAGCGTGGCAGCCTCCTGTCTTAGTTACTAACGTAGTAGTACAGTAGTGTATTCTCAACGGAAATGAAATAGTAGTATTTGTACAGCCGGTAATACGGGGGGAGCATATCCTCTATTGTTGAAAAAACCAAATAAAAATATGTTGGAGGCATTTGTTTGTGATAGCATGAAAAGCCTCAATATATGAGAGCACCAAATTTAAGATAAGCAAAGGTCCAAGTGGTCCCTCTTTAAGACAAGCGTTCCCATATGATATGCTGCTGTCTCTTTAAAGTTTAATCTACCTCTCTATCCCGCCCCCCTGTTTGAACCCAGAATTAGGTTCGCATTTAGGGATGGAAGATGCTTCCCTGCCAATTGGGGAAGCCTCAGCTTCAGCCTAAGCCTCTACTATCATTTCCGCGTTATCACGGTCTCTTTTCATCATTATTATTTATTTTTTTTTTATTTTGGGGGGGGGGGGTCGATGATATCTTTGCATTACGTATAGATCTTTTTGTTTTCCAGCTAATTAACAAGCTGGATGGATGGTCTACTACACTCTCAAGACACAGACAACTTTCCTATTTTCTGTACCACTTGCTATATACTAGTAAGGAGTATATCTTTGTTGAGCCGAAAGAAAAGCCTCTCGCCTAAGTTGTGACGTTCATTTCAAACATGATGGTTTTGTACCGTCCCTTTCAACCTCTGCTCCCCTTACTATTAGATGGGTACTTTAATTTGAGTTCAAACTAATCCCCTATTTATGACTTGGTCCTAAATTCCCCCTATTAGAATAACCGGTAGCAGAAGCAAACTTCTGTGTTGCAGCAATTGGTCATTGCCGATCATACAACTCTAATTACCTCCATCTATCCTTTTATATTTATTTAGTATACAATAAATACATACAGGTATTACCAAAAAAAAAAAAAAAGGATCAGCTGTGCAGAAGTATTCAAACGGCTGATTATTACCTGTCATCGGCTGCCTGTGTTTATACTTTTCAAAGGGATCTGATTTTCCCGTGATTATAGGTATGTTCCGGCTCAGTCAACCCCCCAGGGGCAGGGACCAATCCGATCGGTTTTCAGACCGAAAAATACATGTTTTATGCGGCTGACGGCAAATCAATCCCTTGTTCGACAATTTCTGGTGGTTCTTAAATTTCTCAAAGCCATGCACCGCGGCTGTATCAATGAAGACGCTCCACCTTTTCTTTTCATTTTACTCTCAGTTTTCGGTTCTCTTACTGTAGTACCTGCAGTAAAATTAGATGTCTAGATTTAGAGACATTAATTATTATTGTTATTGTCTTACGTGAAGTGAAGTCATTCGTAGGCAGCAAAGAACCGAGAGAATTATGTAGGTCCATCTAACTTGTCGGCAGTCCCAGGACTCTGATAAAATCATATGCACCCAGCATTAAAAGCCTAAACAACCTAATGCAAAGCCCAATTTTGCAAATGCCAGCTAAGACGACATACCTGATCACATTAAAAGACTAACAGTTCTTGGATTTATTCTTAAGACAAATGCCCCGTTCTCTTATCGTCTTTTTCCCCCTGTCGGAATTGTGCACATTAGGGAGAGGGAATCCAATGATTGGGCATGATTGAAAAACACTCTCAACTGATAATAGCAAATTTTATTCTAGGAACAACACTGGAAATAGCAAATTTTATTATTCTTAGCTCTCCCCAAATTCCCCGCCCCACCCACAGAAAAGAACTCCCATGCATTCTTATTGATCTTATTTGATAATTTAGTGACGGGGTAGAACACAGGAAACGGGAAAACTACTTTTCACACTAACTGGGTATTATATTTTATGCTTCCATATAATATTTTTTCCATCTAAATTTACCACAAGGATGACTGTTCTTGCTTAAAGCTTGCCCAATGAAAGGATATATTTGACAGACTTCAATTCGCTATCTGGGTTTAAGCTCTTAAGTTGGTGTTGCATGTCCGACAAGTCATGCCACCACCATGGTTTCCTTTCCTTTCCTTTCTGTTTAAACTCACATGTCCGAATAAAAACGACAAAAGAGAGAAATGGCCGTTGCGCTTGATAGAGCAGCAGGAGTATGTGGCACAAAATACAACGGCATAAGACGGAAAAGGGTAAGTGCAAATTAGTCTTCACAGGTGTACAGTAAACAGAAACCATGAACGGATTAAGTTTCAGTAATGTTTCAAAGTTTTTGGTCCCACCTACTAAACTGCCAAAATCAGTGCTAGTCTGGTCCTCCACAGTAGTGAAGGAATCAATAACATGGAGGCCACTAGACTTGACCACGCCCTGGCGAAGGGCTGCTTCCTAATTGGAGAAAAATGTAAAGTGCAAATTAATTAGGCAACCTATCACATTTGTAGCTCAAAAAGGATGGCTATTGCAAAAGACATGCTTTGAGAGATTAATCATTGAAAGGCATCTTCTAGTATATGGCTGGAAGACGAGAAATGATTTTCTCAACTTTAAAGTGGTTACAAGAGGAACAAGGTGGATGCCAAATAAAGGAGTATATGACTATCGAAAGCAGATTCGTAAAAACCAATTTTCAACATCTTTTGACCGTCTTCTATTTGAATTCAAGGTTGGCAAAGAGGTAACACCCGAAACTAATGATAGCAAGTTACTGGAGATGCAGAAGTAGGGAAAATAAACATACATGTCACTCTCATCTATAGGTACAATTACAGAGTGGCTGCATCTGTAAAGAATGAGAATACAGTAACCAGGTTTTGAAGTTGCAGAATTCCTGCAGCTGTCAAAGTTGAAGAAGTTCTAGCAAATGTGTTGGGTAATGCAATATTTCGAACAATTTCCAGAGCAAAGAAATGTGAATGACAAGAAGAAAAAAAGAAGTCTGATAAAAAAAAATAATTTCCATTTCAATTGAAAACTCACCTGAACTTGCTCCTGCACAGGTGGCATTTACCATCTTCAACCCGTAATGATTTGGCAGCTTTATAACATGGAAAATTAGACAAGGCAGAACGAGAGATCCTCAAAGGTAAAACTCTAAATTCACATTAACACTGGGCTCTTTTGACGAGTAAAAGACTAATACTAGTTTGTAAGCATTAGCTTCTGGAATTTGGTTACCTAGTTGGTACAGAAAAATTACCATAAAATTCACACGTCCTAATTTTATGAACGAGAGAAAAATGATTTCTTCTTACTCCATGGAAAACTAAAATTTAGACCATGTCAGAGAGACAAGAGTTAAGTCGTGAACCTGTTCACTTTCAGCACATTGCTTCATGACGATGTCTAGCGTTTTTTATATTATGAGCCTGGTTTTGCACCGCCCCAATTTATTCTCTGCAGCAAAACTGCCAACATTCACCTTAAACACATCTATATGAAGCTCTATGTCATTCTTAACTAAGTGCTAAAAGAGAATGGACCAAAACGACAATCTCCAAATGCAAAAATGTGTACGTTGAAATAATACATCCAACATTATTATGCTGCTTTAGTTAAGAAAGTGTCCTGGAGCTATTGGCTATCAGGGATAGCCTATGACGTTTAGATATGTGAAGCTTCAGAGCATTCTATTTAAAGATACTTCATTGAAGTAGACATGTCATAGTAGCCACCACATCTTCAAACCTTTGATTTTGCACCATCAGGAAGAATTGAGCCTCCTATAATTTTCGTATTCTGTTCCTCCACGAAGAGTATGGACTGATCTCAGGCGGCACTTGGCCTGCAGAAGAAGAATCCTACTCAATCAAGCAGGAGTAAGCAGAACTCCAAGTGAGAACCTCTTCTTTCCAGTAAAAGTAAACACAAAATAGGGTGTCACGTTACATGTTCCCAGCATGATCAGATGACCAGACCAGCATTCTTGTCATATTATTGTTGGAAGAACAACAAAATGTTTGAGATATATTCTGCAATACCTAAGAGAGAATTAACACTAGCATGAACAAGTAAAACGCAATGATCCAACTAAGGATTTCAAATCAGTTTAGTAGAAATGACAAGAGGTCTAAATACCTCAGTTCAATACCAAGTTGTTCAGAGAATTAATCAATTAAGATATTTCGTTTACATCTTCATCATCTTTTACAGGTCATTGAGCAGTCTTAAGCTAGAGGATATTAAACTTTGTTTGATTAGTGTAGCAACCAATCAAAATTGTCATTTTGACCAGCTAAGATTCAGTTGAATTCCAGTAGTTAGTTTGTATTTCCATAACAGATGCAAATGATCAAAAAAACCTAAACTAGCATTTTACGAAGAAATAGTCTTCTAAAGCATGCAGCAATTTGAGTAGAGCACTGAGTTGGTATTTTAGCAGTCGTACCAACTTCCATGCTAGGGATGGCAACGGGGCGGGGTTGGGGCGGGGGACCCCTCCCCCATCCCGCCCCGTTGCCTATTAGTTCCCCCCGTCCCCCGCCCCGTCCCCCGCCTCCTGCTCCCCCCGCCCCGCCCCGCCCCCGCCCCGCTTCCCCCGCGGGTGCCCCCGCGGGGTTAATAAAATTTTATTATATAATTTTATTATAATTAAATTTTAATAAATAATCAAGTACTAAAATATCAACACATCACCAAATTATTATTCATTGTAATTTTGCAATTGAAACTCATAAAAACAATCAAACAGAAGTTATTTGAATACAATCCAATATGATGAAATAAATATAACTAAAATAGTCAAGTTTTCACTTTTAGTACAAATGCAATCACTAATTCATTATTGTGTTTGTGGTTTTTTTTGAGAAAAAAGTATTATTCTATTAAGTGTAATTAGAAATTTAGTATAAATATATTAGTAAATTTAGTATAACTAATTAATAAATTCTATTAGTAGACATGTAGAATTATTCATATAATTGATAATATCAATTATATTACATAAACTAATATACATTATATAATACATCTAACTAATAATATCATTATCATAAGTTTATAACTAATTAACTTACATGTTATATATAATTATATATATACTTTTTTTTGTTTTGCGGGGGGCGGGGCGGGGGATGGGGCGGGGGTATACTCCCCCGCCCCCGCCCCGTTTCTAAGCGGGGGAAAAAATTCCCCCCCGCCCCCGCCCCATCCCCCGCCCCGAGAGCCCCCCGCGGGGCGGTTGCCCGCGGGCACCCGCCCCCATTGCCATCCCTATTCCATGCCCATCGTGGAAAGGGATCACAGTGCAGCCCTCTTTGAAAAGTCAGAGGCCAAAATAAGGACTGCACACTAATGCAATTACGTGCAGTTTCCATTTCAAGATTCTTACTTTAACAATATCTAGTGAAACTTAAATTCAGTTATAACTTACTCATGGTGCCAATGATTGCCAAACCAAACCAACTGCTCACTTGCAAAGCTGCACTGAAGTGCAGTACAGCAGCACTTACTTGGAATGCTGCCAAGATATCGGTATCTTTGGTTTCAAGTGAACATACTAAGAACTACTCAGGTTTTTAACCGATCAAAATTTTTTAAATCCATCATCATACACAATAGACAAAACAATGTGATTGTGTTAACCCTTGATTTTTTTCAATTAGGTTAACCTACGTATGACCAGCTCAACTGGAACTTCCCGAGTGTTTTATGACAATGGCACAATGGGGACGTAGAACTCCAAAGGAATCAAGAAGAAGGCAAGGTGTCACACAGCTGGAACTTCCCTATGGTGGTAATTGGTGCTATGACATGGATATGGCCTACATCCTCTGTGCAAACTTCAGCCGATAGTAGTGCTGGACAATAGTACAACCACCATGGTTTACTATCCTACCTGTGTGCCATTGATGTGGAGAATCATTCTCCTCATTAACACTACTTTAAGATTTAATGCATGAAAGTCACAGCCCCTAATGCTTTGCTACCAACATTTAAAGATGAAAGCTGGCCATAAATGACTGCACAAGATGTTGTAATGACTAACTCCAGCAAAAGTTAAAAAGGAAAATGTTGCGAAAGCTGCTGGGGATTGTACGAAGAGCCAGAAGCATATAACCAGACCTCTGTAACCACGAGATTCTTCAGTTCATCACATTTGCTTCTTCTCAAAGTTAAAACTAACATATTTTAGCACCAAGTCTCAACCCCAAAGACCAGAGCAAGGAAGCCCTTCACACGAACTGTCTCATTGAATCTCATCTATCTTGATAAGCAGTATGCAGAAGAACAAACACTAGCAGCGCAGCAGTGCAAATTTGGAAGGAAATATGATAAGTCTTGTTGAGTTTGCTTAATTATAACCCGTTGCAGATTTATAGCTTATCTTCTCTGTGTAGCTAGAGATGCTTTCAAGCTCAATACTTTTCAGCTAATATAAGCATCTAAGAATTACGATGCAATCATTGCAGAACTGGGATTATAGCCTTTTTTACAATACATATTTCAACTGCAAGTTAATAGCCAGAGCCCGGACGTCAGGTTAAAGTGGATTGCGAAATGCAAAGGCTAGTTCTAAACTTCGAGAGCCCAACATTTTGAACACTATACTCTTGGGACCATTTCCATTTTCTCGCTTCGTTTTCTTCTATTTCTTCCATCTATCTTCTTCTTCTTCTTTTTTTCTGAATTATTCTTCTCTTCCAATTTTCTCATCCAAAAACAAAATATGAAACTGAGCTAAAGTCTTTCCCGTTTGCAGCTGAGACCAACTAATAGCCCAATTAATGGAAACATCTGTGGCATGAAACTCAAAGGCTTCACTGTTTACTAAAGATTACCTCGCTAATCATCATAGTCTCATTAAGCTGCCCAAACCATTTCAACTAATATTTAACAATTGACACATCACACAAGCACAAAAAATCAAACTGTGCAATTAAATGCACCGCAAAACAAACAAGGAAAAAAAAAAAAAAAGAGTACCTGGAGAATTGGCATGTGGAAGGATAAATAGAGCAGGGTCTAGAATCGGTTGGGCTTCTTTCTAAAGCATTAGAACTTTGTCCTACACGCAAAACCAGCTGCAGAAATATTACAGAGAAACAGTTAGAAGTTGGGAGTACAAGTACGACAATAAAACAGGGACAGCCGCTGCAGAAATGCCGGCTGAAGAGAAAAGAGCTACTGCTGAACGGATAACATAGAGTAGCAGAAAAGCGCATTTCTCAAGAGATTCGGCGTCAGCAGTTTTTGCTGGAAAACAACGCAAGAATGTGGCAGAAAAATCGTTTATTTATTCATCCCCATCCTTTGCCTGTATCCGGACTATCCAACTTGATCACCGGAGGCATACCCATACCGGCGGACATAACTATCCCCCTCACCTGCAAGTCAACCGAACGGATTACAGCCTAGAAGAATTATTAACTGGAGTAATTTGCAGAGATTTGAAATTTCAGCGGTTTGGCTGCTGGTACAAAATTTATTTGGTCGGTTGCTTACTTAAATTAAAAGTGAGGAATTATTGAAATTTAGGGTCCAAAGACAGAACCGTTGCTAAATCCTAATTGCAGACTTGCAGTAGCTACGTGCGTGACTACTTCTTTGCTGACGGCTTTTGTGTTTCTCGAATTAGATATTGGAATTTGTGTCGTTTTGGTGTACCGAATCGCACGGGCAAGCCCAATATGTGTTTCATTCAATAGTCCACAGCATGCTGATCCAATCAATGCACATTTTGCATTCAGGCCCATTTCTAAAAGACGCATCATGACGGGTTGATAGGCAAGGAAAGGAAAGGAAAGGAAAGGAAGCGAGGCTACATGAAAACTTTCCTAAAATTGCCAATGTACACGTTTTCTAAGGATATATGCCCCAAATTCCAGAGTCTGTATTATACACAAAATTCAATTTACATCAACTTATTTGGTTTAGGTATTAATCCTCCCTCGGTCGCCGGATGCAGTTTATGCGACATTTACATCCACGACGTTCATTCCCTTGGAACTCTTCATCGAAAACTTACAAGACTCAATTGCATCTGCTATCGACAAGAAGATTGATTCCTTCCCTACTTTCTCCACGAACTTTGTGACTGTCAATTTCTCCATCACTCCAAGCCTCGGATTTATTAAGATCATCTGCATTTCCCCAAAAAAAAAACAAAAAAACCAATTATTATTTGTATCATGATCCTAAGGATTCCTAAAAATAAATTCATTCAAGTCGTCCATTCGTACCTTGATCTCTTTTGATTCAAGAATTCTCATGATTTCGACAAATGCCTCCACACCCGTAATGTCAATGGATGAAACACCTATAAAGAGTTAGTTATATTTGATCATTAGCAGCAGCATTGCCAAAACATTAATCATCTTTGTTTTGTAGAGTAGGTTGCAATATTTGCTTTCGAAACATTAACGTGAAACATTAACGGGTCAAAGCAAGTTGTTGTGCGTACCTCCCAAATCAAGTAATATATACTCAATGTGACCAGTTCCTTTTAATGTTGCATCCGACTGTTCAGTTTTGAGGTATCTCAGAATTCTGCAATCCACCCCCAAAAAAGAAAAGAAAAGAAAAGAAAAGAAAAGAGAGATAAGATCAGAACAACAAATTCTGCCAGCATTAGCGAGTACAAAAGTTAAAAACATAATAATAAGTAGTAATTACTTAGCGTGGTAAAACAAATAATTTGGAGATGCCGTACCTCTCTCTTATGTACTGGGAATTTGCGTAGTAAATAGGGGACCCTAACTGTATAGCAAGGATTCCTGGAATGTCAGTCGCATTGGGATACTGCTCTACGTCGCGATACAAATTTGAACCATGTACATGCCCGAGTTTACAAGTTGCAGGCCTTGCCACATACACAAGCGCTCTGATTAAAGCCAGCCCCACCTGCAAAAGCAACAAAATACTCAAATACGTTTTGATGGATTCGTATTTGGTAGGTAACTAATTAAGTAACCATGGATGGACGTCCTGAATGAATGGTGACTCATGAGCTATGACCAAGGTTACGTTACCGAAAGGCAGAGTCCCATGTCCATGCTGATGAAGACAACACCAAAAAATGCAGCCATGCAAATAACGAAGTCGAACTTGTCCGTCTTGTAGAGGTGATAAGCCTTCTCGTACTCGATCAGACCTAACATTGCTGACATGATAATGGCTGCGAGCGCTACGAGGGGTGTGTAACTGAATAGGGGTGCCAAGAACAAGAGGGTCAGCATCATGCAGATGGCCATCACCACGTTTGACATTTGGGTTCTGCATCCCGCGTTGAAATTCACTGCTGTCTTTGAAAATGGTCCTGCAAAAAATTAGGATGTATGTCGTCAATTTGAGATTAAACAAATTCCATCTTACAAAACTTGTTTGTGGGATTTTCAAACTAAAGATAAAGAAGTTATCATGGTACCAGTTGTTAAGTAGCATGAAGTGAGAGATCCAACGATGTTCATGAGGCCGAAAGCCAGCATCTCCTTGTTTCCGTCAATTTGCTCATTTTTCATGATCGCAAAACTTCTTCCGATAGCAATTCCTTCCTGCAACATATATCATAGTTCCGATTGTTTGAGAAAAATAATTACAGGATTGACTTCATTTGTCAATGGTACGGCACTCAAATTTCGATATCTTACTGCTATAGCGATCATTGCTGTAACAACTCCACCTTTTAGAGGTCCAGCGATATATTTAGGATCAAATGTTATGCGATTAATGGACAAAGGATTTATTCCCTTCTTCAGAGCACCGACCTGTAATAAATACAAATTCCAACGCAGGGAATTTTGAAGAAAAGAAAGGGTTATTCATATTTATCAAGAAGGAATCACATTAAATGTTTCAACTGTAGTTAAATTATGCTTTATCTTTTAAGCAGTCATTGCCAGGCAGATGATTATTAGGTCCAGGACCATAATCAGGGGGGGGGGGGGGGCGGAAAAAAAAAGAAAGATCAATCCCTTCGCAATTTTAAAGTATTTTCCTAATAATTCTGCATTAGGACTATATTTCTAAAAATCGAAATGACGGAAACAGTCAAGTTGATTAGCAATCCCAAAATTCTTTCTTAGTTATGCTCCGTAATTCTTCCTATCCAGTTTTCTTGAATTTGAGGGACTAAAAGTGTAATAATAATTGTTCTCTTGTGGTCTATCAGCAATTACTATGTTTTTTCTTTCTTTGTAGTACTATCACTCTATGTTTCACTTCTATTAAATCTTTTAGTATTACGGAGGAAAGGAAAACTCACAATAGGAATGCCGTGCTTGTCCGCATGACCAAAATAAGCGAAAAGACCTCCCACAATAACGGTAACAATGGGAGCAATTGCTGACACCCAAAATAGCTTCGGTCTCCTTTGCTTCTGCAGAGGGACAAATGTTTCTCTCAATCAGTATATTTTTTATGCATGGACAACAGAAGCTAAAAAAACATATAAGCGACAGAACATTACCACAAATCTGGTGAATTGCAGGAAAGCAAGAAAGATGATTCCAACAAGTGCGCTCTCCCATTGCCACTGTTCAAATATAACAGGTTAATCCTCAGATTATGCATCGCATAAATAGTAGTAGTATTTTTTTTTCCTGTTCCTTTTCCTTTTTCATAATCTGGATGTGTTTGACCATGACCTCCCTTCCTAGTGTACTAAGAAGGACAAGGTTACCTATTAATTCCGCGAACTAACATTAGGCTATAACAACGGAGGGTCATTGAAATGGAGCTTCCTTACAACGTTAGGTACTAGAAATGATGATAGTTCAAAAGGAAATAAAGAAGTAGTAGAAGATGCTATGGAAAGAGTGAGTGAATGTGAAGGAAAAACCTCTTTTCTGTTCTTGAAAACTGCACGTACGACACTAACACAATCGGTGTGGGTGGTGAAATGCTTTAAACCAAGCATGCCCTTCAACTGCTGGAGGCAGATAAGTACTGCTGTCCCTCCCATAAAACCAGTGATTGTCGAATGCGATAGAAAGTCAACCAAAATTCCCAATCTGCAGAATATTTCGCGACAGCCCATCGGTAATTATGTATTAATCTCAGGCACTCAACTTTTTACAAGTTATAGCGAATCCAGTCTGTTTCTCTGCTTGTCAGTAAATACATACTCACCTAAATACGCCCAACGCCAACATAACCAGACCAGAAATGAGGGTGGATGTAAAGACCAAACTGGTATACAATATGGGATCTTCCGAAGCAGGTACCACTTCTTCTATTGATGCAGCTATGATCAATGAGGAAGCTGCCACTGTTCCAACTGCAAGATGCTTGGAACTTCCAAATAGTGCGTAAATAAGAGGCGGGACAAAACTCGAATCTGCAATAACAAATCCAGTAATTCCATTACTAGTAGTGGAACCGCCAAAACAGAGCAACAAAAGAACCATCCAATCCATTTGGTAGTAGTTATCTATACAAAGAAAGGGCGCTTACATAATCCAATAATGGGATCAATCTCGGCGAGCTTAGCATAACTGATTCCTTGAGGAATTGCAAGGCTAGCAATAGTGATGCCAGCCAGAAGATCATACTTGAATAGAGCCAAATTGTACCTGGGCAACCAACCAAAGATCGGCAGAAAGTATTCAATCACCTTCAATGTTTTGCGTGAAGAGGGCTCATTCTTGAGATGGCCGAATGGATCATCAGGGAAGAGGGTCTCTTTGAAGTTGGATTTAAAGACAGTCGGAAAACTTCGCGGCTCAGCAAAGTTCACCCCATGAGCGGAACTACTATCAATCGACATTTTTGCTGCTTAACCTTGATATGATATGTACAGCTTCAAGAAGAGAGGAAGAGTTCAGGACGGGGCTTGAAACTGAATAGCAATGCATGTATTTAAAGAAACAAAATAGTGGGAGATGATGCAAGCATTGACAAAATAAATATTACAGCATTTATTTTTTTTATTTTTTTTTGTCATCGCTGTGGGTATCCGGATCTACACCCGACTAATCCCACAGCGCTCCAGCAGAGCGGGCTCGACCGATGCTGAAGAAGATAACAACTGGGTTGCTGCCCGGAATTGAACCCAGGTGAAACTCACCTAAGGAGGCTATTTTCACCAGCAGACCAACCCAGCGCGGGCAATAAATACTACAGCATTGATTTGTCAAAAATTGACCATTACTGTGTTATTTTGCAACTTGCAAAAGCAAATTACAAGAAACCAATTGTAACTGACATTAGCGGCATATCTAACCTCAGAAAGAAGATTTATTGTTATCCCTTCAGGTCCCTGTTTAACACTTTTGACATCTAATCGGGGACAATCTTAATAGCAGAGTACCCTTCTGACAAGGACACTGAGTTTTGTCTAGGACAGAACCTTTCAGATTTCAGAAGAAAAATCGGAATTTCCAACCTGTGGATACTCCTTCACTGGTTAACGAAGACTCTCTTATTGACCCCAAATATAAAGATTTGATACATATTCTAGGGATCATTATTGGTGGTTGTCTAATTAGGTAAAACTTTAATAAAGGGAGGTCCTATAATCTACCATGTCTACTATTAACCATGCAATAGGGAAGACGAAAATGACTAATTAAGTAACTTTCCATCCTCTCTCTTTATCTCTATATTGCTTCCTTTTTCTTTTTTCCCCCTCTCGGATTGGTTTTGGTTTTTTCTGGTAAGGTTTTATTAGATGGTACATTTTTTCCCCGAACAGGCAACAACCAACAACCTCAGCACACAAAAAAGTGCTCCAACATAGTAATGTTAAGGGAAAACTACCTTCCCCACTCCAAAACCCCTTCGCTGAGGCTTACGTTTGGAGCCTCACGTCATGCAATTTTGTTTTGAGCAACACATTGGCTCGGCTCCGACATAATTGCCCCCTAGACTCGCCTCTCCACCAGGAGTACTTCTTTCATGGAAAATGACTTTCCAAATAAAGCTCCCCACAAAGAAAAAGAAAAGAAAATCACTAAAACGGATTGAATTGATACTAGTTTTTATCTACTTCAATTGAATTGTCCGAGTATTTATGCAAAATAATGTGTCAATAAAGAAATATTTAATACGCTGTATACGTTGAATTGAATTGTCGAGTATTTATGGATGAAATTTTTTTTTTTAAATAAAAAAGAAGAACGAGAAAAAGCAAAAATGACGGTGCACCATAAAGTTTCCCTTATCTTTTGCGAGTAACCATTCTTATTTGAGTTAATGATAGTGTACAACTATCACAGATGGATGCTTGAGTTTACCAGAGTTATGTATAATGCTCAATGAATATATGAGATTAACTCATAAATGTGGATAATGCATGATCATGCATGCATGACATTAGAGTTTATTACCAAAATAACTCTTCTTTCAAAATATATACCCAAAGTAACTTAATTTTAAAATTTATTACCTTTATGATCATTTTTTTGTCACATATAGACTGCATATGTGCTAGGATGGAGATAGAAACACCCTTTATTTCTCTTTCCCATCTAATATTTTCCCCAATTTTCATTCTGAACCTTCCTTCATTTTTTTCTTTTGTTATTTTTCCCTTGTCAAACGTAATTCTAAAAAGCCAATATTTATATTATCAGTATCTAAAAAATATTCTTCTGGAGTCGATAATCTCAAGGTAAATGAAGTTTATTCTCTTGTATTTTCTATTGTCTTTTCAAGGAGTAGAAAAGATAACATAAATAAATATGATAGCCTTGAAGTTTTTGTAACTTTGTCTTGTTATTGCTTACAATTTTCATTGCAAGTTTTGTTGCAATTTTTGTATTTTTCAAATTTATGTTTTGAAAAAAAATGTGCAACAGATTTGATACATTTAAAAAAATTCAGAGACCAATAATAGCACAATGAATATATGAGATTAACTCATAAATGTGGATGATGCACGCATGACATTAACTCAGAAAATAAACAAGATTTTCTACAGCGCGAATCAATTTTAAGAATTTGCTTACCAAAATCAAGCCAACTACTAAAACAAGGAGGAGACTCAAATGTACAGTCGGGATGTTTCAAAATCACAAATCCTGTGCTTTCCTTCCCCGGATTGAAGCCCTGAATGCACCAAGAAAAGAGAAATGTCTTGACCACCTGAATAAGAAGATGATGATCATCCCATCAAACCATCATTAAAAATTACAAAAATTCAACGCTTCCAAAGAAATCAAGAAACATTATTATAAGTTTTCCCCAAGAAAAAGAGGGAGGAAAATACACATGCAAGTGCTGACCTTGCGGTAAATTCAGCTGTCTAACGAGTTGAAATTCTACAGCGCTTCGAGCCTGCAAGTCTATATTTTTAAAAAAAAATTCCTAAAATATATATAGATATAGAATGCTGAATGTAATAAGTGATATACGTCACGTAAATTACTTGTACTGGTAATCTACGTGACGTTACTGGTAATCTACGTGACGTATTAAATAAATCGGGGATGACAGGTTACAGATTCTGGAAGTATTAACAAAAAAGGGAAAAAAAAAAAAAAAGGATAAAAGAGGCTATTAACTCCGGAGAGAAGGGTGGAAGAGAGAATGGATAAGCTTGTATTGGAAATGCTTTCCCAAGCCAATCTTACCCGAGAGGGAAAAGCAATGCGAGGATATTAACTCCGGAGGGAAGCCTAGTTTCAGAAAACTTTCAAATATCCGAATGTAAATATATACACACATACATTCCTATGCAATACCACCTCAATTTTGGCGGATTAAATCTCCTTATAGAACGCAGAATATCTGATTGGTTTGGATAAGCACAAAATCAGTGGCACCTTGAATTAGGCTTTGGTTGGAGTGAAAATAGGAATGGGATCGGCTGGAATAAACCTGCCGTGTTCCTTGAGACTAGATTCACCACTTAACTCCACTTTACAATGGCAATTACTATACGGGCAAAATGTACCTCTATTATTTCTTCTTTTTTTTTTCTTCTTGTGAAAAATATAATATACATCTATTTTTTACTGACTTTTTTTTTTTTGGTTTGTCTTTACTTTTTCTTTTGAATGTTTAATGTACCAAATGGTAGATACTAGATGGAACGAGCAAATTAAAGAGTTAAAATACTCACAACATAAAAAAAAAAAAAACCAACTATGTTTGTAAATTGTAACTAAATATTGATAACCTATATGAATATTTTGCATCATACTATCATTATAATTTGAACTAATTCCGCATTTTCGTTTCTGATATTTTCATCTATTTCCATTTTGCATTGCTCAATTAGTTTTTTTGGTCAAGCGAAGGATTTAACCGGATTACGAAGCTATGTGAATGTAGTAGTACGTGTTGATTCTGAGGTCTTCCCATGTTTGAGTTAATTTTGATCGACATGAATTTAATACTTTCAGGTTCACAATAATTACTAGTAACACGTACGTTACCAGAAATCTCGCGCGGAACAATCTCTTCTTACCAGAGGATTTTGTTGAAAAATAACTAAATAAGTATTAAGTGACCACATCCCTCAAAATTTTAGACTTTTCAGAACTTGTTGTATCTATTTAAAAAAAAAAAAAAAGTTACATCTATTCTTTCCCCAGTTCCTATGGAGCCCTTTTATGTGTTTTTGTCGTGTGTCCCAAATTTTCATCTATTCTTTCCTACTTTTTGCTGTCCTGTGTAAATTTGCTCTCTGATGCGACTGCCGAAGTGAAGGTCCGACCTGCACGCGGGCGAGCTGCGGGGCTGAGTCCCCTGTAGCAACTCCGACGATCAAGTCAGAGGAAGATCTTGTAAGTGAAAGAGTAGAGATTGTGCTATGAATAGCGTACCTTGTGCCTCTCTTTTGTGTAGTATTTATAGATGCTCAGGTAGTAGCTTCCTGGTAGGACAAGGAGTCCTTACTGGAGTGAATGACTCCTAGGGCTCCATGACACAAGCCTAAGGATGCGGACCTCGCAGCCCATCAGGCCCCTACGCCTGAGAGGCGGCGCCTGCATGGGCCGACCTGAAACCGTGGCCCAGTACCTCCAGTCCGAGCTCGTGGGTCGGACTGGGCTGTTCGTGGCCCGGGCCGATGTGCGTCTGGGCCCCACTACACTAGCCCCCCTCTAGTCTAGAGTCATCGACTGTGCGCGTGAGTCTAGCCGTCTTTCTGGCATCGCGTCAGCTCGGTGTGGGGCCCCTGTCTAAGAGTGGTGCACGCAACCGTCGCGTCGGTTCGCGTCAGTCACCTCGATCGTCACGTCCGCCAGCTACGACGGTTAGGAACGGTTTCCCATAACGGTTCAAATAAATGCACGTCCCTTCATCTTCCCGCCTTGTGAGTTGTCTATAAATAGGCTTCTTGGGCGTCATTTTCACACCCCTTCCTTCATTTTGTCAGTTCGCTCCTCCCCTCCTTAGTTCGCTGTTTCACTTTCTTTCTTCCGAGAGCACGTCGGATCGCCCAGCTTTAGGAGTCCAGAGTCAGTCCGCGCTATCCTTAGATCAGCCTTTCATCCGATCTCCTCCCATCAGTAAGTTCCCCTTTTCCTTTTTATGTCTTCTTATAGTTCTGATAGTTCTGACGTCACCAGCTCAGCCCCTAGGCATAGGACGTCTAGCCCCATACTCTTAGATAGCAGCTCCTCCGATTCCTTTAGTTCTTCCCCTTCAATTTCATTTGGGCCAATACCCGCGCCTTCTTCCGTCCAACCTCCTGTTAGAAACATGAGCCCAGTGGAGCAACCTGCCCAGCCCCTAGTTGGAGCTGCTGAACAGGCAGCTCCGATCCAGACGGCAGCAGGGACCTCGGGAGGACCTAGTTGTGACTTCGGAGAGGTCGACACTATCCCCCCAGCCCTGGAGCAAAAGGACGTAGACGTGCTGGTAGAAAAGTACGAAATCCCAGCCCATTTTGAACCTAGGGCTGCCCACCCAGGAGAGGTCGCCAGCCGACCTCCTCCCGGGTTCGTGGCGATCTACAGGGACCAGCTAATGGCTGGCCTTCGCTTGCCTATCCCTGATTTCCTTTTCTTTATCCTCACTTTCTGGGGCATCCGCATAACCCAGGTCATTCCCAATGGCGTCCGCTCCATCATAGGTTTCTTTATCCTATGTCGTGCCTTAGAAATCCCATTTTCTCACGACCTGTTCCAAGCCTTCTTCCAGATGAAGGTCAGCGGGAAGGTGCCTGGGTGGTTCTATTTTGCCCGCAGAAGTGGAGCAAAAACCCCCACCCGTGAACTGTTCACGGGAGCACCTTCCTCAATTAAAGACTGGAAGCGTTACTTCTTCTTTGTGAAGAACCTGGGCTTCCCCCCCCTGACCTGGAGGGCGGAGTCTCAGGTCTCGGATCCACTTCCGTCCCCGCTCCCTGTGAACGAGCTCAACCGGCTACTCAGCTCGGAAGAGAAACTGGAGGTGAAAGAGTTCAGCAATGCCCAGCTTTGGGCGGCGGGGCTGATCCGAGCTAATCCCTCAGATCCCTCGCCTGAAAATAAATCTTTATCGCCGGACGAGCTGACAGCCTGTAATCGACCTGGACCTCAGTCTTTCCTTTCTTCCTCTTTTTTTTTTTTAATGCATATACTGACCTTCTGATCTTCTTCATGTGCAGTGAAGAGATTTTCTTCACTTCTGACCATCGGAGGCGCCAGCACTCCGGGCACCACCCCGCAGCCCTCCGCAGCCATCCCGGCCAGCTCGGCTCCGGTTCCACCGCTCCAGCCAGCTCCAGCCAGCTCCTGCCCAGTCCTCTAAGCCCGTAGAGGCTGAAAAAAAGAAGAAGAAGAAAACGACCGCCAAGAGAGCCAGGGTGGAGACGACCTCGTCCCCAGCTCAGGAAGAGAGGCCGACGCCTGAGCCCGGTCAGGACGTCCACTACGGTGTGAACACCGCCGAGGAGCAAACCCGGGCCGGAGCTCCTCCTAACCTGTGGCAACACCAGAGCTCTACCCTACTGTTCGACCCGCAGACGCGGTTGGTCACGCACCAACATCCAATGAACTTCTGTCCCCAGTGGAGGCTCTCCATAAACGATCGAGCCCAATTTCCACATGTAGCCAGGGAGCTCGCCCACGGGGCCATCCTACCGCGAGACTTCAACTTGGTTAAGGCCATGGAGTCGTCCGACCTCCTCGACTACTATTACACAGGCGCGGCTCAGGTGAATGTGGTCGGGTCCGAGCTGGCAAAGCGCTACGAGAGCCTGCTCCCCCTGATGAGCGAAACAAAGGCTGCCAACGAGAAACTGCTAAGCCAAAACGAAGCAGCCGTGGTCGAAACTGAAGGTCTGAAAAAGCAGCTCGCCCAGGCGCACTCAAGCTTCGAACTGGAGCTGAAGAAAAACTCCGAACTGTCCTCCCAGCTGAAGGAGGAGCAAAGAAAGAGCGCCGAGTTGTCTGCTCAGATCGAGGCGGCCAGGGCCGAAGGTCGCCAAGAGGGAGTGCGGACCTATCTCGGGTCAACAGACTTTACGAATGATGTGGCTGCCCTGAACACCCCCGTGCTCCATCATGGGTACTCCCTGGCCCTGAAGGAGGTGCAAGAGCTGGGTCTGCCTGGATTCGACCTGGGAAAGTTCACAAGCTACAACCCTCAGGCTATCGAGCAAGTGGACCGTCTGGTAGAGGGCTACACGCGCGGGCGCAAGCTGGCCGACCTGGTGGCGGACCCCCTACTGCCTGTGACCACCCCCGAATCCGAGCAGGAGGAAGAAGAGGGGGAGAACTAGAGTAGGTCGTAGGATAGGTCCCGAACTATTGGTAGGCAGTTCTTTTTGTACGAGCCTTGCTCTGCCCCCGCTCAATTTCTTTTGTGTGAGCTCGGCTCCCTTTTGAACAGTCTTGATGAATTCAATGAAAAGCCTTTTGCAGAATTTTGCTTCATACTTAGTTTTATTCGACAAACTTTGTCACAAGATACACCCGTTCGGCCCGATACCGACCTAAACGAGCTACTCTAAGACAGAATAACTTGTTAACGAAATACATCAACATTAATCGAAGTTTTGACCTTTAGCCGAACTGTCATGTGCGAGCCTAACGAAAAATCCTCAGGTTGGAATTGTGCCAAGTACGAGGGACCTCTTCCCCGCTGAGGTGAGCTAACCTGCAGTATCCAGCTCGGTCTGCTTCTTTCACCACTTAGGGTCCTTCCCAATTTGGACCCAGCTTGCCAGTGCCCTGAAGCCGACTTACGCTGTTCTTCCTCAGGACCAGGTCCCCTGGCTTAAAAGCCAGAGGCTTTACCCTAGCATTGTAGTGTCGCGCGATCTGTCCCTTATATTTGGCCATGCGTATAGCTGCTTCTTCTCTCCTTCCTTCCAGCAAGTCCAGGTTAAGACGCAGCTCCTCTTCATTGTCCTGAGCTATGAAGTTCTGAACCCTGTTCGAAGGAACACCTATCTCCGCCGGGATCACAGCCTCTGCTCCATAGGTCAGCACGAAAGGAGTCTCCCGAGTAGCAGTTCGGGGAGTGGTTCGGTAAGCCCACAGTATGGTCGGCAGTTCGTCCAACCACCCAGTTCGGGCGGACTCCATCCGTGTTTTTAAGCCGTGCAGTATGGTCCTGTTGACGTTTTCGACCTGACCGTTTGCCTGAGGGTGGCCTACCGAGGTGAAGTGCTGCCGGATTCCGAGCTCCGTGCACTAACCTTGAAGAGCAACGTCAGCGAACTGGCGTCCGTTGTCTGAGACCAGGACATGGGATATACCAAATCGGCAAACGATGTTCTTCCAGAGGAACTTCTGCACCGACCTGCTGCTAATGGTGATAAGGGGCTCGGCCTCCACCCATTTGGTGAAATAGTCTACAGCCACAACCACATGCTCATAACCCCCTGGAGCTCGGGGAAATGGACCCAACAGGTCGATTCCCCATTGGAAAAAAGGCCAAGGGCTCTGAAGAGGGATCATCTCCTGAGTCGGGGCGTGATGGATCGGCGCATGCAGCTGGCAGGACTTGCACCGAGTTACCAGCTCAATCGAATCCAAGAACATGGTCGGCCAGTAGTAACCAGACAGCATTCCTTTCTTGGCCAAAACCCTCGGGCCGACGTGGTTTTCACATATGCCCTCGTGCAGCTCACGCAGGATGTAGTGTCCCTCTTCCGGAGTAATGCACCTCAGCCACGGGCGTAGGTAGGATTTCCTGTAAAGCACCCCATTTGAGAGCTCGTATCCCCGCGACCTGAGGAGGACCCTTCGCGCCTCCACCCGGTCTTGAGGGAGCTCTCCACTAGCTAAACACCGTACAATGGGATCCATCCATGAGCTCACTACTTGAATAACAGACAAGTCCACCTGGTCATACGCCCGATTTCTGACGACTTCCACCAAGACTTCTTTGTTCAACGTGCCAACCGAGGTGGAAGCTAGCTTGGACAGGGCATCCGCCCTCTTATTTTGGCTCCGAGGGACCTGCTTGAGCGCGAATACTTTGAACTGGGCCCTTAGCTCATGCACTTTGGCGACGTACCTTTTTAGGGGCTCCTCCTTAACTTCGTAACTTCCCCCTACCTGGTTGACTATCAGCTGTGAGTCGCTGTAGATTTCTATTGACTCGGCCCCCAACTTCCGAGCTATCACCATCCCTGCGACCAGGGCCTCATATTCGGACTCGTTGTTAGAGGCCCTGAAATCAAACCTCAGGGCATAGGCCAACTCATCCCCCAGAGGGCTAGTCAGGAGGAGCCCTGCTCCGCATCCTTCCTTGCTTGACGACCCATCCAAGAACAGGGTCCAAACTGGAATGATCTGATCAACTTCGCCAGTGGCCTGTTCGACCTCGACAGCCTCTTCGGCATGTTCAGCCTCCGCTGCTTCTCCGATCTGTCCGGCCTGAGCTCCCTTTGTGGCCTGCCCGACCTTGACATGTCCCTCCGCCTGCTCGGCCTCGAAAGCCTTGGTGGCTCGCTCGACCTGGACAGCTTTTTCGGCCTGCCTGGCCTCTGCCACGCCTTGGGTCGTTCGGGACTGGGTGGTCTGCGTGGCCTCGACAGCTTCTCCGACCTGCGGGGCCTCGGCTGCGTCTCTGGTCCGTTTGACCTGTGGTTCCGGTTGTCCGAAGGAGACCCCTTCGGCTATAAAATCTGCCAATGCTTGGGCCTTAATGGCCGTGCGAGGTTGGTAGCCGAGGTCGTATCCGGACAGCTCCACGGCCCACCTCACCATTCTCCCTGAGGCGTCAGGCCTTGAAAGAATTTGCTTGAGTGGCTGGTCGGTCATAACCACCACAGGGTGAGCTTGGAAATATGACCTGAGCTTCCGAGCCGCGTGAACTAACGCCAAGACATATCGCTCAATCGAGGTGTACCTTGTCTCCGCGCCCTGCAGAGCTCGGCTGACATAGTATACAGGCTTCTGGACTTTTCCTTCTTCCCGAACTAGTACCGCACTGATCGCCTCCTCCCCTACTGCTAGATAGATAAATAAGGTTTCTCCATGCGCAGGAGAGGTCAAGGACGGCAATCGCGCGATGTGGGCTTTCAGCTGGTCAAACGCTTGCTGACACTCGGGGGTCCACTCGAACTGAGGGCCTCTTCGCAGGGCCCTGAAGAAAGGGAAACCCCGAACTGCAGATTTCGACAAGAACCTGTTCAAGGCCGCCATCCTGCCAGCTAGCCGTTGAACCTCTTTTATGCTTCGGGGAGAAGCCATGTCCATGATGGCTTTTACCTTGTCGGGGTTAGCCCTTACTCCGTCTTTTGATATCATGTATCCAAGGAACTTGCCCGACCTGACCCCGAAGGTGCATTTCTTGGGATTTAGTCGCATCCGCGAGCTCCGTAGGACGTCAAAGATCTCCCTGAGGTCGTCGACGAACTGCTCCTGAGTTCGGCTTTTCACCAGCATGTCATCCACGTATACCTCCATGTTTCGGCCGATCTGGTTTTTGAACAGCTTGTTGACCAGCCGCTGATAGGTCGCGCCTGCATTTTTCAAGCCAAATGGCATGGTGGTATAACAATACGTACCGTATTCGGTGATGAAGGCAGTCTTCTCTTGATCCTCCTCATCCAGAGCTATCTGGTGATACCCTTTGAAAGCATCCAGAAAGCAGAAGATCTCGTACCCAGTTGTTGAGTCGACCAGCTGGTCGATGCGAGGGAGAGGGTAGCAATCCTTCGGGCAAGCCTTATTCAGGTCGGTGAAGTCCACGCACATCCGCCAAGCTTTGTCCTCCTTTTTGACCAGCACCGGGTTGGCCAGCCAGGTCGAATAGTGGATCTCTTTCACAATTCTAGCCTCCAACAGCTTGCCCACCTCTTCTTTAACGACCTCGTTGCGTTCAGGTGCAAAGTTTCTCTTCTTCTGTTTCACTGGCCGGATGCTCGGATCCACATGCAGCTTGTGGACTGCCAGTTCGGGAGGAACTCCTGTCATGTCATCGGCACTCCAAGCAAAGATCTCGGCGTACTCCTCCAGGAGGGACTCCAGGGCCCTCCTTACCTGCTCGTTTAGTCCAGATCCCGCCTTAACCACACGATCAGGTCGCTCGGGGTTGACAAGCAATTCAAGCAGATTTTCGTCCGTCTCCAACCTCTCCTCCTTCTCAGTAGGCTCCCAGGGCTCCAGAAGGACTGTCTGCGCCACCAGCTTCTCCTTACCCTTGAGGGTTGCAATATAACAGGCTCGAGCTACCTCCGGGTCCCCCTGCACCTCGGCCACTCCCTCGGGAGTGGGGAATTTCATGCTGAGGTGTAAGGTCGAACAGACAGCTCGGAGTGCGTTTAGGGTTGGACGTCCCAATATCATGTTGTAGGAGGACGGCTCCTTTACCACCGCGAAATTTACCTGAACAGTTCGGCACCTTGGTGACTCCCCTATAGTGACCTGGAGGGTTATCATTCCCTCAGGCCTTACCGGCGGACCTGCAAACCCTATCAAGGGGGTACGAACTGGGATGAGCTGTTTATCTTCCAGCTGCAGTTCTCTGAAGGCCTTGTAGTACAACACATCGATGGCGCTCTCATTATCTATGTACACCTTTTTTACCTTATAGTTACACGTGACGACCTCTATCACAATTGCCTCGTGGTTATTGGAAGCTAGGGGTACCGCATCCTCCGGCCCATAGATGATCTCCTCGTACATCTTTAAGCGCTTGTTTGAGCTCTCCCCACTGGGGGGAGGTCTGTTATTTCGCCGAGCCGAATGGCTATCCCCTCCAGCAGGTCCCCCTGCAATAGTGTTGATCACCCCCGCCAGAGCCTGCTCCCCGCGTACCGGAGTCCGCTCCCGAGGACCCCGAGGTCGGTCGTGCGAGCTGGGCGCCCGTTCTCGCTTGAATCCTCCTTGCTTCTGATCAGTTCGCCCTTCGCGGACGAACTGGCCAAGATGACCCCTCCGGATCAGCTTCTCAATTTCCTTCTTAAGGTGGCGACAGTCTTCAGTGTCGTGGCCCACATCCCTGTGGTACGCATAGTACAGGTCCTGATCCCTCCTGCTTCTATCCCCGGCCAAGGGCCGGGGAGGTCGGGATAGCCCTTCCTGCTCCATCACTGCGAGGACCCGAGCTCGGGGGGCGGTGAGGGAAGTCCAAGGCTTGTCTGCCCCTAAGGGTTGGCTTCTAGGCGGGTGGTCATAGGTACTTTTCCGCCCTTGGTCACGTCGCACGTCCCCCTGGTCAGTTGTCCTTCTGCGCTTGTCATCCCTCTGCCTCTCCTGGGCGCTCTTCAGGCGATTGGCCTCCTCAGCATTGGCCTTCTCATGAGCTCGATCCAACATCTCCCGAACTGACTTGGGTGGTCGCTCCACGAGCTCGGTGTATAACTTCTGCTTCCGTAGCCCGTTAATGAAGGTAGCCATGACCACCTTGTCATCTCGGTCGCGGACCTGGAGGGATTCGTTATTGAACCGCACCATGTATTCACGCAGTGACTCCTCGACCCTTTGTTGAATGGTCATAAGGTGAGCGGTGCTTTTGGAGAAGGCTCGTGAAGAAACGAACTGTGCTGAGAACAGTCGCGTGAGCTGAGTGAAAGAACTAATCGATCTGGGGGGAAGTCCCTGGAACCACTGCTGAGCCCTTCCTTCTAGGAACATCGGGAAGGTCTTGTACCTGACCGCATCTGCGGCCGTTTGTAAGCGCATCTGCGTCATGAATACGAACAGGTGGTCTTCCGGATCCGTAGTAGCGTCGTAAGGTTTCATGGTTGGAATTTTAAACTTCGCGGGCAGTTGGTATTCCTCGATGTCAAGCGCAAAGGGGGAAGCAATGTACCTGTCCGCCTCCGGGTCAAGCATCAGGTCCAGCTCGTCCCGTACCTGTTGTCGCTCCCTCCGGGGGGAGAGCCCCCGGACGGGCTCCGGATGTTCAGTTCGGGAGTTCTTGTGAGATGGCTCCACGACCTCGACCTGCTCTCGCGTGAGTTCCCGACGCGCCCGCTTGGCCCCGTGATTGGGGCTCCCAGTTCGGGACTCTGACAGGTCGGCTCCTTGGACCTTAGGCTCCTTGTCGAACTGACCTCCCGACTGCCCTTTGAGGTAGTCCACGATCGCTTCGAAGGTGGGCAGGTTTGCCGCCACCGTTTGCACCAGCTGTTCAGGCGGAATCCGTGAAGGCCCCGCCCCTGCTCCCTCAGGTGTCGGATCCCGATGAGAATTTAGGGGGGCGCTTCTCTCCTTCCCCTTAGATGCACCAGCGTTCCTCTGAGACCTTGTTTTCGGCATGATTCGCGAAGAAAAGTAACGTGTTCCCACAGACGACGCCAATTGATGCGACTGTCGAAGTGAAGGTCCGACCGGACCGGGTGCCTAGGGAGCGAGCTGAATCGTCCGACCTGCACGCGGGCGAGCTGCGGGGCTGAGTCCCCTGTAGCAACTCCGACGATCAAGTCAGAGGAAGATCTTGTAAGTGAAAGAGTAGAGATTGTGCTATGAATAGCTACCTTGTGCCTCTCTTTTGTGTAGTATTTATAGATGCTCAGGTAGTAGCTTCCTGGTAGGACAAGGAGTCCTTACTGGAGTGAATGACTCCTAGGGCTCCATGACACAAGCCTAAGGATGCGGACCTCGCAGCCCATCAGGCCCCTACGCCTGAGAGGCGGCGCCTGCATGGGCCGACCTGAAACCGTGGCCCAGCACCTCCAGTCCGAGCTCGTGGGTCGGACTGGGCTGTTCGTGGCCCGGGCCGATGTGCGTCTGGGCCCCACTACACTCTCCTTTGAATATTTTGTTATTGAAGGGAACAAAAAAAGAAAAGAAGCTTTTTAATGGGGATTGAATAAACGGTGTGTGCTTTTTAAATCAACAAGAAAAAAGGTGAAGCTAACCCATTATATGTAGATGCTCGGAATGAGTAACATGGAAAAATACCTTGACATGAAAAATTATTCTGATCTCTTATTATTTTAAATGGGTGAAATGTGTCGATACAAAAAAGAAAAATTAAAGAATTATTATTGTTTTTAGTTTTTCATAATCGTGACCCCATAGGAAAAGTATATATCTTTCAACGGTGGCTTGCAATTATTGCTTCAGCGACTGAGATTTACTTGATAAATTGGAACATGTGACAAAAACACGTAAAAGGGCGGCTCGAGGATTGGAACCGATCTGCGGATGGATTTAATCCGAAAAGTTACTAAGATCGCTACGTGGCGACATATTATTCCTCTACGCTTTTGTTGGGATACTTCATGTTTTGCGTACGCGACACCGGATCTATAGTATTATCCCAGACAGTTGAAGAGATATCAACGTAAAATTTCTGACGAGCTAGTAAAAATACACAGTCCTACTACTACGCACGGTAGTGTCATTATTGAAAATAATTAAAAGAGAGCGTGAATTTTTTTTTAAAAAAAGAAATTTGTACCAAAATAATTGAAATATGAGATTTGTTTAGCAATAGTTCAAACTATAATAAAATATGTACATTATTTATGAGCTACCTTTTTATGGAAGTTGAATCTTGAAATAAAAATAGGAATGTATATTAAAAAATAAATGATATGTGGATAGAAATAAATGTAATAGCATGTTTAATTTGATCTGAAAATGAAATAATTACAAATATTATACATTTGATTTTGTATGAAGGTATGCATATTTTTCACACCAATTAATCTTAAGTACGAAAACCAATATTAGTGGATTAAATAATTATATTTAATTTTGTAGAGTTCATACTACAAATAAGAAGGTACGATCTTTGCATGAATTGATCCATTGATTGAACATCTTACCTCCATTTCTCTGAGAATTAAGAGCATACAAAATTCGAAATTAGTGTCTTTCCAGGAAAAAGAACTAACGAGCGTAAAGGTGTTGGTTGGTTCCTCAAATCTGCAAAAATATGCTGTTGCTTACCACTTGTCGAGTGCTTCTCTTTCTATCCATTATTACATACGACCTTCCTCAGTTAGCATGAGATTTGCGTGGCCACTCCATCAAAGTGACGGCGTGCTACACATTCAGGCCAGATAGAGATTTTACTCAAGTTTGAAACGTAATTCTTTCATATGATAATTCATCAACTTTTCTCTTTTTCTTTCTTCAACGGCCTTCATCATTGCAAAGTTGGTAAGTAAAAGTGGAGACAAGAAAATTTGTGACAAACTACTATTAACTGGGACGACGACACACGAAGAGTTTGCAATTTCCAACGAATCCACTGGAAGCGGAATTGTGCAACCGCGAGAGAACAAGTAAGTGGATGGCAAAGGCGTGTTATGCACGTACATTTTGCTGCGGATCAATAGCTCATACGCTAGGCTTTCAATAGCTTAGATTATTGTTTTGGAGGATTAGAATTCCACCCAATCTTCTCTTTCTCTGCGTTGTTGTTTCGACAATTTGGTTCTTCTCTGAATTCCATCTTTACTCCGGCGGCATACGTGAGAATTTCTTCTCATCTGCCTCCACCCAAATTTTAATAAAGGCTTAAAAGCGCTAAACCCCACTAAAGGTTGGTATTATTTGCACTTTTTCCCCTAATAATATTTTTGTTGCAGTTCCCCCCCACCCCCAACTAATGGTCAACACAATGGCTTAATAAGGAGATAATGATCTCAAAATAACAATTAGTAGAAACAATACTTGAAAATGAGATTTGATTTTTTTTTTCATTTCAAGAAAATGCCATTAAAAATGAATTTCAACCACTTAAAATAATCACATGCCCTTGGAATCTATTGTAGAATTTAAAATAATACTATGCTATTTTAACAACAACAAAAAATTCATTGAAATCTTCAAATGTCCATGACACGCATATGAGATATATTTTATCACATTTATATCTCACCTCTACTTATTGATGTTAATTTGAGGGGTCATATTTTAATTAACACTGTGAGATTTAATTTGAGGAGTCATATTTTGAACAATAAAAAAGTTTCAAATTTAGTTAACAAGATGAGATTTTTTATTTTTAATAAAAGTAAAATATTTTGGGAGTTTAGTTCTTGATTTTCTCGAAAGAAAAAAAAATTGCATTAAGGTGAGATGAGAAGCTTGGGCACGGAAACGAAGGATGGAGAAAATGGATATAGGTAGGACAAAATTGAAACTTTTGATATTCTTTAACTATAAAAGATGATGTGGCTTAACAGAGGGAGTAAAGTGGAACAAAAAAAAATAGGTAGGGGAGAAAGTACAAATAACACCAAATATTATGGAGACTTGGTACCTTTAACCCTTGAATAAAATGATTGAAAAACAAAAATATTTAATTTGAGGATATGATTATGGCTTTATTATTTTTTTTTTGCTCAATATTCAATTAACTTGTACTGATGGAAAGATGGTTGCATCAGATGATAATAAGATGGAAGGAATCGTAAATAGAAGGTATGGAATTTAAGAATTTCCACTTAAAAAAAAAGTGTTGATGGAATTGTTGGTAGTCATTGGTAGCACGATAAAAGGTGTAGACACGGCTTTGACCATGTCAAAGTTCGAGTACTTTTTCTTTTCTACTGCTAATAAAACCATCCAGTTTTCCCTGCTGTAGCACGATGCTCATGAAAGTTTCAACCACATTTCTTGGTGCAAAATTGAGGTGCAATGACGTGTAGTTAAGGAAAAGACAAAGTAAGAAAAAGTTTAATGGAGCCCATTTCAGAAGTTAACTGCCCCGGATGAATTTCCCGACTCACTGCCTGAGTATTACTTTTGAGTTAGTGAATTGTGATCGACATTCACTTCACAGTAATGTCCATTACTTACAAATACAAGCAATGAGTTGGAACTCATTGATCTCTTGTTTCTTGCGTATTGTCACTTGAGAAGGTTGGATTCGTTTTAGTTAAACCAATCCAAATTTTCTTCTGAAAAGCTTTCTTTATCTGCAGTTCGAAGTTCGATGGCACACGTAAACGAGTTCAAACAAATTCTGAGATGATCGACTGGGTACCATACTTGCTACAGGAAGTCAAAACTTCAAAGCTAGCAGCTAGCTATAGTCGTCGCATATATCGTACAACAATTTCAGTGAGATTTTTCAACAGGCTGATGTGTTATCCATTATGGAAATTAAGCAGCTTCAGAGTACTTGCGGAGGAGGTCAGCAACAATAACATCCGCGACGGATGCCATCGCAGTAGATGCCAGAACAGATTAATTATTTGACCAAAAATGCTGTTGGAAAGAAAGGGAATTTTTTTTGTTACACGCGAAAAGATCGTTCAATGAGGTGCAACATGAATAAAATGACCAGACGATAAATCTAGGGATTAGTATTTTGAACTCCCCAGCCTGATCAGGGGTGTTCTGCAAATGGAAATCCACGCGGCTTCCATTAACCTCTCTGAAATACGGGTGTGTTTGGATAGGAGATTACTATTTGAAATCACTTGATCGCCCCCAACCCTTTCGCGTACCTCTATTGAAACAGTTAATGGTTTCGTGTTCTTTTATCGATTGGTTATTCCTCTCCATTTTTATATCTTTTTTCAATTTTGGTCTCGATTAGTTCACAAGATTGAATGGCAAATTCTCTCTTTGACGCCCCCCTCGATTTGATTGTTTTCCAAGAATGTTGAGCCGCCGGGTATGTAAGTCATATATATGAGAGGAACTTAAAATAAAAGGTGGACTTTTGGTTTTTTTGCACAGGGTTTTGGTCTTGCAGCTAAAATCAAATTTATACATAAGACCAACCAAGATGTATGCCGTCCAACCCGGCCTCAGACTCTTTCTTCTCGACCTATTTCACTCTCTGGTTGCGGTTATTTAAGGCGGTATCCCGAGATTGAATAAGATATTTTAACTGCTTAAACAATTGATGATTGAAGTTAAAAAGTTTTCCCCCACTGCTGCCTACAAGTGTTGATTGAAGTTGTTAGTTGGATGCCCGCATTACTTCAAAGAGCTTAGTTTTAGACAACCACACAGCCCAAAAGAAACTATGACAACAAGTTATGAATCTGCTGTTAAAAAAAAAAAGGGGGTTTGATGTGGGTGCTTGCTTCTTGTCCTATTTGTCGGAGTTGCCTCATTTCATACTCTTATTGATCTTTGCCCGGACAAAATTGCAGGGTCACTACGCGACCGGGGATGCGGAAGGATGTGGATCTCCTGCAGTTGGTAGGAGAAACAAATAGTTAGTGGTGAGGAATGGCAACTGTAGCGAAACAGGGATCGCCATACAGAAGATGGGATTGGGCTTTTCATCTCGTTGACTCTTTTTCGCTTCGCAATAGTTGGCATTAATATTTTTTGGCCATAGCTTTTCTAGGGTGCTTGTTGTTTGTTTCTTATGTAGTTTGGACGAGAACGAAAAGAACGGGCGATGGTAAGTTGTCGGAGATGATGATGCTGTAGGAAATTAGTAGGAGTTCTTGGAACGATTTTTTACTCTTTTTTTTTTTTCCATGTTTTCTTTTTGCTTTCCCATTTTCCGTTATTACTTTCACTTTTTCCTAGCATTGTTGCTCCATGGCTTTCAACATTTAATTCCCTTCTCTTTACTTACTATTTTTAATTTTTTTACTTTTATCTATGTTTCGTTATTCAGCTTTGTCCTGAAACAAAATTCATTTTGCAGGGCTCCTGGAGCGATTAATTATCAGTAGAGGAAAATGAATTACAGAAGAGATAAAACATCAATAGAGATGCGAAACAAAACACAAACAAACGAAGAACAAGTTTACAACAAGAAATTAATTCGAACTTGCGAAGAACATAAACATTTCCCATGTGCTTGGCCCGATAAATAATTTAGCTGTTTTCAGCCCCAAAGACTAGAGTCTCCACCAATCCCACCCCCACCTCCACCTCCTCCTCCTCCTCCGCCAAATCCTCCTCCTATCCCACTACCACTGCCAACGCCTATGCTTGAACCCCCACTGCCACCTCCTCTAAAGCTGCCACCTCCTCCTACTCCTCCAAAGTCTCCGCCAACACCTCCTCCAAATCTTCCACCGCCACTAAATCCTCCACCTCCTACACCGCCCCCACCTCCACCACCTACACCAATTCCTTTGCCAATGCCATCTCCAAATCCTCCTCTTGCACCACCTCCTATAACCCCTGCTGAACCGCCACTACCGGCTCCAGCCCCACCACTTGCACCTCCACCTCCTATGCCTCCTGCTGCACCTCCGCCTCCTATACCCCCTGCTGAACCACCACTACCGGCTCCAGCCCCACCTCCTATTACTCCACCGGTACCACCACCTGCACCTCCACCTCCTGTACCCCCCGCTGAACCACCACTACCGGCACCAGCCCCACCACCTATCCCACCTCCTATTCCTCCACTGGTACCACCTCCTGCACCTCCACCGCCTATACCCCCACTTGAACCACCTCCAATGGCCCCTCCAATCCCTCCACCCTTACCAGTTCCACCTCCTATTCCTCCACCCGAACCACCCCCAGTGCTACCACCTTTACCAATCCCACCTCCAATACCTCCATCTTTGCCAACACCACCTCCTATACCCCCTGCTGAACCACCACTACCAGCTCCAGCCCCACCTCCTATTCTTCCACTGGTACCACCTCCTGCACCTCCACCCCCTATACCCCCACTTGAACCACCACCGATACCTCCAATAGAACCACCTCCAATGGCCCCGCCAAGCCCTCCACCCTTACCAGTTCCACCTCCTATTCCTCCACCTGAACCACTCCCAGTACCACCACCTTTACCAATCCCACCTCCAATACCTGCACCCTTGCCAATGCTACCTCCAATGCCTCCACCACCCGAACCACCTCCAATGCCTCCACTCTTACCAATCCCACCTCCTACTCCGCCACCTGAACCACCTCCAGTACCACCACCTTTACCAATCCCACCTCCTATTCCGCCACCCTTGCCAACGCCACTTCCTATTCCGCCACCCGAACCACCTCCAATGCCTCCACCCTTGCCAACGCCACCTCCTATTCCGCCACCCGAACCACCTCCAATGCCTCCACCAAACCACTCCAATGCTCCACCCTTGCCAACGCCACTCCTATTTTGCACCAGAACCACTTCCAATGCCCCCACCCTTGCATCACCTCCTATTTCGCCCTCAACCACCTCCATGCCTTCCCCACGCTTACCAATCCCACATCCTATTTCGCACCCTTAACCACCTTCCTTATTCCGCCACCCTTGCAACGCCACTTCCTATTCCGCACCCGAACCACCTCCAATGCCCTCCCACCGCTTGCAACGCCCACTCCTATTTTGCCACCAGAACCAACCTTCCCAAGCCCCCACCCTTCCAATGCCACCTCCTATTTTCGCCACGCGAACCACCTCCAATCCCACTCATTACCAATCCCACCTCTTACTCCGCCACCGAACCACCTCCCCTATTTCGCCACCCCGAACACGCCAATCCCCCCCAGAACCACCTCCAATGCGTCCACCCTTGCAATGCCACCTCCTACTCCGCCACCCGAACCACCTCCAGTAACCACTACCTTTACCAATCCCACCTCCCAGCCCCCAACCCTTCCAATGCCACCTCCTATTCCCACCTGAACCACCTCCAATGCCCCCACCAGAACCGCCTCCACCCTTGCCAATGCCACCTCCTATTTCGCCACTCGAAGCACCTCCAATGCCTCCACCCTTACCAATGCCTCCTCCTATCCCGCCACTCGAACCACCTCCAATTCCACCACCTTTAGCAGTCCCACCTCCTATTCCGCCACCCGAACCACCTCCAGTACCACCACCTTTACCAATCCCACCTCCAATACCTCCACCCTCGCCAACGCCACCTCCTATTCCGCCACCCGAATCCCCGAAATTGAAGGAGTGGCCGAGGCTGTAGCCCTTCGAAATACCACCACCGCCTAGACCCCCATTCCCACTCCAACTAGCAGCAGCAGAGCTACCACCACCAACAAACCATTCTGGTAAATTCTTCTTCACACTCGCTCCCACTTCCACATCACCGTCATTAATATTCTTTGACTCCCTACTACTCTCTGCATATATTGCAGCCGCCAACGTTAAGAACAAAACGAGAACCAGGACAATTAGCCTCTTCCCAACCATGTCAGAATCCTTGCCACTAGTTATACAAGAATCAGTACAATCTAGCTAGCCAGACACGATTAGCTATTTATAGATGAACAAAATGGGGTGATGCTCTGGCGTTAGTTAAGGAGAACACGACGTTACTCTCCACTTCTCAACTAAATGTTCTCTTTTCCATCCAACTTGTTATTCCCTACTTGTTCGCTTTTATGGCAATTGTACATGAGAAGCCAAACAAGGGAAACCATAAACTATTCTAAAAAAAAGGTTATGGGTTGACGGGGCAACGATCCTTGAACAAATTCATTGCCTGCTGTGATCAGTATTGTGCTCTTTACAACAAGCATCCGGCTCGCTCAAGTCATGACCAAGTACCCCCTCCGTGCACATACTACTCTACTGTACCATTACGTACGTGACTGCTCTAAATAGCGCCGTAGCCAGGCATGTCCATGCTGTTAATATTTGCTATTTGCTGCCGTGTTGGATCATGCATGTCCATGCTGTTAATATTTGCTCCATCTCTTACATCACACGCAACCATGCAAGTATGCATGCAACTAGCTAGGGATCATATGATACAAGTCCAATTTCCAATCCTTCATTACTAACTAAATCTCCGGTTTGATCTCATAGACAGAAAATGTTAATGTACGTTTAAGCAATTAATTCAGAATTCAAGATCATCTAAGCGTGGAATGATTCCTTCCTTAACTAATTATAAGAGTACACACACACACGCATTTAATTCATGTGTGTGTGTGGAGAAAGGTTTGCATTTAATTAATTCATCATGCATGAGAAAGGATCGAACTGACTACTACAAAAAGCTTGTGAATCGATCAGTTCACTGTACATAGCTTTGCCTGGCAGAGCATATGACGAGTTGGATGGGAAGGAGGAGACACCACAAATCTCGATTTATAATATATCAGAATCACGGACCCCGGACTTGATTCACTGGTTCAGTACCGAATGAGCTACTGGGCGGCGCGTACATATCCTTCTTTTCTGAGGGAGCGAGGGAGGGGATCGGAAAATTTGGTACAAAACCAAAAAGTTTTAGTTACTGTTGATGTCGGTAACACTTTCCTTGTCAAGATACGGGGTTGAAAAGTTTCCATTTTCTATCGTTACTATTCACCAGAAAAATTATAAGTGCAAATTTCTTTTCACCTTTTCCGCAAAAAAATAATCTGATAAATACGTTATACCAGATTCTGGATTCAATTGATTATTAGATCAATTTTAACTTGAACTATAGTTTCATTTTCATATAGTCTTGATCTCTTTTTTCTTCTCTAAGCCAATCAAAAGTCCTTCTCAGAATTTGTGAACTTATCAAATGTTAATAAGTATTCTGTCTAACTTTTGAATTTGTTTAATTTGTCTTTATCCAATATTTATAATCCAAAAAGAATTGTTGCTCATATTTCATTACAAGCGTGTCGCCTTTTTCCTGAGGTTAAATGGACGGGGGGTTTGGTGTCTAAAAGGCAAACTTGTCTGCAAATCTTTCAGGCAATCCGATCCCCTTAACCTGTTGTGCCAGAAGACTTTGATCATCGATGTCAGGTTAAATAGTAACAACAATGGAAGTAACTTTACAATTTTTGGTACCAATAATTATGATTATTATTCACAGCCAAGGCATTATTATTCTTTTCCTTTTTGGGTGCATTCCAAAAAGAACATGTCTTGAATACTTTTCAACCAAAGTACTAATATTTTTGACGTTTTTAGAAATGTTTGCAAATACAGGCATCGGCACAAGCTAACCTTGTTTGGATTGCGATTTTCCGTCGAAAAATTACATCGTTTTCCGTGATCACATTTTTCTATTACCTTTTTCCCTCACATATATCAAATCGCTACAGTAATTTTCCCATGAAAAATCATGAAAAATGCAATCCAAACAAGTTTCCGATTCGAAACCAATACTACTATTTAATGAAAGTGTAAAATAACAAATTGTATATATAGATAAGAATAGATATATGCCTGCTTAGGATATATAGCTCTTGCAAAATTGTATTCCCCGAAGGAAAATAATTAAGTGGACTTTCATGATATCCAAAAATAATAATCAAAGCATCAGTTTGCCTTTATTCCATCGTAGCAATTTTTTGATTTTGGTTCAAATACTTGAGTCCCCTATTTTATCTTTCTCAATTGTAAAGTTCAAAAATATCTTTTCAATTTTTTTTTTTTAAAAAGAAAGATATTTTTGTAAAAAGCATACCCAGTGGCAAGTCACCCACTGCATCCACCCACTGGAAAAATACTTGTAAAATAGCAAATCCTATACGCCAGTCAAAAGCTTACGTCATCTTCTGTCTATTATCCTTCCTGATTTATCCCTTTCCCCGCCTTTCACTGATCCTCAAAACCCTAATCAAAACCTCAAAAAATTGATATGATATTCGAGGCTTACATAAAATTAGTTTTTTCCTCTTTTCTTATCTAATCTAAATCTAATCGTTTGAGCAATGGATGATTCCGATGAAGAAGGTCCGTATTTAACAAAGCCCACATTTCGATCAAAGCCAGCAATTCGAAACCCTCACTCTTATCCGCTCAACACCCATTACACCACAAACGACGCCATCTTTGCCCAGGAAGATGACGAATTTGAGGATGACGAAGAAAGCCCACAATTTCAAAATGCTCAAAGCGGGTATTATTATCAATCTTTCTATGAGGATGAGCCCAAGCGAAGCAAAAAGAAAAGAAAGTTGGAATCTTTGGTCCCAAATTACGAGCTTGCCCCTCGCGCTGGGCTGAATGCACCAAAAGGTTCCAGTCTTGGTGGTGGGAGCTCGAGGGATTCCTGGAATGAAGAGGAGAGCTTTGTGCTGTTGGAGGTTTGGGGGGAGAGGTATTTGGAGCTGGGGAGGAGGAGTTTGAGGGCTGAGGATTGGGCTGAGCTGGCCGAGAAAGTCTCCGAGATGAGTGGAAGGGAGAGGAATGAGATGGAGTGCAGGAATCAATTGGATGTATTAAAGCAGAAATACAAGAAAGAGCGGGCGAAAATGGAGAAAGTTGGAGGTGGATTCTTGAGCAAGTGGGTGTTTTTTAAGAAAATGGATGTGTTATTGAATCTGAGGATGAGAGGGCATGTTGGGTTGGGTTGTGGGGTTGATTCTGGGGAGTACGTGTTTATGAATCCGCGGGTGTATTTGGATAAGTCTAATGTGTTGGATGAGATGAGGGATAGTCCTGGAGTGTCTGATGAGGAGAATGAGGAGGAAGAGGAGGGTTTGGGACTAGGGAAGGACGAGGAGGATGGAGAATCGGCTAGACTGTTGGCTGACTCGATTCAGAGGTTTGGAGAGATTTATGAGAAGATTGAGAGTAGTAAGAGGAGACAAATGATGGAGCTGGAGAAGATGAGGAGAGATTTTCAGAGGGACTTGGAGTTGCAAAAGAAGCAGATAGTTGAGAGGGCACAGGCTGAGATCGCTAAAATAAGAGAAGGGGTTGAAGAGGAGGATGATGACGAGGAAGAAGATGATGACGAGGAGGAGGAAGATGATGACGATGTTCAGAATGAGAATATCCAGGTGTGATACAGGTAATGCTCAGCAAATCACTCAAGTGTGCCTGATTAAATACTATTGTCTACAAGGCTTCTACATGTGTTAGTATAAGAGTGTGGATGAGTGTTGCTTTGACACTACCTATTCAGTTCCTGTTTGCCTGCTGCTAGTTTTTGATTATTTGGAAACTTTAGTACGTTTTCTATCGATAGTTGTATGCATGTAAGAGTTGTGCTTGGCATTAAACTGTAATCTTCATTAATTGAAGCTGATTGCTTTTCTATTTGTTCCAAGTTGGAAAAATCCTATACGGCCTATGAAAAGACTTGAACTTTGTCTTCTCAAAATCAATACTCCTTTGACAAGTGGTCTGTTGCATATGATTTCCAAGCCTGTTT
The DNA here is from genome assembly GCF_003713205.1 of Coffea eugenioides. Lineage (NCBI taxonomy): Eukaryota > Viridiplantae > Streptophyta > Magnoliopsida > Gentianales > Rubiaceae > Coffea > Coffea eugenioides. Next base: position 8,989,640 of record NC_040040.1, read on the forward strand.
CGTTGTGTACCATAGAATTTTGTCTGATCAAATTATTGATCAGAATCAATTCCTCTGCCGTAGTAAAGATTGAAGTTCAGAGAATTTTTTTGTGGTTCTTTTCTTCCTTTTTTTTTTGACAATTCTCTAGTAAAACCTTTTCTTTTTCATATAATTAACTCTTCCGAAAGGGAAGAATATCTTACGAAGATAAAGAGATGAAGTTGTTAGGTTGATTACAAATTGTAGAAAATTCAAAATTCTACTTTCTATAGTTTTTTGCTGCTATTATGAGGGCAATGAGTTGGGCATCAATATCAGAAGAGGAGAAGTTGAAATGTCAATTCCTCCTGGCATTGTCTCTATGATGTACTCGTCATGAAATTTAGGGATATTGATGACCAGTCTTAGCTTTAGAGAAAGAATTGCTTGAGGTTTCAGCATAGCAAGTTATATTTGTACAGGGTTGTAAGCTTGTCAAATATTGAACTACCCTTGTAAAAGAGCAATCTGGAATGATCAGGGTCATCGGATGTCTTGCACCTTTAATCTTTTTTGTTTTTATAGGCATAAGATTGTCTTTAGTTTAAATTAACAATATGAGAAGGTTCCTTATTGTCTTTGAAATTTTTGGATTAGTTTTGGTGCAATGATGCTCAAAACCTTGTAGTAAATTGGTAGCTTTTCTGTATCTTTATCACAAAAAGTCTGTTTAAAAAGTACACTTGTTTATGCAGTTTATGTGCAGCGCTGTGAGGTAATCTGCTCATTGTGATCAAACACATAATTGCAGCATCACCAATTAAGTGTTGCTTTTGTCCTACTAAGACTTCACCTGATATTTAAATTTTCAAAGACCAGTTTCATGTTGAAAGGACACGCATATGACTGTACTTATTCTATTTGCAGGAGGGAGAGCGTTTATGAGAAATGAAGGTCATTGGAACCGAAAATCACCCTTCTACTGGACTTCAGCATCGATGGCCAACTGCCAGAGTGGTTGTTTTGGGAAAGTTTTGGCTCTTTTTGAGTACCTCGCCATATACCTTTTGTTTCTTTTTTGGTGCAAGGGTAATTTGCAATTACTCCATCTTGCAAGTATGACAATGAATTTCTGTATCTACTGTTAGGGTTTAGTATGAAATCTGGTATTTTTGGTTAGGTACAGTAGCTTTCTATTCTCTATCTACCTAATTACCCCAACATGTTAGCTCAATTTTGTTTTTCACCAGCATCTACTTCTTGTTTGATATGAAACAATAAAATGGGAATCTATGTGAAAACACATTCTTGATCGCCTTATTATATGTCATACATTAAACTATCAAAATACTGTAACATTTTTCCAGGTGATGGGCAGCCCAAATGGATTTGCACCACTGGCAATATTCTGTTCCTACTTGACTTTTATCAGCACATTCTCGTCAGAATTAAAGCCTCACTCACATCTTATGAAGGGAACTCATTTGTTGCCCATCAGCACCATTAAGATGTGCATCATTAGCCGTTTCCTTTTCTTTGTATTACCCTATTTATCTACGTTGTAATTTAACGTCTGACAAATTCAAGTTTATCACACAGAAACTGGTCATGCTACAAACAAATGCAAAAAGTTTAACTCGATTCTGATCTGTTATCATTCTCTTTCAAATGGTTTGGTTGCGCAGCTTTGGGTAATCGGTCCAACGGCATAAACACAACTGGTTGGGCATGATAATTTCTTTGGTTTGATAACTTTCTCTCTTAAATAAAATAACACTGCATTGAAAATCTAACGAACAAAATAGATCCAATCCTAGATACATTTGGCTGGATCAATCAACCAGCGTAAAAAATGGAACATGGTAAAATGAATTCCCAACTACGGTGCACCAGGAAATAGTTCGTCCTTGAGTGACGGAGCAATCCACTGTATCTGAACATAGGTTATCTCCCACAGGTCATCACCTTCTTTGGGAATTAACAACTCGTTTTCCTTCATTATTGAGATAATCCTTTTTAGTAAATCTGGTATTACCTCTTGCATATCTGATTTGCCATACCCTCCCAAATCTGCCTTCATGCACGTATCCATTCTTCGCAACAGTCCCATCCAGAAAGGCCTAAAATGAGGACTTTCTGATATCGGTTTCAAAAGCTGCGAATAAACTTCCACTAAGACCTCCATTGCACGCTTCAAACTTCCTTCCATGCTTCGAGTTTCTCTTTCTGCATTCTCCCTCCTTGAATATTCCAGCATCTTCTCGTGTATATCATCAACCATGGCAAAGATCAAGCTGTTAAAACAGTAAATACAGTTTGCCGGTGTAAAACACAGTTCCTCAGCCAGGATGAAGCTTCTCTGAAGAGAAATGACCGCATGGTTTCTCACTTCTTCTCTCCTGGCTAAGCATGTCCTTCGAAGGGCTTCACCTAGTTTGACAAATAAGTTCATGATGAAGCTGGCAGAGCTGCCTGATCTTGCAGTGTCTTCCGTGGAAGAGGTGCTTGCGTTGCTTCCCGTACTAACATTGCTACCCGGATCTGAGTACCCACTTCTAAACCACTGAACCAACAATTTCACTGAATCAGACATGAGGTCCATAATTTTTATGTTCTTTTCCACTGGACTATTCTTGAGTGCAACAAAACCAAATGCACATTCAATACAGGAGGCATAGTTAGTCCGCGATATGTGCATTCCATCAGACATCAAATTGATAAGTGACTCAACTCCTTGATCATATGTTTCAGGATGACGTCCAGTGACTGACAACAAATGCAGGACAGTCTTCCATCCTAGGCTACTCTGCAAATTTGCAGGGTACTCGTTCAGGATTCTGCTCACCGACTTTACTAGAAACTCTGAGCAAGTGTCAAGAATTTCTTTTTCCAACTTCCACATTAGATTTATGGATTTAAAGATGAGTTCCTCAGAGACTTTATCAAGTTGATATGCAGAAAGGATCTTGAGGCAGATTTTCATCTGAGCTACAATGGCCTTTTCTGCAAATGGGATTGGTGAAAACAGAGGAAATTGGGCAACTCCAAGCAGATAATCATGGTAGTGAGGCCAAAAGGTTGAGAATCTGTGCATATTAACACAAGAAATGATGACAATCAAATCCCAGCAGAATGCTACAGTTTCTTCCTCCTCAACAGGAGTGCTGAACTTTTGGCCTTTCCCAGCTGATGCATATATAAGAGCACGCCCAAGATTCAGTAATGATTCATCGGGTAAACTTGAACTGGTGGTGAAAATGTTTTCAATATGGCATTGCTGGATAATGTTTTGATTCTGTTCAAATTCACTGACTCCAAGGTTTAGAGATTCTTCCACGCTCTCCAATGATAAGAAGTGTGAAAATCGACCAATTAAGCCAGAGGAACGGCGTATATGGTTGAATTTTGTATTACGGGTTGAAATAGATGCTGCTGACTCATTTTTATCATGCTTCGTTCCAATAGATGCATCTGAAGCAATTTCAAATTCGACAACAGATTGTGGAAGTAACTTAAGCCTTCTGAGTTTCAACAAGCACTCAACAATAGTTCTCCAACTTCCTCGAAGGGAATTTTTGAAAGTGTTTGCAATAGTGAAAACTGCAAGTGTCGCCATCCTTGGCTTCATATCATTGCTGAAAGCATACAGGGTTTCTTCTGCTGATGCATAAGGATTGAGCAAGGTAGTGAATTTGCAAAACGAACAAATAAGCTCATCAAGATTGTCTTCTAATTCATATTGAGCTATTCTAGCTATTGCAAACAATAACTCAATGCATTCATGGAGAATTTCCTCTTCTTCAGTTTGCTCAAAAATTGCTGCAAGAGTTGCAACTGAGGGTCCAGCAATAGCAGCAAACATATCTCTTCCTAATCGACGATCAAAATTACACAATACATATGGCTTCATGAGTTTGGCTCGGTTGACTAGCTGAATCCATCTACTCGGATTCATTTCTACAGGTGTACCTGATTGACCAAAGAGTGTGATCGCTTTGGATGATATAGAATGAAAAAGCTCAGATAAATATTCTCTAGGGAGATCACTTCCGCCATTGATTTCTCGATTGTTCCTGATGAATTCCTCTTCTGTCATCTTTTTCTTAACTTGCGGGTTGTGTTGATCAGTGTTCAGCATGATGAGAGAATAGCAAAGAACAAACACGGCATCCTTGCTCACAAAAAGTTCCGAGGACTGCTGATCATAAAATCTTTCTGAAAATGCTTCAAGTATTCTGTGAATCTTCTGAGACTCTCCCGGTAATCTGAAAGTCTCCAAATAATTCCGTAAAGCTGAATCCAATATCATACCTGTAAATACAAATGTATTTGTAAATTCATTGAGGACTTGAATATGGAATTCATCAGGATCACCAAGATAATCCCCAATCAAGGTCTTGTCAAGTCTTGGGGTGAAACGGAAAAACAAAGCGAAGGCTTTTGGATCAGGAGGATCAGGGATTAAGTGAGAAATTTTCAGATACTCCAACCCTTTCTTGTCATCTTGATTGAAGTGATTTCCAGCAATGAGTAGCTTCTTCTTTTGTGCCTTTCTTACTCTAACAAAAGTCACCCAATCCTCTAGACCATCATCTTTTGAAATCTCCTCCCAGAAAGGTGTATACTCAGTGATTTCAACTGGATATGGTCCAGAAGGGCTTGTATCATCTTCCTTATCAACGTTCTCTGCAATGTTATGAATGACAAGTACAAGGCCTTCAAATGCTTGGACCTGTAAACTTGTCAAAGGGCCACCAGTTGGGAATGCATGCTTGCAAAGCAACCTGCCTATTTCTTCAAACGCATTCCCAAAAATAGGATCACAATCATAATTCACATAGACTTCGTTTATGAAGGCAGATTGCCGACAGAAATTCACGATTGCTTCAGTTGCAAGTTCTTGGAGTTGGGGAGAGCTTCCAAGATTTGCAGCTCTGAACAAAACAAATGAGAAGAAAGCTTCTAATTGTGGACGAACGGACCTGCAATTGGCCGAGGCATTTCGGTTAATTATTGATTGACCTTTATAGAAGCCCAAGAATTAAGTTTGTGCTTGATTTGGATATGCTAACCTGCGAAGGAAGTGGTAGATATTCAGAACAGTACTGCAGATCATTGACAAAACTAGTGGGCTTGAGTACGTCCCGTAGTATATTAAATGGTGAAATAAGTCATCTTGGACCATCCTCAAAAGCTTTGGGTGCTTACCTATGCTGTCACCACTCAATTCTATCGCAGAATTGATCAAAGCCAAGGCAAAAAGCTGAACGTCTCCATCAGTTGTTTGAGCATGCAAAACCTCTGACTCTGCAATATCAACCACATTAAGTAAAGAGCATAAGAATTGAAAGATATCCACAGCCGAGCGAATTCCAAACCCCGAATCCAAATTGCTATCTTCTGTATCTGATTCAGAGTTCTCCCAATCATTCACCTCAATATCTGGCAACCGATAATATATTATTTGGATCAGTTCCTGCATTGTGTACCTTGCACTGCGCTGAAGCAAGTTGCCACGATGGGCCGACTGTTGGACAACCTGAAAGCATGTATTGACCACAGTACAAACTGCATGATCAGTGAGCAAAACAGAAGCTTTATGCCTCATAACAGCAGTCAAGACGTGCAAAATTCTCATCATGACAGCCTCCTCAGAAACAGGATCAGTTTTCTCCAGGCGACAAGCCGTGATTGCAGTCACAGTTGCATCCATAACATCTTTAGCCCCAGGAGTCTTCTCATCAAATATATCAAGCCTGAGGATCTTCAGGATGGATGAAAGAGCCACCCCCGTTGCTGCTGCAGGAATGTCATCGCTTTGTATTACATCAAGAAAAGGTGACAGGTAGAGAGACGGATCAATCTTCCGCCATTCTTGCTCAGTATTGAAGATGAGTGACCTTAATGATTTTAAAGATTGGAGTATCGTGGAATCATAATTTTCTTCAGAAGGGTGGTGAAATTGGGGGTTTGCTTCAGGTATTCGTCGAATCACAGCTAGAACAGCTCCAACCTCAGCATTCAACATGCAAGACAATCCCAGCTCCTTTCTTTTTATCTTAGTCATGTTGTTGTTGTTTTCTCCTTCTTGCTGATCTTCCATTAATCCTGTTTTGCAGATTTAGTGCTGATAAAACATCTCTTGTAGTTCGAAAAACGGTTTGGAAATAATGGTGGTGACAGGGATGTGTCTTGTTAAGTCAGCGGATGAAGTTACTTCTTTAACCATGTAGATCAATTGTGTAAAGGACTAAGGATGCATTCTGAAATGTTAGAAAGATAGGCGGAATGTTTGCTAAAGAAATGGCTGTGATAATTCACTGAAGCTATTATTTGGTTTGTATGGTTAAAACTGCGTGCTTTGAATATGTCTGCCACCGACCTCTCCTAATCTTTTTCCTTCTTCTGTTACACTTGGCAATAAATTATGTATGTTAATGCATATAATCAATTAAGCATGAATTATTACCGATTTTTTTGTATGTAAATTGGAGATTGTTTCGAACAGTCAATTAGTTCAGATTAGATATAGTTTACTAATTTGTGTACTGTTTAGGTTCATTGTACCTTCCTTATTAATTGTAAATCTAACCTATGAATAGAGATGCTGTTCGATTGCAAAGATAATAATGGAACGTAGACAATTTCTCGCAATTTCTGTTTCATCTCAGTGATCTTCATTCATATAAAAGGGGTGTGACTTACTAAAGATAAATGTGAATATATACATTTAAAGAAGTTTTTTTCGCGTTCTAAAGGACTAAGGAGGAGAGGACGTAATTGCGCTTTGATCTGTTTTTTAAGTGAAAAATTATCATCACGATTGGCCCACAATAATTTGTCGTCGATTGGCCCATTACTGTTGCCGCATTTAGGATTTCTTCCTTTGCGTTACTTTTGGTCGCCTTTGAGATATTAGACAAATGAAGAAGGAAACTTTGTGACAGTGACCAGCCTGCCATGCAGCAGAAACAAATTCAAGAAACTTTGTGCTACCGGCATTCGAGTTTGCCTCTGTCCTCTTTGTACATCCATCCGGCATCCTTCCTCACGGCTACACATTGGAAACAAATATTCAACGAGTCACTCAGCATGTACGAATTAGTTTTAAAAATGATGGAAACATTCCTGTGCAAGTCAAAATAAACAGAGTTTCTTCTACTGTTATGTTAAATATTTTTAATTGCTCCCATTTTCTTTGAGCTCTTGAGCTCGTGCCACAAGCAAAACAATGTATCAAACTTATCGTCAGAATCAGTCTCAGGTGCCCTGGATATCGCCAGCAGAGTTTTGAACCACTGTTCATGCAGGGTAGAGAAGTTAGCCCTTTGTTCGCTTGACTTGAAACTTTCTCCTATTAACTTCTTCATGATTTGAGCAGCCCCTGAAGCACTTTCAACAACCATCTCAGGGACCCCAGCCATTTTCGCCACTTGCATACCATAGCTCTCAGGACATGGTCCAGAAGCTAGCCTATATAGAAAAATCAGTTCCTGCTCACCCGGAGATGACTTCTTGGACTTCAGCTTAAAAGAGCAGGCCATATGTTGCAGTGAAACACGAGGATGAGAAGCAAATTCCTTCGTGAGAGGATGATAATGTGTAGCAAATAACAAACGGCAGTTCACTGTTTCAACAAGATAACGGAATACCTAGACAAAATTGGAAAGATATTACAAATAACAAGTCAGCCACAGTAAAATAATTTACAGTAACAGATAACTAGATCTAAAACCAGCTCCAATTTAAATTTTCAACAACAGAATCATTTGCAGTCAACTTTTAAAGTTTCAGGCTCTGAGCAACATCAAATCACCAAATTTTTCATTTCTTTTTAATGTCATAGTCCCAGGTCACTACCATTTAGAGTCAACTTAAGATTGTTAACAAAGAATATTTTGCAGTTTACTTTGTCTTGAGAATATAAAAGCAAGATTTATTGCAGCTGGTAAGCTAAATAGCAAGTGAAAATGAATCTCACAGCATATGCAATTGCATAGCCATCAAATGTGCTAGTTCCTCGACCCAATTCATCAAGGAGGACAAGGGAATCTTGTGTGGCAGTTTGTAACACTGCTGCTGTCTCAGTACATTCAATAAGAAAGGTACCTACAAAACAATCAAAGTGCATCATGCATTGTAAGAAGCAAGCTTCCTTGTAGAACTGTAGCTACCTTAAGAATATAAAACCAAAAGATAAATTATTAGACCAACAAAATAAACTTTCAGATTAATGATCAAGAACAACTCAATCAAGAATCAAGTAGAGTCCAATTGCAGAGCATACTCTCGCCTGTCATAATTCTATCAGTGGCTCCAAGCCGTGTAAATATGATGTCCACAAGTGAAAGGACACAAGTCTGACAAGGCACAAAACAGCCCAGCTGCAAAGTACAAATTTTAGGCAAAGAAGCAAAATCAGCAAAAATTAAACATCAGGATAGCAAGGAAATCAAGCATATTTTAGTTGACAAACAGTAGGGAAAAGAAAGTTGAACCTGAGCTAGTATAACAGTTAAACAAGTTGCACGTATAAGGGTTGACTTCCCACCCATATTAGGTCCAGTCAAAAGCAAAGTACAGGGATTATAAATACTATTGTTGCCCCCAAGATGCATGTCGTTCGGAACAGGCAATCCTCCATTCTCACCAAGGGCATACGGATGCCATAAACCTTCAATTGAAAGTATTGGTCCTCCTGTCTCTGAATCTACAGATCTTGAATGAGGTAAAATTTTTGGTCTACACATAGCCCCAGAAGAAAAACTTGTGGTTACAGCAAATGATCTTAGTACATCTAAGCAACTTATAGCATGGATTACTTGAGACCATTGCATAGCCTTCTCTAGGAAAAGTTCCATTAAAATTGATAGTGTTTCAGCACTTGAATCTGTAGCATCATGGTCCTGTCACCATGCAAGGAGAGAAACAAATCAGGCTGCTTATTCTCCTATATGCAATTCATGAAATAAATCCAGCTCATGGGTACAGGAAAAAAATTGCCAAACAGGTAAATTTTAAAATTATCATATTGCAGATAAACACTAAGATGAAGACCAACAAAGAGAATGGGACACACTACTAAATTTTAAAACTTGAAAACCTTGCCTAAATATCAGCAGACACTTCCCCTGTAACATTTCTCCAGAAAAGTAACATTGCATCTTGAGGACCAAAAATTGGAGACCATATCAAAGTATATAGCCCGTGTTATGGAAGATGAAAATTCAGCTAGGTATTCCTACTAAAAGCTACTATATCAATAACTGGCTTCTAAAATTTTTTGACAGTACAGAACACCAAAACTCTACAGATAAAACAAGAAAAAGTAAAGCATATGTACTTCTGAGCACATGCATCCAGCACTCCCACTTTCATAATTCTACAGCAAAAAGATGCCTAATCATGAAGCTATAAGGTAGCAAATAGAAAAATACAGCACAAATCAATTGAAAGCAAGCAGCACAATTCATGGCATGTAAGATGGTCAAAACTTTTGAAGAAAGTCGTGACCTGATAATTGGGAAAGTCACTGTCAATTGCTGCCTCAAATTGTGCAAGAAATTTATCAAGCCCATCATTACCAATTAACAGAGGAAGACAAAGAACTTTTGCTAATGAAGATGTCATAAACCCTTCCTTCTGTAATAGCAATAACAAATCCATTCCAATACGCAGGCCTTTAACAAGTGATCCAAACGCTTTAACCTGCAAGAAGACAAAATTTTGAGTAAACATATTGGTTGAGTACTGAGGATAGATCTTGATTATACAAGGCAAAGATTAGAGAGGATATTTGCCCGTAAACACTACTTGATGAGCACCTAAAACAGACAGTCACTGACCACCCATGATCTCCCCCATTGAGGGAACCAAGTGTCTTTGCACTTTAGCACAAGTCTTAAACGAAAACATTGTCCCTGAAAAGGCATTCTCATGACAATGCTTTTTTGATTCCACTGTCTAGAAGATGTGAAAGAATAAATAGCATGAGAACTTAATTTAAGCATTGATGGGGAAAAAGTATTATCATTGACTAGCAACTTCATAAAGACTCAAGCTAACTAGGAATTGCAGTTTGCACTACTGCGTTCTCAGAAATAATATTGCACTGTTCATCAAGAGTTAGCCGAAAAGAAACCACCAATCTTGAGCTACCGATGAAATGATGCAAGTGTGCAGGCACAACAACAAGAGTACATACACAAGCAAAAAAACTTATTGAGAAAGCTTACTCGCTGTTTCAATTTTTTGCTGCCAATCAGTGGCAGCAAGAGCACAGCAGAAGAGTTAATGCTTGCCTTAACACGCCCAAGCAACCTCTCTAAGTCTGGAATCTTGCGAAGATATTGAGCCACAAGTAACATGATATCTGAATGTGCTATAAGCTCCTCAACAACATCAAGCCTATGATTGATTTTCTCGACATCTCTCAGAGGATGACAGATCCAGTTCCTTAAAAGCCGTTTACCAGATGCAGTGACACAATTGTCAAGATATTTGTACAATGTACCTATTTATTAATGTTGCTTAAATTAACATAGGAGGAAGCATAACCTTCAGGTCTTATTTTCTAACATAACTCTTTGATATACACTAAATTATACACAAGCACTTGCCTGCCTGAGCACCATCAGCATTGTTATTAAAAATCTCAAGATTGACAAGTGTCTGCCCATCCATTCTTAGACAACCCTTGTAGAGTTGATACGAGTTAACGTCTCCATTATGTAAAGTGTCATCTAACTGTTCAACAAAATAACTTAATTCAGAACAAAAGACATTGATGTTGAAGGTTGTACTACAAACAACTTTCACAGGCCTACCATCATTCGGGATAAATGGTTAGTGAGGCCTCCAAGAGCACATAACGCAAGATCCTGATGCATAATCCCCTCAAGAATGTGATCCCACCTGTTAAGAGATTCTTTGAAGTAACCCTTCAACTGAATGAAGTTTCTCACTTCTGATGCATTACCAAAATCAGCATGCAGAGCTGGAGTCAACATTGATACAGTAGAACCTACAAGCCAAAGTTAAATAGGCTTCTTATCCAAAAGATCCAATCATCAATAACAGTGATCTTTGTAAATAGCCAAAACTAAAGAAAGAGACATCAAGCAGTTTCACTAAAAAGAAAAGTTGTAACTGATAATTGCAGTACAGAAGAATGTGCCAATTTGCTGACGAGAACTTAAAAGGTTAAACTGTTGTCACCTGTTAGCGAGTACTTTTTCAATGCTTTCTGTGCCTCTTTGGACAGTCCTATAACAGATTTGAGTAAATGACCATCAGGCTAGGGCTCAGCAAGATTAATATTTCTAACTTATGACAGCTTTTTGACTGGTTTCTAGAAAATCCTTAAAAGAAAAGTAAAAATTGGATGTGAAAGCAATTTAATAGACTTACCTTGACTATCATAGATCACTTCCCTAGGTGACACCTAAAAGTCAAACCAAAAGAAAAAGAAGACCAATCATTCCCACTAAATATTGCACATAGAGCATATAACAGAAAATTAAGACCAAGGAGCATACTTGCATCAACAAAGCCCCCAAAGCTGCATAAGAAGCATCGTCACTGATGGAACCAACCCAAAATTTTAATGCAGCACAGTCGACAAAAGCAAACCCAAAAGAAGTTGAACCATTATCTGGACAAAAGCAATCCTAGATACAGAATGCAGCAAGATGTTAATCATTTCATAATTCTTATTTGCAATGAAACTACCCTATCTAGCTTTACTTGTACAACTTTACCAAATTTGAGAGCTCATGACACATTTTTTCCTACACCATCAGTAAGAACAATATGGTAAAGTACGGAAAGCAAAGAAAAAGTTTTCAAGCCAACCTCTTTTATTGCAAGAAGATGTACAGCATTTGGCCCAATGTTGCCCTCAGTTGTGGTGGATGGTGTGAGAACGCCAATTAGCTTCCTTTGAATAACCTAAAACCAGCATTGTAAGCCATGATTAGATTTGAATGACTATCACCTACAGTTTGCCAGAGACTATACAATGACAGGCACAGGTCCATGCGGATAAAGGAACTGCACAAACACAGGTCCATTTCAAACTTACAGAAGCAGAACCTCTCGATTTTGCTTGTTCTGAGGTCTCCAACTGCTCAACCCGTCCAACTTTGTAGCTTTAAATAAGAAATGACGAGTATAAAAAAGGACAGGATCAGAATGCAGCAGGAAAACAAATAGGATCTCTACACAAATATATTGATATGAAAGCACCAGTATATCCAGAAATTAGTAAATACTGAATAGATGTTCCACAAGAAAAGAAAACCAATCTGAAAACTAAACAAATCAGGATGCTTGATTTAACTTATTGATACACATTAGCCACAGAACTTGCTTACCAACCCCTTTGACAATTATAAAAGATAAAAGAAGCATAAAACAAGAAATTAGATAGAGTAGTGAATAATGAATAGAGGCCCAATTACCAAAGAAAATTAATATGAAACCAAACAAATCAGGATGCTTAAATTAACATATCAATGCACATTGACAACAGGAACTTGCTTACCCACGATCAATCAATTTCTGAACAGCGTCATCAATCCCACTCTCAGATATCCCAACCTAATAGTAGCACAAAGGATCAGTATAGATATGATATTGAGTAAAACCAAACACCTACCACTGCAAATGCCTCAGAAAACACTATAACAGGATGACTATAAACTGTAGATCGGGACATTACCTGTCGACATTTACCCACCCCGCTTAATGTCATTTTCCAGTCAAGTTCCTTGTGACCAATTTCAGCATCAAGTTCATAGAGCTCATAAAACTTTCCCTGAAATAGAAATATGAGTGTTTTAAAAGAGTATTGCAAAAGACAGACATGAAGGGCATATTTTTTTTTATCTTCAACAGAGTTCTTCATTCACATATTGCAGACTAAATTCATAAAAAATGGATATAAATTGGAAGCATGATAATCACACAGCAGTATGGCACCAAAATTAGTTTGGGCAATCTATAAACCAAAGAATAGCAAGTAATGTAAATCAAGCTTATAAATCTAACTGAAGTTAGATGATCCCTGTACCCTACTACAGTTCACTCAGAAGTTACAGATTCTTAATCATTAGTCTTATTTCATTACACAATGAAATCCCACTGGAAATCTCTGATAAGTTATAAACTGAAAGTCTTTGATTTTTGAGAAAGTGCCTAGAATATGAAATTAATCATCAAAAATTTTGAAGTTTAGAAATCATTCAGCAGTCACCCATTTAACCTATTGCAGAAGCTCACCTGTTAGGTGACTCTTTGAAATAAATGAAGTATGACGAATGAATTAGATTCACCAAAAGAAACAAGGAAAAAAAAACATCCTTAGTGCACTGTAATGAAGGTATGGGTTCGAATGGACTGACCACTTTAAAGAAAAGCACCACGTCCATGTATTGACATTTAACTTCCCAATATTGCTTTTGTGATGCCGACATCTTTCTTAGAGCATCTGGTGGTATTAAGAGTGTTCTTTGGTCATATAGAGGATCACCTGGCCTTTTTCCCTTAGCATCCTTGATTCTTGAAGGATGAAGCCATTCAAACTTGCTAGCCATTTCAGAATCCTCTAGATATTTCTTTTCACCATCTAAATCCTGAAGAAATTTCACCCTTTTGGTAGCATTTGACTTGGAGAAACCACTCTTTTGCTCGAAATTACAAATATCATCATGTAACCTTTTTAACCGAGGGACTGAAGGTCGCATGCCTGGCGTGTCTGGTCCAAGAACATCAATGTCATCAGTTCCAACAACCAATGGGCATCCCTCACTTTCTTGCTTTGTTGTCCCATTAGTATGGCAAATACTTTGCCTCCCTATTTGCTTAGAAATCAAGTTTCCATCTTCAAACTCTTTCTGCGACTTAGATTTATCCAGAACAGAACAAATATTGTTTGAGACACTTGCTTCCTTCCTGCCGTTTTGCAGTCAATATGCAATATGTGGGTCATAAGCAGACAAAGAATTTAAATGCTGCTTGGCAAAAAACAAAGGAAAAAGTAAAATAGCTAATTAACGAATTGATATAGTTAACTTTATGCAGTAATGCTACCTAAAAAGAATTGCATTGAGGGTATATAGAAGTTATAGGTCCCTTTCTGTAAACAGTTGAATTTCCTCAATAAGCTAGTGCAACGACTATCAAATGATCTACATTTTTATCAAGATAATCGTAGTAAATTATCGAGTTCATATAGGTTATATACACTGCTACATCTACCTCAAAAGAGAAACAGTTTCTCTTCACCTTCCAAGTACACCAGCTAGTACAACACTTCGGAACGTCACAGTATAGTCGCGAAATAAGAACAAAAATAGTGAATATAGACAGATGTACACTCACGAGTCATTTATCAGAACATATATTCAGAGGCCTATAAAATTACTAATTCAGAGGCCATCAATTTCTTACCGCAAAAGTTTACAAAAGTAGCTACTTAATGCTAGCAACATACAATTAAATTAATTCAACTTTACCAACCTATCATCGATGAGTATTTCAGTTTCATAGTCAAACATTTAAAAGAAAGAAATAAAAAACCAAAAAAAAAAGGGAAAGGAAAAGGAAAAGCATAAGAAACCTACTCATTGCAAGATATTTTCGTAGTATCGAATCTCGCGAACTTGTGCATGATACTGGAGAAGAGCGAATTTTTGCTTCCGCTCTCAATGCCGTTGACGGGGAAAATCTGACGCGGCACTTTTTCCGGCGGAGTATCGGTTCCTCTGACGTCATCAACCGAATCGTCAATTGTGGAGGTAGAAATAGCTTTGGTAAATTCAATACCAGCTCCAATCTGATTCTGATGTTTGGGAGGAAAATGAGGAGCTCGGCCGCCATCAATCCCGTTATCTCGGCCGCCGGAGTTCTGTTGCTCCGCCGACGGTCTTTTGAGAAATGAAAGAATCGACTTCTGACGCTGCATTTTTTTTTTCCCCCTGGTTGTCAGCGATTAGGGAGAAGAGGAGAGCCACTGACGATTTTAAATCAGAGAAAGGAGAGAGTGATAAAGAGAATTGGCGCCAAGTTTTGGCTCCGAAATGGGTAACATTTTGGAGGTTCTCAACTGGGCGGTGTATTCGTGGCCGTTCGATTCGTTTTTCGGATTTTACTGTTACCAGTGGCGTGTGGTAGACCGCGGAGAAATTTCCACTTGCCCAGTAACGAGCGTCAGATGGGGAAATTCTAGGGCAATTTGGCTCTTTGCACCAATCCAGCCATCCATCCTTCGAAGGTGTCAATTTAATTATGTACCAGAGAAAAAAAAGTGAAAAAAAAAAGAAGATGTCAATTTAATTTAGTCTTATACACGTTAACTCTTTTCTGATTTCCTGATTAAGTAGTATTTCACGATACATTAATAAAAGTAAATGGTGTTCCATACCAATTTACGCACGTCTTAAATTAGTCCAGTGGCCTGAAATACCACAAATTACATGTTAAGTATATCATTCACACGAGTTTTATATGATTAAACCGAAGTGTAAGTGTATGCTTCACCAAATTACATCATTTCTTTTTATTTGACAGTTATTCAGTTTTCAACTATAATGACATCCAACATGGTACAAACCCGAGAACATTTTGCAACTAGTTGTGTCATTTTAAGCAATAGTCTGAGGCCAATTAGGCAGATTTCCCAATAAGAGTAGTATCAATATCAAAAAATATTGTAGAATAACATGTTTTGCATCTAGGACTAATTGCATTAGTTGGCTTAGACACGGTTAGGTAGATTAATCTCTTACGAGGCCTATAATCGTTCACTGGGTATAAAGGGGTTAGTTTACAATTTACATCACGACGTAACCTTGATACCCTTTTGCTAAGTTCAAGCTCAGATCCTTGTTTTGTCTTGTATTTGTAATCTTTGACGTGTAATTTTGGAATCCACGTGGATGAATATAATTGCATAGAAAGAGATAAACGAAGTAGTAAACTTTTAATCAAGGTTAATTTTGCATGTGTGTGTGTGTTTAATCTCATGTAATTTCTTGATTATCATATACAGATAATTGAATAAGGGAAAACTTGTAGAGAAAATACGGAAAACTTTAAAGTAATGAAATTTGATTATTTCGAAAGTTATTAGACAATTGATTTTGGTTTGAAATATTTATTTCTTCTTCTTCTTTTTTTCCCTTGGATCAAGTGGAGCCAGAAGTGTAGACCCGACATTAGGAGAACGGAAAGACATATGGTAATTTTTCCTAATGAGGGTAATTTTGCCTTCAAGAATTTTGCAGTGTGTATAATCTTCTAGATGTGGACACATTGGCTTTTCCAGAATAATGCAAACGCGTTCTGTGAGCTTCAACTAGGGCTATCAATGAGGGTCAAACTGATTCTGACTCGACCTGTTTGGCCCAAAAGAAAAGGGGTCCAACCACTATAATTTTGGGTTGGGTAGAATTTAGACATACATTCATAACTCGACTAAAATGTGAGTTAAGTTTCGGGTTTTATAGGATCAAATTGATTAGAGCCCGACCCGTTGTTATATATGTGCATGTCTATGTATTCTAATGTATATAACTATAAATATCTTATTTTTAAATACGTAATGTATGAGTAGACTATTAGTAATTAATATTGGTTTTGAAAAGATTTAGATTCATTAAATAATTATATTTAAAGAGAAAACTCTATTAGTATTGACTATTAATCATGTATTATTATTATTTTCAAGTATTTTAAAAGAATTGTTGACAAAATTTTTATTTATGAACTCTTAATGAAATTTAAACTAATTTATATGTAATTTTAATATTGTATATTGCAAATTAACTTTACTACTTAATGGTATAGTAATTATATTAAAGAAATTAAGGAGTAATAAGTGAATATGAGCTAAACTTGAATTAAACTCAAAATTCAAATATATTGCGAGTTAAGCATGAACTTCACACATATTAGGCCAAAACTCATTATTTGAAATCCAAATATATTATTGACTAAATAAATCGAGCATGAGGTTGTTAAAATCCGACTTAGATGGCCCGACCCGACAACCTTAACTTCAACTAGGATGTATGTATTAACTTTCAATTTTTATTAGTAGTATTTGAAACTAGAATATCTATTTTCATGAGCTGAGTTGAGCAGTGAAATCCTTTAAACAACCTCTAGATAGATAATTAAACAAGAATAATTTGTTGTCAGAAGCTCAAAGAAAAATTTAAAGAAATTTGTTCGATAATACCCGTTTTTAATTATTGAATGTTGTAAAACTAATAAATGAAGTAAAAAAAAATGCAGAGAAAAATGTTATATTATTCATCTTTTGAGCACTCAGCGAATATAATAAACATTCTCTCTACTTTTGACTACTTCTCTCAATTATATTATATTTTGTTATTTCATTAGTACTAGTTTCACAGCATATTATCAACACGAATATCCAACTTTAAGCAAAAGGGAAACATGTGTATCTAGTTTGAGCAATCAAGTACAGGTTTCTACATGTGTTTAACAATCATTCAAACTTGAGACTTGTATTTGATAATTGAAAATTAGAAACTTGTACTTGATTGACTAAAGTTAGATACTCGTGCTTCACATTTACTCAAAGTTAGACTTATGCTAATAACGTGTTATGAAATTAATAAAACATAAACTACTAAATGAAGTAAAGAACTGTAGAGACAAGAGGATTAGAAAAAGAGATTATATTCATATATTTTCCCAAAGATTTCAAATAAGACTTGTGAACCCTCTAAGTGATATAAGACTATAGGCACACGTGTCAATATTAATATAGATATATGAATTTAATATTTCAAATACATAAATTTATCAATGAATGTACCAAAGGATGAATGCTTAACGCATCTCCTAGGGAGATGAGATGAATACACATCACACTTATCATTTCATTAATTTCACAAACTTGAAGATGTATTTGTCGTTCTTCTAACAGAAAAAAGAAAAAGAAAAAGCTCCAGCATTAAAATACATAGCGTGGATAAATGGCACATATCATTCGCTAATATCCATCGTTGACCAAGAGCCAAAGAGGCCAACCCTTTTTACCGTTTTACTTGGGCACCAAGTTCATGCAGAGACCAACGTGGCTTCTTTTCAACCAATCAACATCTGCCAACTCACCAATCAGAGAACTGGATATTCACCACCACGCCATCCTTGGACAACAAGTTTAGTAGTACCTTCGCGAACCTTCAAGATCCATAGCTATCACCTCGTGCCTTTCCTTTTTCCCCTAGCCGACTCTTCCAGAATCCCAACCCCATATAAAACCCGTCCTGGCCCTCCTCAAAAAATCGCTTTTGATGGTTAGTTTGAAAGAAAGACGGGAGGCAGAAAGAAGAAGAAGAAGAAGAAGAAGATCAACCTGCTATTTTTGTGAAGGATGCCGAGCAGATTTCAGGGGGCGATCAAGCAGGAATGGGAGCCGGTGGTGCTGCAAAAGTCTAGACCCAAGGCTCAAGACCTGAGGGACCCCAAGGCGGTGAACCAAGCTTTGAGAACAGGTGGTCAGGTGCAAACATTCAAAAAAGCGGATGCCGGAGCAAATAAGAAGGCAGCCCCCCCTGCTGTAAATGCAAGAAAGCTGGACGAAGCTGAGGAGCCTGCGGCTTTGGGGCGGGTATCGACGGAGGTGAGGCAGGCCATACAAAAGGCGAGAATTGAGAAAAAGATGAGCCAAGCTGAGCTAGCGAAGCAAATTAACGAGCGACCTCAGGTGGTTCAGGAGTACGAGAATGGGAAGGCTGTGCCTAATCAGGCTGTATTGGCTAAGGTGGAGAGAGTCTTGGGGGTTAAGCTTAGGGGATTAAGAAAATAAATGGCATAAATATAGGCTGAATGTTAATGAAGTTTTGTAAATGAACAATCTGTCACCTTAGGTTGATATTTGTCGTTGAGAATTTCAACCGTTGGATGTTAATTACTATTATTGTTGTTATGTCGGACGGTGATGTTTCTTGCTTACCTTAAGCATTTACTCAGCCGACAAATGATGCATGTTTATTTTATTTTTGTTTTCTTCTTTGATTAACAAAGCCGTATTTTCGGAAGTTCTAGCAAAGCACGTCGATTGAGTATGGGCTATCTCAATCGGAAGCACTACTGTTTTTGGCAGGCAAAAGGACTCATGCTGCGATGTAGTAGCTGGGTTTAAAGTTTCAACCCTCCTTTCGAGGGACCACCTCAGCAGCAAACCCCCCCACCCCCCTCCTTCCCGGTGGCCCAAAAAAAAAAAAAGAAAAAAAAAGAGAGGAGGCAACGCTATTCTACTAGCACAGGCCGCCGGCGGCTTTTTCCTATAACTATTAGCTAATAATTTACTTTCGAGCTAGGGAAACAATCAACTGGGCTTACAATTGGAGTTTCCTTTTCGTTGTATAACTATTAAAGAATCTTAACAAAGCTATCGAGGTAAACATCCTTGGATTGTCTGGGATTGCTGAGACAGCATCCTCATTTTAAATACGATGGCCCCCACCCAAAAAGAAGAAAAGGAGAACGCTGGAGTCTCTTCTTTGTCCTTTCTCGGAGGAGTCTGTTCTCCCTTGCTTCGACGTTGAAATCCTGTCTCCTGCCTAACCGATGTGAAAAGATGATAGTCTTTTTGTCATTTCTACCCAAAAAGAAAATTTTCGTTTTGCTTAGGTTGGAAATTGCCATAGAGAAACCAATATTCCAAGCTTTAATTAACCGCTTTAACGAGCAACTTAATCCATCAGAACTCGGGCGAGAGAGACGTCAATTTAATTTTCGACTTTCTTCTTTTTTATCAGCATCGCAGGTAAATAATTTTACAGGAGGATACGAATAAAAAAGTGCAAGAAATTCATTCTCAAACTGACATTATTTAATCCCGTATGAGGATGTATCCTCATTTCGCCGCCATTTTTTTTTTGTTTTTAAAAATTTTTCGATGTTACGGGATGTTTACAGCCAAGGTGAATTGTAAATGGGAGTAGCAACAGCTTTAACTACAAGATACTTCTTGAGGCCATCCATTCCCATGTCTCTTCCAAAACCACTCATTTTGTAGCCTCCATAAGGGCTGTCTCTGTCGAAGGCAAAGTAACAATTTATCCAGATAGCACCCGCACGAATTGATCTTGCGACGGTGTTGGCAATGTTAATGTTGTTAGTCATAACGCCCGCTGCCAGTCCATATTTGGTCGCGTTTGCTCTCTTGATTGCCTCCTCAACGGTCCTGTGTGTGTTATTTAGCATGAAATATTACTTAGCATTAACACGGGTCCAGGGAAGGAATAAGGCTTTTGAAGGCTTAGTACTAATTGACTTACTTGAATTTGAACACTGACATAACAGGCCCAAATATTTCTTCCTGTGCAATTTTCATCTCATCCTGCAATGCATCAAGCAAAATAATTGATTAATTGCAACAGGAATCCAAAATGCTTTTGCCAGTCAAATCTGGAAAGTTGTTGATTCAAGAGATTTACCGTGACATCAGTGAATATTGTCGGCTCAATGTAGTAGCCCTTCCTGTCACAAGGCTTGCCACCATGGAATAAGGTGGCACCTTCCTTCTTCCCGTGCTCAATGTATGAAAGTATTCTATCGTACTGCTTCTTGTTAACCTGCATCAGACGGGAAATGAAAATTGAGAACCATGGAGAACTCGTCTCTCAACATTGTGAGGATGATATCCACAGATGAGATGATGGCGATTAGATTTTGCTACTGGACATAAACCAGTTTCTGATTCACATACTTGGGGTCCTTGATGAGAAGTTGGATCAAAAGGATCACCGACCACCCAATTTTTCACCTTCTCCTTCAACTTCAGTAGAAACTTGTCATAAATCCCCTCTTGAACAAAAACACGAGAGCCAGCAACACATATTTCACCCTGGAATTGATTTTTTTTTTTTTTTTTTGGAAGAACAAAAGTAAGTCAGTATTCTTCATCTTTGATCGAAAAACAGATCACACAGACGAAGAAAGAAATTAATGAAAGACTACCTTGTTAAATAGAGTTCCCTGCAGTGCAAGTTCTGTTACTTTGTCAACATCTGCATCATCGAAGATTAAAATGGGGGACTTGCCTCCCAGTTCTAGACATACGGGCTTCAAGTTGCTTGTTGCTGCAGCTTGCATGACAAGCCGCCCTACTTCCGTAGAACCCGTGAAACTTACCTGAACATAACAGGCACGTGTGTCAAATGAAATTAAGCTTTCTCACATTTCCTTTCCTATATGGAGTTTTGCACGATACTCGTAGACACAATTCAAGTAAAGCTTACCATATCAATGTCCGTATGAGAGCTAATTGCCGCACCAGCTGTTTGTCCGAATCCTGTTACAACGTTAAGCACTCCATCGGGGATTCCAGCCTGTTTCAAGTAGCAGAATTTGTAAACTCAATTGTTGTCTCGTTTAATTTCACTAAGCTCAAAGAAAATGCAAGATTACCAGCTTCGCTAAATGAGCGTAAAAGAGAGCTGACAGAGGCGTTTGTTCCGCAGGCTTGACAACCATGGTGCAACCAGCAGCTAATGCAGGGCCAACCTTCATAGCAAACATTTGACTAGGGAAGTTCCAGGGAATGATGTGTCCAACAACTCCGATGGGCTCATGCAATGTGTATCCCTGTAGCGCGGTCGACATTTTCAGAGTCTCCCCATGGATCTTATCTGCCGCACCCGCATAGTAGCGAATTGTTTCTGCTGCTCCTGGAATTTCCATAATCTTGCAAAGGAAAAACAATTTTCCAGCATCAATTGTCTCCAAGGTGGCTAATTCTTCATTGTTTTCATCTATTAAGTCTGCAAACTTCATCATTATCTTGCGCCTCTCCTGGTAACAACGCATACAGAGAAAGAATGCTTAGTTTCAAGCAGTCCAAACCATACACACTCTCAATTGCTCACAAAGCCATTGAGCTGTAAAATGGACGAATGTAAAAAGCTTTTCTGGATTGAGACTTGCAAGTTCAACCAAGAAAAACGTTTAAAGAAACAACTGATTGCTTAAATCTTGAAAATATGGCCAGAGCGAACGGAAATTGATTTGTGGAAAATTAGGACGAAATATTCACATCATATAGATGCTGAACTTCCAAAAGCCTCCAAATTAAAGCAAAGCATCGCATTCTGGTGATGATGACTGATACTAATGGTGATTGAGACAAAATGTATACTTTTCTGGGCCATGTAAATCCGGAGTGAGTCAAAACTCCACGGGGAAGATATTTCAGCCTATGGTCCCATGTATAACAAATATGCGTGTTCAAGTGTTACACGCATGGCTTAAATTAGTACTCCTATTTTTACATCTATCATATATCAAGTTATCATAATTCATACATAACTTAGGATCAATTTTATTACATTAAGTACATCACAACGTTATTTTTGAATAGAACACATGATCTACTAATATGCCGATAGTGAGTATAAAAAGTACTATTCTTTAAGCGCAGAGTAGGCAATTTATATTTATTTGGTGGATCCCAGAAACCACAAGTGTAGGAATTGTGGCACCCAGCTTAGGCGGTAATAAGATAAAGATAGTATTGAAAAAAACTTCTCCTAGTTTAAAGAGTTTGATCACAGAGTTGACTTTTTGAGTTCTCTCAGCATTTGCCAGCGGAAAAATAGGCTTAAGAACATGAAGCAGCCGGATACCATTAAAATATTACAACTATTAGCTGCTACTTGCCGCCTTCCTTTTTTTTTTTTTTGTGTATCCTACACTAGAGGGAGGGGAAGGACATGAAGAGGTCTGAGAGTAGTTCAGAGGAGACTGAATCACCACCGAATCAGACGGGTGCACTACGCATCCGTCTGAAATTTTTGAACAGAGCGACTTTTAATGTGACAAATTGATAGGAGGCAATGATAGCTTTAATGCATTGGTGGTGGCCACCAACCCAAAGGCTGGTGGTTTACTTGCCGCCTTCCGGCTTAAATTTCATAGGCTAAAAACTGATACAACAAATTGTACAACTAATCAAAAGTGAAAACGTGGCAATTAAGAGTAAAAGTTCCTACATCGAAATCAGGCAACAAGCAGGGCATTTAGATGTGCGTCACCGGTTATAATTGCCTTGTAGAGCGGGTATCAATGATTTAATTCTACGTTGAGGTGTTCAAATATTCTTCTGTAAAGAAAAATCAAAGTTCTATCGTCCAAAGCGAACCATATATTTCTCGTGACCACTATTTCGGTTCAAAGTCATTATCTTTGACAAGACTTTGAACATGGAAGAAAGGCCAATAAACAAATTCTTTAACTTGATTGATCCGGCAGGTTAGTTTGGTTGGTCCGGATACTCAATCTTCTAAATTATTAATTTGTCATCAGTAATTAACTTGGATATCATGTGTATCATTGACTCACGTAAAAAAACAGAGATGAATTTTAAGGTGATTACGGGCTGTAACTACTGAAACACTATTGAAAGAAAGGAAGCACTGGAGAGAAGAATCTTACAAAGCCAGGTAAACGAGGCCATGGGCCGTTGTCAAAAGCTTCTCGGGCAGCTTTGACAGCCAAATCGACATCTTCCTTGCCCCCCTCGGCAATTTCTGCAATCACCTCCCTGTTTCTTGGATCTATTGTCTGAAAAGTCTTTCCTGTGTGATCAAATTTCCAGAAAGATTAGTCTTCGTCTAAGGTCTAACCACGTGAACGAGAACCTATGCAATATCAACATCAAAGGTCTTCGGTTTTCCTATTATGCAAATGGTATGCACACTTGCAAACGACATGTTTAGAGGTAGATATTTATTGACTACGCCGCACCAGCCGATCGATATGCACAATTGGAGATCGGGAAAACCTATAATCATATTATCTCTGTTTTTGAGGATACGTGTCTCGAATTCCAGAAGTAGGTTCCGATTTGTTTTGTATATGCATCGGCAATGCAGTATTGAGAATCAACTGTTGCAAGCAGACGAAAGGTTAAAAAGAAATGGTTATTGTTTGGCTCATCGACTTCTGAACTATCTTCTACTGAATGAATTATTTGGAAATAATTTTCCTTAGTAGGTGACAGTTTGGAAGGAAATGAAATGTATGCTGTAGCCTCTTCTCTGTAACTAGTAAAGAGTTGCAGCTTTCTAACGCCGAAATTCATATCCGGGAAGAACAGATTACGTGCATCAGAGGATGGGCTTTATTACTTATGATGATGATGATGGATGACAAAACTATTCTTGGCCCTCCAAAGAGATTGGAAGAAATCGAGGCATAGTAGGATTGCCAAGAAGAAAACACCAAAGTTTGTATCAATGACTAAGATTAATAGCTTTGCTTTCAGATAATCCGTAACCAGTACGGAAAACAGATGATTTGTCCGGCAAAGTTGCAGCAGTACGAATTTCTTTCCTGAAAAAAAGTTTCTTCAAATGCCATGTGCTATAACTGAAGCTCCCTTTTCCCTATCCGCCACTCTTCTTTGTGCAACAGAAAAAGAGTTTCCGTTCTCACGAAAACGTAAAACACATGCACATAGGAAACATCGGAACAGACCTCTGTTTTATTGTTCAATTAATGAGCGTGAAAGAAATGATAGGAGAACATAAGGAAGAAAAAAGTAGGAACCTGAAACAGAATCAACGAACTCTCCATTGATGAAGAGCTTGGTGAACTTTATCTGAGGAACAGGAACCTTGACGTGAGAATCCAAGCTTCCATTGCCGTTACTTTGGACAGCCATCTCTCAAGCAGAATCAACACCTCACTTTTTTTTGTAAATAACTCCCCCTGTCTCCCACGTTATCTCTCCACTGAAAGAAACAGCCCACGCTTGGACGACTATATATACACAAAAAAAAAAAAAAATGCAGAGCAAGGCACGAGAGAACCCAAACCCCACGCGTCACTGAACCGGGTCTTTGGTTTTTTGTGCTAGTCCAATTAAAAATTTAGAATACGTCACAGGCAGCCAGCAGAGCCACTCGGTATTGGGGCCCTCCTGCTGTTGTCATCGCAGACAAATTCCTGGGGGTTTGTTTGGATGGTCATACATTATTATTTCTCCAAATATTAATTTGCTTACTCACAATTACAAATCTTCAATAAATATTCCTCCCATATGTCATATGTGCATTATTATTTGATCAGCTTTATTATTGTTATTAATTATTGGCAATCTAGCTAGTGCGTTTCTGTCTGGTTAACCCGATCTGTATTGTTCTTTATCATCGTTTTTTCCCCCCCAAGACATGAGGCCTAGAAAACGAATTAAATTATTCAATACTTGAATCAATCACAAATTAATAAAAGCATATTTGAGTTAAGCATTTAATGTTTGTAGAAGTTTTAATTTTAGCTTTAATAAACCTTTTTTTTCAAAATCCTTGCACTCCTCCCCACACCCTTTATGCCCTCAATTATTAGGTCGAACACTCAACATAGTAGCGGAAAAGGTTCTCCAAGTTCACCGCCCAATAAATATAATTTCAAATTTGTTAGAATAATCAAGTAAATTTGAAAAAAAATTTACCGGTTGAATATTCAACTCATTTAATCTTATTTGTACCCCAAAAGCTATGGGAATCTGGAAGAAGACGCGAAACTTTTCACCTAAAAGTTAAAACCTTAATCACGTTGGCTGCGGAAAAGCTATTGACCGCTGAAAAGGTTTACACTTTACCCTCGAATTTCCTTGTACATGGACGCTGCAGCTTGGCTCATTCTGCGGATTGTTAATTGGGTGTTCTGCGTTGAATTAGGAATTTATATATCATCTCTCATTGATTTTGACAGTCTAGACCAAAGAAACATTTTTTTTTTTTTAAGATTATGTTTAAACAGATGGCTAGTAAAGTGGTTGAATGTTAAACGCAATTTTTTTTCTAAGATTTATATTACAATACTTTCGTGAGCAGATTCATATTTATAAACCGGAAAATTCATCTTCGTCGTAGACTTTCAATCTCATGAAACAAATCCAAAGTGAGACGTAGGATGAAGGGGCGTGAACTTAGTTCATCATCAAGGTTTTGCTAATTAATTACATTCTTGTGACGATAAACTGATTTTTATTCCTTTTGATAGGGAAGATTACTGGAAAGCCACAAGAATTTATGAGAATATTGATTAGACAGCTGCGCAAATTGATGATACCATGCTTTATACTAAAAGCACAGGAATTAGGCTAAAAAGAAATAGCGTTAATCCATATTGCAATCCCATTAGTTTTTTTTTTTCCTTTTTTTTAAATAGAAGCAATCCCAATAGTTTACCGACGTGTGTCGATTTTATCAAACAGTGCCATGGTCAACGGGATCAATTGCCGATAGTATTCCCAAAAAAAAAAAACTATAACAATTTGCTAGATTTGATGCGAACACCCCCACTGACTCCATGTTCCTTAATGCATGAGTAGTTGCGTCTTGACTTTCATCATCTTCCAATTTGTTAAAGTCGGGAAATATATAAATGCTTGTGGGGGCATCTCTGACTTTTAGGTCATGTTTGGATTATACTTTTTGGCAGAAAAATTAGAGAAATGTTATATACACTTCCACTATCATTTTTGCTATATAATTTTTATATATTAGATTATATAATATAACAAATGGAAGGAGTATAAACAATAAAATATGAAGTGCAAATAACAATTTTCGAAAACTATAGGAATATTTTTGACATAATTTTTAATTATCTTTTTATTTCATATACATTAAATCGTTATACTATATCTTCTAGCGAGACAAACATTTACATGGGGGTGGAAACTGATCGCTTCTAATATTAATTGTCTCGTTATTTTAGCGAGAGAGAGAGGGAGAGAGAGACTTATTTATGTATACATCTAATGTTATTAATTGTCTTTTGATTTAAAACCAACAACAAGAAAAAAGAGAAGGTCTACGATATATTTGAGTAGCACACCGGAAGCTTAGTTTATAATACCATCACATCAAATTATTTGATGATCGGTAGAGATTAAGAAATGATATTCACAGTGCTAGTAATATTTTATGGCGGCTTCTAGTTCCAGGGATCACATGTCCTTCCTCCAGATAATGTGATTGTATCAGTTTATTTATTTTTTTAAGGCATGATCGCATCAATTTAACCCCATTAGGAGTTTTGGTAAGGGGACAATTGTAACAAATTCTGAGATTCAATAGATCATTTTAAAAAGGGTTTTAGTAGCATAACACACACGATGTGAATATAATTTTGTAGAGATAAAAAAAAATCTTAGTGATGCGTAACTTTCGAAATCAAAGTAAAATTCATATTTTCCTTCAGAAAAAAAAAGAAAGAAAGACAGGATTTGGTTCGTCAAGGGCAATTAATATCAGCTCATAATTTAAACTAACAATAATATAACGATGATGCTCGACAAGCCGACTTAAACAAATTTTTTTGGACCGACTGAATATTGATCGATATCTTCTTCTGGACAAGACATGCTTGGGCAAGCGTCCGGTGTTTGGTGGCTGTACTGCTTGACGATCATTTAAGATCCACCTCTAACATAAGCACTAAATTGGCGATTCACTTTCTCATTTTGCAATTAATACAGGATATCATAAGTCATGGTTGTCAAAATTCTTATGATAAAAGGAAAAACTTACAATTGGAAACCTTTTTGTATTATTGATTGAATACCTTTTTTTTTATATATCTTGACGATTATCTCTTATTTACATCGCACGACGAAAAATATTAAAGTGAATTAATTGAATATCATGAAGTATAGGAATTTTAGTTACAATCTATTGCATTCCTATTTCACTTGGAGAATATGGCAATCTTGTAGAAATTTAAAAAATTGCCTATAAATGAAAATGCTAATTTGCAGTGAAATTATAGAAAAAAAAATTGGTCAATCATGCATATAAGCTATTCAGGTGAGAAATGTCAAATACACCGAAGTTTGTAATTCCACGATGCCTTACTTGAAATTTTTTTTATAGATAACCATACGAGACAACTCAAGAATTTTTTTTCCCATTTAAATCTTCTGCTCTGAAAAATAAATTTTGAGATAAATTTGAATATTAATGTGATAGGCCCAAAGAGTCAACCGCCATTTACATATATTGAGTTAATTAATTGTTACATGTTGTGTTAATTTCAAAACAAACTTTACCATAAGCATTTATTATTATTAGTATTATTTTAACATTTATGGTATGACTAGTACTTATTGCGTCCCTCACATTAATATTGAACTTTCATTTTCAAGAAAAACCATTTCGTCTACGATTAAGTAAAATGTCCTAACTCCTAAATGAAGATTGTGAAATCACCATCAGCAAGTTCACTTTCCCATTGATGTGCCACTTATCAGAATAGAGCCAGAGGTTTTTCTGTCTACGCAACTGTTAACGTCGCCTTCCTTCAACTCTTAAAAGTTAAAAGAGACAATTTTTTTTTTTGCCCATGCTCGAGCATTTTCAGTGGGCTGCAAATTGCCAAATCTCTTAAATGGGGCAACGCTCACAGGGTTGACGTTGGCAATAATACAAGAAGCTCCTGATTTTATCTTCCTTTATTTTGGGGCAAAAACCTCTTTTAACCATCAAATTATTTTTCATCAGTAATTGACTACTAAATAACTTTATCGGTAAACTCGTGATCATTTAGTCGATAATTGCTTTTAATATGTGAAATTAGCAGTACACACGTGACATATCGCGTGGGTAATTTTGTCCAACATCTACACGACGCTATTTTACAGATTAACTGCTAATTTCATAAATTATGAGCAATTATCGATCGAATGATCACGAGTTTACTGATCATGTTGTTTAGTGGCCAATCATTGATAAAAAATAATTTAATGGCCAAAATATGATCTGATCAATAGTTTAGTGATCGCTGAAGTTTTTTTCCCTTTATTTTATCTTTCTTATGGGACTTTGGAGTCGAAAATGGGTCGACCGTCCAGTTGGGTTATGGAAATCTGCAGCCGCCGTCCAATTGAGCTCAGGCAAGAGCAAGTTGACAAATTGACCAATTAAAATGGGGTTTCAAATTATACAAGTAAGATTCATTGTACGTAATCCGGCGGCCACACCCCCACACACAGGCAATAGTACGCAGGCGATAGTACCCCCCTACCAGCACTCACATTTCTGCATCCATCGATTCAGTCAGAAAAAAAAAAAAAAAGGCATTCCTCCTCATTTGACGGACTATTATTTCATGCAATACCTCTTTGGTGATAAGTATATATATTGGTCTGTTGCGTGATGATAATGCGTTGCCTAATTCAATACTCCTATCTAAGTTGACTCCACATTTGAGAAAAACAAAGTTCGAATAAAATGGAATTGAATAAATGATATGATGTAAACGCTTGTTCCAAAATTACAATGTTTCTTTTCTTTTTCTTTTTTTTGGGGTTGGGTGCTTTATAGTGTATAGTACTGTAGAATAGTCATACTAATTCAATTTTCCATTTTTTCTTCAACGACTACACAATTCAAGTCTTGTATTCCATGACATTGGGTCCAAAGGGCTTGGCCCCTGTCGGGTTTCTATCCCACATCGGCTTTGGGGGGTTGGGATTTGGGTAGTTAAGTCCCTGGGAGCAATCCAAGAGTTGCCGGCTTTTGAATTGACTTCTAGGATTAGGTTTAATTAGTCAAATTTCGTTTCTCGAAAGAAGAAGGGTCAACATAAAAAAGAACCTTCTTTATTAAATATTAAAAGAGAAGCTAAGGGCAATATGTTTCCTTCCTTGACGCAAGACTAATAGACGCAACTGAACACTAATCAGTGAGTAAAATAAATGCGAATGCTTCCGTCGTAAGATCATATCCCATTGATCTAATTTATTCGTCTGCTTAAGTCCAGCAAATGCCCAAGAATAATACGGATGAAGATTAATAAATCAAATGTATATTATACTGAAGAAGATATTAGGGACGGTCAATGTAATAGTAGTTAATTACAAGGTGAAAGAAGTATGTGTCGTGTGGAAAGCTCTTGCTACTAAGTGGACTATTCGTTTCTAGCCAGGTCCATGCTACCTCGCATCTATTTCTCTTCCTTATTTGGTTTTTGGTTAATAAGAGGGATAAATGCCGTGAAAAGAAAACTGATTTGAAGGAACATCACAAATTGACAATCCTTCAAATCGACTTGACACAAATGGACTGTTTTTGGTTTAACATTATTAATGCTTTTATTCCTGATGTGAACCTTTCTTATTTGTTTTATTTTAAACAAAGCACCAAATTTGGTTCTTAAATCGACTTGAGCCAAATTTGGTCGTTGCTAAACCACATGGGGACAATCAAGAAGCCCAAAAATGTTGGAAAATCTGTCTCTTTTTTTGGGGGGCTAGTTATAAACAATCATAGGGATAAGTCCAATAATATGATGGTGTGCTTAAATCAAAACAACCAAAACTAGGCTTGTGGCTTTGCCCATAAAACTTTAAAAGCCTGAACCCTGTACTTGTTTTTAGTTGGCTTTATGTCTATGCCAGGTAATTTATCCCAAAATAAATAAAGAAATAAAATATAAAACATCATTCAGAATAAACATATGTTCCAACTAGGAACATATGTTTATTCATGTAAAAAAAAAAAAAACTAAAAATAGAAGGCAATTCTCGTTCATTCATGTAACAGGAAATGTGCCCGGCAGTCTTAAGACTCGACTCCTAGACGACTCAAAGCCAAGGTGAACTATAGAGAGGAGTTACAACAGACTTCACTTGAAGATACTGATCCAGGGCTTGCATTCCAAAATCTCTGCCAAACCCACTCATTTTGTACCCACCATATGGGCAGTCAATGTCAAAGGCCCGGTAACAATTTATCCAAATGACACCTGCCCGGATTGATCTAGACACCGTGTTGGCTATGTTCAAGTCATTCGTCAAAATGCCTGCCGCCAGTCCATACTCTGTGGCATTGGCCCTCCTAATCGCCTCCTCAACAGTCCTGCAGACGTGCCCCGAAAATTTTAGTACATTGGCGGCAGGCCCAAGTAAAACTTATAAACTTACTTGAATTTCATGAGCGAAATGACCGGTCCGAAGATTTCCTCCTTTGCTATTCGCATATCGTCCTGAGAGGTGTGCAGAAAGAAGAGCGAAACAATCAGAAATCAAGGCGTCCTTTTTGAAACATCCAAGGAAAGCGCAAGCTGTAATTTACATCCACAGCTTACCTCGACATTTGAGAAGACAGTTGGCTCAATGTAATATCCCCTGTCGCCGCATGGTTTGCCACCTGTTAACAATGTGGCGCCTTCTGCCTTGCCAATTTCAATGTATGATAGTATTTTGTCGTACTGTTTCTTGTCTACCTACAAAATCATACTATTGACTTTACAATAACAGTGAAGGATTGGTATCCTGCAAATGGAAATTGGCAATTATTCAATGAGGAATTCATTCCCTAACGGAGAAAAAAAGGTTCAATTGTTCAATGGGGAAATCATTCCCTAATGGAGACAACGGTTCAACGTGTATGAATTATAATGCTCCCAGGCTTTCCTCTTGATATGATTAGCTGTGAGTCAATTCAAAATTTGAACATGACAAGGCCATCCTTCCCTCGTGAGTTGACCCTCCCTCCCCCAAAAGAAAAGAAACAAAAAAAAAAAAACACCTTTTCTGCAGGGACCGCTGGCTCTCTGCTTTTGTCTGTCATTTTTCATATCGAGTTGGCCGGATGCATTATCACGACAAAGAAAAGCAAGGTAGGAGATGGGACTTCTCTGGAGTTTAGCAGATAGAGATAGTAGTATGATCTAGTTGGCACTTGGAACTACGTAGAAACTGTTTCTTCTCTTTTTACTAGCCCAAGTATGCCTTCTTGCATTCTTTCTGAAGGACTGTAATCACTAGAGATGAATCTTACTAAATTGGGGTCCTTGATCTCAGCGAGGATCAAAAGGTTCAACGTGTATGAATTAGTAGTATGCCCTAGAATGCTCTCAGGCTTTCCGCGATAAAGAAGAAGAGATTCAATGATCGATCTTACTTGGGGCCCCTGATTTGAGCGAGGATCAAATGGATCACCAACAATCCACGTTTTTGCCTTCTCCACTAACTGGTTGGAAAATTCTTCATAAATCCCTTCTTGGACAAAAATACGAGAACTTGCTACACAGACTTCGCCCTGGAGAAAGTATTACTAACTCTTATCAGAACTGCTTTTCCGTAGATGATTTAGCTAAAATAATTGCTACAATCTTCACCTTGTTAAATAGACTGCCCTGAAGTACAAGATTAGCTGCAGTACCAACATCTGCATCATCAAAGACAATGAAAGGGTTCTTGCCTCCAAGTTCCAGTGAGACTGGTTTCAAGTTACTTCTAGCTGCAGCTTCCATTACTAAACGTCCAACTTCTGTGGACCCGGTAAAAGTAACCTACAGAGGGAAAAAAAGCCCGAAAATGCTTGCTATTATGATGTCAAAACACAAACACATTTAATTTCCTAGCAGGCTTAATTTTTCAGACGGCATTTTTCCATGGAAAAATAAGCAGCTGCAGAAGTTGAAGATTGACCTTATCAATTTCCATGTGAGATGAAATGGCAGCGCCAGCGGTATGCCCATATCCGGGTACAACATTAAAAACGCCATCTGGAATGCCAGCCTGCAGATTGAATAACGTCCGAGGATAATCAGTCGTTGAGCCCAAAAGAAAAAAAAGGTTGTTACATTAATAGCCTGTGGTAATTTCTGTACACAATTGATTGATGTTACTCTAGAGGTGAATAAAGCTGACCGAAATCCAATCTTACTTTCTTTGCTAAATGGGCAAAGTAAAGAGCTGTAAGAGGAGTCTGTTCAGCTGGCTTTATGACAACTGTGCAGCCTGCAGCTAATGCAGGTCCAACTTTAAGAAATAGAAGATTGCTGGGATAGTTCCAGGGAATGATGATTCCAACGACTCCAATTGGCTCGCGCAACGTGTAACCTTGAAGTTCCCTTGTCATCTTCAAAGTTTCTCCGTGGATTTTATCAGCTGCTCCTGCATAGTATCGCAGAGTCTCGGCTACAACTGGAATGTCGACGGCTTTGAGCCAATGGAACAGCTTGCCAGCATCAAGTGCTTCCAGGGCTGCTATTTCTTCTACATTTTCATCAATTAAGTCCGCGAACCTCATCATTAATCTTCTTCTCCCCTGATTGCATCATCATCAAACTATTAAGGTTGTTTGCGCGAGAGGGTTTCAACTTCTAAGTAATAGCATGATTCACTACCGAGTACTGACATGAGCTCAACTACTTAAAACTGAGGATGAAAACTGGTGGAGAAATGAATTACAATTCAGAAAGTTGAACCGTGTTTCGTTTAAAGTAGGAAACGAAAAAAATTGGATGGGAATAGAAGAACATACGGCGCCAGGGAAACGAGGCCAAGGGCCATTGTCGAAAGCCTCTCGTGCAGCCTTTACAGCTAAATCAACATCTTCCTTGTCACCTTCAGCAATTCTTGCTGTTGGTTCCCCAGATCTTGGATCAATTGTCTCGTATGTCTCCCCTATAGATGATAAAAATAAAAAAAAAAACCTGATACTAGTGATTCCGTAATGGTTACATCAAAAAGGAACTGATAAAACAATAAAATCATTGCGTTGATTATGCTTGAGCTTGCTTAGAGGTGAAATATAAAAATATCCAGAACCATTCATCTTTACTTGTAAACTCCAATGCCAACAAGAAGTTACAGCTCCTGCGGGTATACAACAATAAATCAAAGAAACTTAGACCCAAAAGATTTCATAAAAAAAAAAGGCAAAGACCTGAGACAGAATCAACAAAATCTCCATTGATGAATAGCTTGGTGAACTTTATCTCTGGAACCATGAAGGAATCCTCTAATTTTCCATTGCAAACAGCTGCCATTGAGGTACAGTATGGAAAAATGGTATAGTAGGTATGTGAACTGTTGAAGCTATTGGAAAGTGAGAGTAATGTAGCACTACCACAATCTTACTCTAAAAAGCCGATGGATGACAATGAACTGGCACTACCCCCCCCTGACTTACTTGTAATGCGTGGATGAGGCCAAACGACAGGGATAGCGTGTTCTGTTTAAATGTTTAATTGCACGCAGATCATGACTTCTTGAAAGCTTTGGTATAATTTATTCACGACCTTTGGAAGCTTAATTGCATAAGCCAAAGTCTAATTGATTGCACATGAATCATGACTTTCGGAAGCTTAATTTTCAAGTTTTCCCCTTCATGCATGAGCCAACGCCTAAACGGGAACCTCTTTCTTGCATCTTTCTTATACCTATTTTTCCTTCCTTGCTCTGGCGTCACGGCACTATTGTTCTAGATACAATATAGGAGTAGTTATATTTTTGTGACTGGAATTTTAGTGGAAAAGACAAAAGAAGATTCGTAGAAATCATTTTTTTTGTGACATTTGATTTTGAGGGAACAAGAAAGGAGATGCCAAAAGATAAAACTTTGAATTTTCCGTCGGAAACTTGGAAAAGTGTCACTAACAAAATCAATTGCGTTGCGTTGCGTTGCGTGTCAATTATTACATCTTTCAAAGACGGGTTTAGGGACTAGGGACTGATTAATGCCTCCACTTACCTAAAAGTAATCTTGGGCCTAAATGCCTACAAACTCATCGTCATGAATTGGCCAATTTTTCCAAAACAATCACAATTGTCGTGATAAACCCCTTTCTTTTTTAATGTGATTGTAACTCTAAACCAATTTTCTTTACAATTGTGGAAAAAATTCAATTTATATTTTGCTATTATAAGAGTTTTCAGCCAACATTAATGTAATATTTCTTATCTGAATGTGCATGTGACGTGAGACTAAAAACAAAATAGTTGGACATATCATTCTAGTTTTCAGCAACAATTTCTTGAAAAATTAACCATTAAACTGGAGCCTTAGTGCTTAGTTGGTTTTTTTTTTTTTTTTTTTTTTTTAAAAAGCTATTCGGTTGAAAATAAATTATACCATTTTAGTTCTCAGTAACAATTTCTTGAAAAATTGACCATTGTAATAATAGTTAATCATTCTTTTGAGATCCTATCCCCTTAAAAAGAAGTCCTGATCTATCCGATATGACATCCTTAAAACAATTTAAACATCACTGAGAAATTTTACAACATCTCAAGGAAGGCATTTCGCGTTTCCTGCAACAGGAAGGCCATTCCCCCAGTGGGTCAAAGCCAAGGTGAACTATAGAGAGGAGTTACAACAGACTTAGCATGAAGATACTGATCCAGGGCTTGCATGCCAAAGTCTCTGCCAAACCCACTCATTTTATACCCACCAAATGGACAGTCAACATGAAAAGCCTGGTAACAATTTATCCAAATGATTCCTGCCCGGATTGATCTTGACACGGTGTTGGCTATGTTCAGGTCCTTGGTCAAAATGCCTGCCGCAAGTCCATATTTTGTGGCATTGGCTCTCTTTATCGCCTCCTCAACAGTCCTGCAGATTCGCAACACGCCCCCAAATTTAAAAACAAAATCAACAGTCCGATAAAATGGTCATAGTGCTGATTTGTTGAACTAGATTTCATTAGAACTTGCTGCAAAATATTCCATTTGGAGCCAAAGCCCATGTAAGAATTTTACCTGAACTTCAGGAGCGAAATTACAGGTCCAAGATGCATGCAGAAAAAAGAGTGAAACAAAAAGAACTACAACATTAATCAAGGCGTCTTTTCTGAAACATCCGGAGAAAGAGAGAGCCTATAAGTTAATTAAAGACAAAGCTTACCTTAACATCTGAGAAGACTGTTGGCTCAATGCAACTAATATCCCTTCTCGCCGCAAGGTTTGCCACCTTCTGCCTTACCAAGTTCGATGCATGACAGTATTTTATCAAACTGTTTCTTGTCCACCTGCAAAATCGTTTGAATTTTAGAGCATCTGAAGGATCTTGTTAGGCTGTTGCAGAAAATTGTGTATAAAGGTTCTGTAAATGGAAATTGACAATTATTCAATGAGGAAATCATTCCTTGATGACAAAAAAGCTTCAACCTGTACGAATTAAGAAGCTCTCTGGGTTTCCATAACGGAAAAGAAAGTTTCAAATGATCAAAATCTTACTTGGGGTCCCTGATCTGAGCGAGGGTCGAAAGGATCACCAACAACCCAAGTTTTTGTCTTCTCCACTAATTTCGTGGAAAATTCTTCATAAATCCCTTCTTGGACGAAAATACGAGAACTCGCCACACATACTTCGCCCTCGAAAAAGAATTTAACTCTTACCACACCTACTTTCTGTAGATAATTCAGTCAATATAGTTCCTACAGTCTTCACCTTGTTGCATAGACTGCCCTGAAGGACAAGATTAGCTGCAGTATCAACATCTGCATCATCAAAAACAATGAAAGGGTTCTTGCCTCCCAGTTCCAGTGAAACTGATTTCAAATTGCTTTTAGCTGCAGCTTCCATTACTAAACGTCCTACTCCTGTGGACCCGGTAAAAGCAACCTATAGACCCCCAAAAAAAAAAAAAGAAAAAACCAAAACTTCTTCAAATTGTATGTCAACGTGCAAACATGTAATTTTCAAACCAAAAATTTTCCCGGAAAAGGAAGCAATTCTTTAGAAGTTGAAAATTGAACCTTGTCAATATCCACGTGAGATGAAACGGCAGCACCAGCGGTGTGTCCATATCCTGGTACAACATTGAATACTCCATCCGGAATGCCGGCCTGTACATTGAAAATGTACGAAGATAATCAATCATTGAGGCCAAAAGAAAAAAAAGGTTGGATAAGTAGCCTGCTATGATCTGTATACACCGTTCCGTTGACATTACTCCTGAGGTGAATAAAGCTGACCAAAATTTGATCTTACTTTCTTTGCTAAATGAGCACAGTAAAGAGCTGAAAGCGGAGTCTGTTCAGCTGGCCTTATGACAATTGTGCAGCCTGCAGCTCATGCTGGTGCAACTTTAAGGAACAGAATATTGCAGGGATAGTCCAGGGAATGATGATTCCAACAACTCCAATTGGCTCGCGCAAGGTGCAACCTTGAAATTCCCCAGTCATCTTCAAAGTTTCTCCGTGGATTTTATCAGCTGCTCCTGCATAGTACCGCAGAGTCTCAGTTACAAGGGGAATGTCAACGGCCTTGAGACAATGGAACAACTTCCCAGCATCAAGTGCATCCAGGGCTGCTATTTCCTCTACATTTTCATCAATCAAGTCCGCGAATTTCAGAATCAATTTTCTCCTCCCCTGATTTCATCATCATGGAGAAATTAATCAAAATTCAAAAGGCTGTAATATGTGTTACTTTGCCTTCAATCAGGAAAGGAAAGATCTAAGGGAACAGAAGAACATACGATACGGGGCCTGGCAAACGTGGCCAGGGGCCATTGTCGAAAGCCTCTCGTGCAGCCTTTACAGCTAAATCAACATCTTCCTTGTCACCTTCTGCAATTCTTGCCGTTGGTTCCCCTGTTCTTGGATCAATCGTCTCATACGTCCTCCCTGTAAATGATCAGAACCGATACTGTATCAACTGATATAAGAATACCATTGATTGATCATAATCATATGCTTGAGCTTGCTTAGAGGTACATATACTACACTAACATATTCAAAAATTAGAACCATAAAACTTGTGAATGTAAACACTACTAGCAATATGAAAACTTATAATTCCGACAATACAAAATGAAATCATAGAAACTTAAGCCCATACGAATTCAGGAAAAGCAAAGACCTGAAACAGAATCAACAAAATCTCCATTGATAAATAGCTTGGTGAACCTTATCTTTGGAATCACAGAGGAACCCTCTAATTTTTCATTGGTCTCCGCAGCCATTGAGGTATAGCATGGAAGCATGGTAGCAGGTATACGAATTGCTAAAGCTATTGCAAAGTGAAAATAATGTTGTAGGACACTGAACTGACACAATTCCCAGATTAGTTGGAACACATGGACTGGGCCAAATTATACGGATAGTATGTTTTGTACTGAACTTTGCATGTGAATCAATAATCATGACTTCCTGCTCCTGGAAGCTCCCTTCAATCATAAGCCAAAGTCT
Organism: Coffea eugenioides; assembly: GCF_003713205.1. NCBI lineage: Eukaryota > Viridiplantae > Streptophyta > Magnoliopsida > Gentianales > Rubiaceae > Coffea > Coffea eugenioides. Next base: position 9,027,585 of record NC_040040.1, read on the forward strand.
TGTGTACCCGTTGGATCACGGGTCTCACGCGTTCAATTTCAGTCCAGTTGAGGGCAAATTAGTTTCTTTTAATTTTCTTATACTATAACCTTGCTTGTTTACACTTTGTCTAGATTTATTTGACGGTATACCTTTACCTGTTTGAACTGGAAGTTTTGGAGCCGCTGGTGTGGTGATTATGGCACCTCTTGCATCTTTTACGCAGTGATAGTATAGTTGGTTCACGTGCTCACGTCACTACTGCGTCGGCTAAAATAGAATTTTTACGTTTTTTATTTTGAAGCTAGTGAATGAAATTTGTTAGTCTTCTCTTAAAATCATCCCAAATCCCTTTAATTATTTGAATTATTTAGGAGGTATTTAAATATATAAATTACAAATTATTATGATATTTAAAATATGTTTTGATAATTAGTGAATTATAAATTTGAATACCTCTTAAAAAAATCCAAATAATTAGAGAGATTTGGGTGGATTTCAAATCTTTCATTAAATCCCTTAATTCAAACGAAGCATGAAAGTACTTGGTAAAGTATTTGCAATTCACTCAAATCATTCTAATAGTTTGAATTGCTTAAGAAGTTTTAGATTTGTTATTCATTAATTATTAGGATACATCTTAAATAAATATTATAATAAGCAGTGATTTACAAATCCAAATGGCTCCTAAGTAATCTAAACAACTAGAGGGATTTGAAAAGATTTTAAATCTAAACGGAACCAGAGATAATTTTTTGATGTTTAGTTTCGATAAAATAACAATGGAAATGACGTTAAAAACTGCAATATTAGTTGGAAACTTGACTAGTCCGAAGCTGGGCAGTGGAGATTTAAAAGGCGCCCTAGCCAACAGAGCGAAATTCATTTGGGCCCAAATCACGGAGAAGGATACTAACCTGGTTGGACTACCATTAAGCTACATTTATGGCGTGACGACTCTTAAAGTGTTTAGCCGTCTGTTCCCTCAAGGGAAGTCTGATGATGACTGATATCTGTGGGCCGAAATGGATCAGCGGTTAAGAAAATCTTGAATGTATGTATTCAAACCCAAATCCCATAAGAAAATCATGGATTTTGGGTTCATGTGTTCATGTAAGGTTTGTACTCGTACAATCTGAACCCATATTCAGACCGAGATTCATGATTAGTTGATGATATTTTTTAATCAAAAGAGTTAGTTGACGATGTTTTACGCTTTTAGTTCATAATTCTTACTTTTAACATTCTTGAACGTTATTTAAAAAAAGTAACCTGAAATTCATTTCTGCATCAAATCGCCTTATGGAATTGCCAGTCCAAACTTCTTGGATATCAATATTGGTATTTATGTCATTTAATTAGTGCCTTGCACATTTGGAGTCAAAGTCAATATAACCACAGTGCCAGAGGGTAATATGTTATGTTTAACTTCAGAAGAGTAATTGCCCAGATTTTGACTGCAACTTTTTCTTTCCTTTTTCCTCAATTTCTAACTCCTTCAAACATATCTTCTATCAGAATAATGGCCTAGCACCCTTACCTTTTTTTCACTCAATGGCCTCTCAATATGGAAGATGAATGACTCTCTTTATCTACACAAATAGGTTTAGATTTATAGTAACGTAACCTAATAATCTCAGAAACTCTTTGTCAAATTTAGTTATGCATGCTTGTGGCAGAAATCTAGATTTCAATATATTGAAAGAGATTTTCCTTATACCCATGGTGTGCAGAAAATCTTTTGCTAAAGTCATCCATTATATACAAGCAAGCAATTACCTCTGATTAACCAGGTCTTTTGATTTTCTATTTGCTCTAGATTAACTCCATCTCCTACTTTTATCTATATAAGACAAGGTACATACAATACGGTTCAGCGAAATGGAATTCAAAGTCGTATTACCATCTATGCACTTTTTTAACACTCTTCTCCATACAATACAACCCCATGAACTCCCCATGTTTGAAGAACAAGCCTACGAGCTGAGTTTCTGTGGAAACCATACTCGATCAGTTGAAACTGAGTTTCCACCAAATAGATGCATTGAGCATAAAGATACGACTCAAGATTGCCATAAACCAACATCTTGATCACCACACTACTTATGCCTTCTCCACAGAATATGATCAGTATATATTAAGCCACCACTAAAACGTACTAATCAAAGTATTCTTACACGTCCGCGTCGATCCTTTTCATGAAAAATGCTTGGAGGGATCAGCAAAGCGCATCGAGAAAGATCGAGACAGGAGATCATTCTGAACTGGTTCATCATCTAACATCTGCCCATCATCGAAGTTCTGCATATAACTTTGTGCATCGTAAGGGGACTTCACCTGCACCCGAGGCTCAAGTATTTTCCTCTTTTCTTTCAGCAACTTTCTCCATAATGCCTTCAAGGACTGCTTCTTGAATCCTGGCGAATTATTATCCTTAGCTGCAGCGAACTTTTCGAGCTCGTTGTAATCGTAGGGCCGTCCGAGATAGATGTTTCGTGTACTGCTCGACCTGCGCGGCCAATTGCCTGTGACGTCCATAGCTGTACAGAGCAGCCTAGAAGCAAGTTACGCATCAGCGTAGAAGGCTGTCATATAGGAGGGCCTATCTAACTAATAATGGTGGGGTGGTTTTTGATGACTAGATTAGTCCAAATTGACTACCAGAATTTGCTATCATTGTTGGAGTATAATTTTCTTCGATCAAATTTGACCGGCCAACCATTAAAGAATTGTGTTTGGTCAGGGAAATTTATTAAAGATTGGGATTTGACAATTGGTATAAAGCAGGTGAGGAATTTGTAGCAGCTTGCTTATCCAAGTTGTATTTGTATGGGTCCTCCATATATAAATATATCCTTTTTGACCTTCAACTAGAAGCACGTGATTTGCACAAAGGAGGATCGTTTTGGGCAATTTGACACAGCTAGAGCTTTTTCTACTAAGCTTCCGGGTCCTTAACCCCCAAAAAAAAAAAATACACACACAAATATATATATATATATATATATATACACACACACACACTAATAAGCTTCTGGGGTTGAACTTTAGCCTAAAAAGATGCCCAAAAGATCCTGTTCAAAGGTTGCTCTTATTGACATCTAAATAATCAAACGGAGCTAATTCTTGATTTGGCCCTTCAGAATAACAAATGTGTCGTCAAAATAGAGGATTGCGTACATCAATTGAAACGCTCAACTGATTGTACTAATTTTTTTCCATTTTGACACTCCAAAAGTGTTCGATATCACTCCTATAACCGTGCAATTAGTTTCTGCCGATTTGGCCCTTTAATTACAAAAAGGCTTTGATGGATCAAGTGAAACCTTCGGTATTCCAGGGGCTCAAACCACATACAATAGAATGCTAATGTTCAAGATGAATAACTAATTATCAAAGTGGTGAATTGGCACATTCACAAATCACATGTTTTGGAAGAGTAGGCCTGTTGTAGACGGAACAGAAATTAAGCAAGACGGTGATAAAGAAGATTGATAGCATTCCTTTGGTGCAGGGATATTAAATCTCAATACAGTGCGCCCCAAAAGAAATGAGGGAGGACTGGGTATTGTTGATTTGACATTATGGAATAGGTGCTTGGCGTTAAAGGTTATATGGAATATTTGCAGCAAATAAGATTCTTTATGTTAAGTGGGTATGTGCAGTTTTGCTCAGGAATACATCATTTGGTGCGTGAAAATACCTTGAAACTGCTCGTGGGAAAGGAGAGAGATTTTGCAGATGAAAACTATGGCTCAGCCTCACATTGGGAAGGTTCTTGGAAACGGGAAAAGTATAAATTTCTCGTACGAAAGTTGGCACTGAGTGGACCATTTGTACTAGAAATATTCTATGAAACTTTTGCATTTTTTTGGAATTTCTTCAGCTGATCGTGTGGCTAAGTGTATATCAAATGGCAAGTGGAGATGGCCTGTAGGTAGGAAATGCACTAGAGAAGTAAAGGAATTAACGAAAAGCTACTCCTGAGCTATTAGTGCCTTTAGCTGATCAGGAAGATGGCACTTATTGGGCTGCTCATGCTTCTGGTAACTTCACTGTTAAATCTGCTCTCAAGTTGTTGAGACGATTACATGGTATAGTGCCTGGCACCCTTTAAATTTTAATTTGGGGAAGAAGCAGTATTCCTATTTTATGGTTGTTATGCAAGTGATGACTGAATATGCTAGTTGAATATACCAAAGATTTTCATCCATATATATATATATATATATGAGGTGTTGAGTCGCTCCACTCGTTGCCAATTGGTTTTGACACAAAAGTCCAACTTATTTTAACATAATATCAGAGTTGGGCCTTGTGTTTGTTTGTCATTTCGTGGGTTTGTTTGTTACTCCGTTTATTTCATCCGTGACTTGGCTCTTGCTATAGTTTAAACCCATTTGTCAAGTCACATTTGCGAGGGGTGTTAGTTGAATATCCCAGATTGATATTTTAAGAATTTCCAACCATATATATAAGGTGTTGAACCATTCCACTATTGCCAATTGATTTTGAGACGAAAGTCCAATTTATTTTAACAGAATACATTTGATAGGGTGTGAAGACGGGGTATGGTTCTTCAGGATAGTAGCTGCGTGTTTTGCTTGGAGGTTGAAGAGCCCATAGATCATATTTTCTTTCAATGCAGGGTTGGGGACCTGGGCTTTGGGATGGGGATTGTCATTTCAATGCTTTAGCAGTGTAAATAGTTAGCGGTTTTTTTTCCCCTATCTCTTGTACAAACTTTCTTGCGGAAATAAATAAAACATCTTCGATTCTTTTTTAAGAAACAAGTGACTCCTTTAACTAAAATTGTCACTCGCATATGCTGCTTTGCTGCATTTGTATCTTAAATTTTGTTTCTTTTTGTTGTTTAAGGCAATAAGCGAAATGCAACCTTGTCATATCTCCTAGTTCGTCGATAAATACGATACACTTCTCAATTTGGGTTTCAGGATTTTACATAAACCAAATCAACTGATCATGGACAGTCACATAATTATTCTATGATTAACAACTTAGTTTTAGCATCGTGATACGTGCGATGACTGTTGGTTCACCCAAATATTAGGAGTGCATTACTCATTTTGATTCATGTGCTGAAGGAAATTGTAGAGCAAACGTCTATCTAATGATCCAGCCATTAAGATAGGAGCTGCAAGGTATAAAACGATCAGAATGACTTAAAGTTCTTGACAAAATTAATGGAAGTGTCCACCAAAATGGCAAGAGCAACTTGAAACTCTTGATCATTGATTGAATAGCCAAGAAGCCTTGTTGATGCCTTAGTTAACTCATTCATCGTCAGGAATTGGGCAATTTCTCCAAAAACAATTACGACAATTATCGCCAGAAATGCTTCTTCTTTTTAATTATACCTCTGAACCAATATCTTTACAAGCGTAGACAGAAGTACAAAAAATGTCACATATCTCCGTCCAAACAAATGGAGAAAATACATAAAGAATTTACTAGTAATTTCTAAAAAAAAAAAAGAATTGGGGCCGAGAAGAAAGATTAAGCTCAATGAACCAAGTATGTAATAGCCAGCGCCACCAGGAGAAGAACATAGGCAACCCCTTGATCAATTTCAGTGCCTGCATTCAAAACCATTAAGAATATATTAAGACTTAATTACCAACTCCTCCAATCACGAAAAAATTTTTTTTAGAGCCTATGCAGACAACAACTACCAGTAGCTGAAAAATGCTAAAAGTAAAAGGCAAAAATCGAATCTTGATATTCGTTTACCATATCAATCAGGACTTAATTAGAACAAGACGAAGAATATGGAAAAGGGACTCACCATCATTAGAAGGAGGGCCGATTGGTGCAGGGGAAGGGGCCGTGATGCTTTGTCCACGGCTCAATTCAAAAAGCGCCAACATGATGAAACCGATAATTGGAAGTGCAAACGATCTGGCGGAGTTCATCCTGTATATAATTGGAAGAAACAGAGTAGTATTCCAAAGGGGAGCCAAAAAAGATTGAATTGTCTGTGAGGTTGAAGGGAAGAAAAGTTGAAAGAATTGGCGAAATGGGAAACTGAGGATGGGAGGACGAATGAAGAAAGTGCGGGAGGTCCTATATATATGTACATATGTATCCATACCTGGGGTGTATGGACGTGGGGGGGAGCGTGGGTACGGCGTTGGTTAGAGAGCAAAAACAAGAAAATGAAGGTTCTGGGAAATACCAGCTGGAGAGGAGCAGGAGTGAGGTAAAAGGTACGCGCCAAACTAGCACGGTGTCTATAATTTGACGCGGCTGCCGGCTCCATTGACATTTGACCCAGACTCGCTTGAATATTATTTCCTGTGGGAAGAAAGGAAGCCATGATGGTGGGGCGGGGAAGAGCAGTGGGAAGAGCAGTGGGAAAAGGTGGGACGGTATGATTGGTAAGACGTGGACATTAGTTGAAGAATCGACCACTTCATTTTTCTAGAAGTCAAATTAGTCAGCCAAATGATAATACCCCCTCCAACTCCAAATTTGCCTCGTTAGTTAGTGCAAAGAAAACTAGAAAAGAAAGGTCTTTCTTTGCGACACCACACGGAGAAGAGAAAAGGAAAACAAAAACAAAAATAAAAATAAAAATAAACCAGGGGAAAATGGTCTTGGTACCTAATTTTCAGTTTTTTGTAACGTCTACCACATGGCATATGCTTGCTTGCTTGCTGGCTTTCCAGATGTTGGATTGGTACGAGTTTTGCAGCAGTCACAGTTAGGCATCGTCGTTTAGATCTTTGAGGCTCCATTCCGTAAGCAAACTTTTCAAAAATTTTCAGGATTAAGGATTTGCATCAGACTTCTTTAAAGTCAAGAAAGTTTAGTCCTATCTACTTGGTGGCTGTTGCCTCCTTGTTTTTTTTTTTTTTCCCCCTTTTTCGGGTGTTAAAAATACAAGGGGAACTAGAGAACGGGGCTTCTGTGTCATATCGCAAATGGAAAGCGCCATCTGAGAACGGGCTGGGATTCGGGAATACAGAGCCATGTGACAGATGGGGCACCCTGGTGGTTGCCAGTCTCTGCAAGAACCTTGGGCCACTTTTTATGTTCACAGTTTCTGGATTGACTACAAAACTACTATACAGATGATGGGCCGGGGAAGACTTCTAGTGATGGGCCGATGAATAACACAAATGAGACCCGGATGATACAAGGAAGCCACAAAATTCTGTAATGTTTAAGGAAGAGTCGGTAGCAGTAATTCCGTCGCAGGATTTGCCTTCTACAATGTTGCATAATTGTAACTTGAAAACAAATTTGATTACTTAAATCCTTCTCGACTAAGATCACCGGAGAGATTAGAGATTAGACATCACCCGTCCAGTCTTACTCAGGCATATGCATCTAAGAACTGTAAAGATTAGACAGCTACAGGCCTACAATTCTGCCAAAGAGAAGGGGAGGCTAATATTTGGCAAATTGTAGCTAAAAGGTGACCAAATCCTAGCTTTAGAAGAAACTAAAGTTTGTATATATAATGTGTATCTCGTTACAGAACTCCTTTTTACATAGCCATCCAAAAAAAAAAAAAAAAGGAACTGGTTTATCTGATATGAAGAGCAAGAAAGATATTGTGCATGGGCATCAACAAACCATTGTATCCAGATAATTTTTGACCCAAAATGATGTGATTTCCTAATTGCACTCCATTGATTTTCTCTGCTCTACAAGAAGACCTGAACAATCCTCGACCCATTACTAGCTTGCACTTGCAGGGGCAACTTCAAGATGTGAAATGTGACCTACCAAGAAGTCAAGTGTGGTAAAGAGCAAGTACATCTTCTCGCATCTTACCTGGAACGGCATCAGTTCTGTGTCTTTTTATGGAACCCCTGACTAGGAACTGCATCAGCATCACCCCACTCCCTGTCCCCTAAACCAGAAAGGCCGTTTAAACAAAAAGCCGCCCTCGTGTACATACATATGATCCAACACAATATCAGTCCCTGTTACTATCACACTTGCGAAGGAAACCACCAAAAGAAGACTATGTCCAATGCCTTTCCGAATATAGAATTACTTTCCCCTACATCATGCTTTAATGAGAAAGTAGAAACCTTCCTGGTTTGATTCGCTGGCAAATAATTGGCCCCTCAAAGTTCAGCTCTTCCCTAGACAGTCGCAACAAAACATAGAAGAAGAAACTTTTTCCTTTCTCTGTAAAAGAATGTCCATTCAGGCAATTATGAGACTTTTCACTCTTGCAGTTAAAAAGATTTCCATGATAAATTTGGGATCATTAGTTTCATATACACTGAAATGAAAAAACCAAGTTTACACAGTTTTAGTAAGTAGCATTTATGACGCAAGAAGTGATTATCTAGTCCTAGAAGCAACTGTGGTAGTGGGTCAGGACAAGTTTACAACTGTGTTTTAACTTATCAGGCCATGGCTCAGCGAGTCGGGCAACTGTGACTCATTTCGTCGGACAAAGACAAATCAGCTTGCTTACTTAGCAATTATTACCACAGGAGGATGCCTTGTACCCTTAAGCAAGGCAATCATACCCGAAACTTCCTAACATCCCTCCTATGCTATATACGACGTCAAAATTCACAAAACCGTATGATAAGCTACCAGCAAATTAATACAAGAGCAAGAACAGAAGAGAAAACGATATCAGGAGGATTCAAGCAAGAAGATGTGCCATCAGGACGGGGGATGTTCATTTGCAGACTCGAGGAACTTGGAGGTGCAAAGGAGAAGGCGTGGCTTCCTGGAATCTGGTGAGATCGATGACTATATACAAAGAACAACAAGAGTGTCTGAATCTTCAGGACGAGCAAACGTGGCGAAGCTGCAATGCCTATGTTCGCCCACCCATCATCCAGGCTCCTTTAGGTGCAGACAGCATCAGGCTAAATATGTGTGGGGGGCGAGGTTGTGCAGGAGTTTTGGAAGCTGAGTAGAAGAAAGGATACAGTTCAGTCCGAGGATGTTCACATGTAATGTAACAACATTTCTGTGGTTCACAGGATGGAGATTTATATCATCATGTATACTGATCATGTATACAAGTTTGCTGCCTCTGTCCAAACACTTGGCTCCTTCAATCCCCAGGATCCTCAACCAAATGCTCGTTGCTGTACTTTCAAATTAATTAATTGTACTGAATTTTAGTCTCTTGAATAAAATTTTTTGCATCCAGATACGGATGGAAGATACAAAGGCTTGAAAATTAGTCCATCAAATAAGATCTCAAACAAGTATCCATACGCTGCAATTGAGTCCACGGCTTGGATTGCAAATGAGTTTGCGTCTACTTTGCGGGTTCCTCGGAGTATTCAGTCAAGTGATAATCATCGGACTACACGTCAGCCGCTAACAAACCTGCGGCAATTCGACTCATTTCCGCCAGACAGTCATCTTTGCTGATCTTCCCTTATCCTTTTACTAGTTGAAAAAGGCCGTCATTCGTTTTCTTTTTTTTTTTTATATACTTTTGTCCAGCAAAATAATTCCCAAAATGAAAAAAAAAAAAAAAAAGTTCCCAATGACGCACCAGACATTAAATACTCCAAAGTGGAGAGCGGTGATATGACAATCCAGAGTGCTCTCCTTAAATGCTAATTCTTTAGGTAAAATTAGGAAACTAGAATTTAATGGAGGTGTCAAGCAAAGAGTTTATTTGGACGGTAAAAAAAAAAAAAAAACCTTTTTCGATTGCATCATAAACAACCATTCAACTTTGGCTTAGTGACCACAAAAAAAAAGGACTAAGTTTCTCTTTGAACTGTAGGTGGGGGTTTAAATTCTACTTGCAATGAAAAAAAATTTAAAAGAAGTGTCAAAGCACCCCTTTAGTCTACTAGCCCCCCTAGATTAAGATAGATTACGTTATAAGAATATTTTTTTTCTCTAAATTAGGATAGATTACGTTATAAGAATGTTATTAGAGCACCCCTTTGGTCTACTAACTTTTCAGATTCGGATAGATTAGGTTATAATAATGTTATCACCTTTAGATTATGATAGATTAGGTTATAAAAATGTTATCATTACTGTAAAAAAAATTGCATCATAAACACTTTTTCAGTCATCTTTTATATTCAAACAAACCCAATGCACTGATTGGCTTGTAAGCAAATGGACGAAAATGCAGAAGCCAAATGAGTGATACGGTTGACGTTAAATCATCTCACCTTATCCTCTTAAGGACCAGTAAGTATTTGGCGTATTTTCCCCCAAGGAGGAAAAAAGGAAAAAGAGAGAGAAAAAAGTGGCATCAAATGACTAGGATATTACGACATCTCTATCGGGCATGATTTGAGCATGTACCTAATTCAATTGAACTTTATCCAATGGATTATGACATCCAAAGAGATATACCTAGATTTAAGTTTTTTTTTATTTGCTGCAACCATCAATTAATTACCACATCCACTCCTCCAATCACTTAAGAAACTCTTTGACAAAAAAAAAAAAAAAAAAAAAATCGCTTAAGAAACTCGAACCAACCCTGTGGGGTATCTTTGAATCATTAACATGGCCAGGGGAAAAAACGTAAAGATGAATTAAGTTCCCATACCTACCCTGATGGAAGTGGAACCACTCGCTCAATTCATTTATCAATAAATATAGAATATTGCCAAGTGAATTTTAGGTGCAATAGTTATTCAGATATTTGTACCGGCTGCCATGCCATCATTATCGTTATCCTGATCCTGCTCTAGAATTTTTTATTTTTATTTTTTAAATTTTTACCCCATTGGCCTTGTCACGGCGCATTAATCTCATTAAGCTTTTGACTTTCATCGTTTAGAACGGAAGCATCCATTTTATGTGCTGGATGGTGGCATCCATTTTATGTGGGGCTTCTCCATTTCCTCAATAAATAAATAAATAAATAAAACCTCCACATCTCTTCATTTTCTAAAATATTAATTTAAAAAAACACAATAAATAATTTGAGATTCTAACTTATATATAAACATAATAAATATTAGTTGCAATTCCTCTTAAATTTGTTGATTGCGTTGTACGTGCAGCAAAATGCACATGAGATGGACTCCTCCTCCTGTATTTTAATGTAAAGAGGTTTCTTCGTCGATGGCTCCTTGCGCTAGAATTTTCCGTTTTAAAATAATCATCAGAAGATAGATAGAAACGAGAAAGACAACTAATAAATTAAATGCAATTATGGGTGTGCGATGACAGCTAAATAATGAAATTTCTCTTCAGGCGAAGGAAGCTGCTTGTCGAGTTATGGGGGAGGCACGACGGAGAGGATCTGAATCGAGGTTAGTAGTATAACATAAAGTGGAAATAAAGGACAAAATCCATCGTCGTACTTTACAAAACCTCCAAACTGGCAAGTGGATCCCAAGTGCGTGCATCTGGTACTCCACCTTTAACATCTGACTCCACGGAGATTGCACTTAAAGAATTCATGCAGAAATCCAGGATCCATATTAAAACTGATTGTGCTAATATAATAACCATGCCTGAGAATGTGAAAAATATAAACTGAAACGAGGATGTAAAAAGGCAACTAGGGTAATATTTGCCGGTTGATCAACAATCTTAGACGTAAGAATATACAAGAAAAGTCATACACACACACATATATATATAGAAATATATATATATGCTGGCTCCATGAAAAAGCAGCAGTTATATAATATTGCCCTTTTTTTTCATGAAATTCCCAAGAAGTTTATGCAAAAACAGAGGCATATCACACAAGGAGGCAATTAATTGATTGAGGACTTGATGATACTAGTACAAGGGCTCCCTGATCATGTGGATTCAACCGATTTGGGAGAAAGAGAAGCGCTGTTGTTATGGACAGGCATGGACTTTGATCTCTTGAAATAGGCAGTAGAATTGGAGCGATGAAACCTGCACCTGAACGATCCCTGATGAGTCGTGGGCGAGCAGAGACACTGCTGCTGCTGCTGCTGCTGCTGCCCTTTTGGAGACGAAGAATTCTGGCCGTTGGCACTCTTGGGGGATGTTGTGGTTTCCACCGTAATGCCACCGCCAGCTGGGCCGCGGGGGTGGTGGGAGGAGGCCATTTAATTACTACCAGAGAGAGAGAGAGAGAGAGAGAGAGAGAGAATGGAAGAAAACCATATGGCAAGAGAGTCTTGTTGTGGTGCATATGATATAAGAAGAGGAGATCTGATTCTCAAATATAAAAAAGGTTTATCCCCTTTTGGTTTTGGGGGTGGAGGAAAAAAAAAATAGAATACTAACAAAAAGGAATTATCTTCGTCAAGTGCTGTGGTGTGGCCCTTTTCTCCTTTCTTTTTCTTCTTTTATTTATCAATTTCTCATTTTTTTTTCTCTCTTTAGTGGATTTTCCACTTTACCTCCTCAAAATTCGTTATCGTTTTACTTTTCTTGATTGGTCTGCATTTCTAGGGAGGGGCGACTGTTGATTTCATTCTTGGCTTTTTGTGCGCAGAACTAGACTACTGGTCTTCAAACGTTCTTCCCATCCCTGGGAACGGGAATGGAGCTGCTGTGCAGCCCCTCTCGACCGGTACTTGTCAGATGACCCCATCTCATCGTATCGAAACGGATTTGGGGCAGGGACGGGGTGGTCCCTGCACGATTACGGATCAAGATTTGCCCTCAAAATTTTGTGCGGTTGAGATAACGCCATGTAACTCGATTTCCGTGTCAAGTGTGGGTCCATCACTATCTGTTCTGAAAATACATCCTGTGAAAAAAAAGTTACATCGTGTTAAACCAATATTACGCGCAGTGCAAAATGAGGACAACCGGCGTGCAACCGTTTGTGCCCCGTATCCGAAAGAAACAGGTCTCACACTGCCAATATTCTTGTCACTCCCTGCATAAATTGCCCAAAGATAGTTGGGACATGAGACATTGAGTTAAGTGGTCCATAGAGATAAAAAGAGTCATGCTAATCTCTCAGCCGAGAGGCACTTTTGTGCATTGATTATTAATTAGGTAAATTTCTTTGGAGCGAGTGCATATTCGATTTGTTTTTGCCAAAGCAAAGGGTTCGCTGAGTAAAGCAATCTGTGGAATTTTTTTATTAATAAAAGAATTCGCATTCGAGTGCACTGCATAAACCCCAGCCCCGTTTGAAAGGTGAGTTTTTTGAGTGTTTATCTAAAACTTTACTGTAATTTATGTAGAAGTTTTTTAAAAAAATTTTGAAGTGTGTTTTTTTTTTTTAATATTTTGAAGTGTATAGTTTAAAATTTTAAAAAGTTTTTTGAGATTATTGTAATTAAAATTTTTAAAAAACTTGTAGCAAACAAACATGACAAAAAATTTGACTTCCAAACAAGACCCCCGTTTCTGCCAATTATATGGAGGGATAAGACGCATGGGAGTAATTTGCGAATTGTGAGTGCAATGGGTAATTTTAGCATATTTTGCGTTCTACTTCTCATCGGATGTGACCCTTTGAAATACAGGTGACACCTAATTGTGGTTAGGATAGGATAAGACTAACGAACATTGAAAGTTTAGTGAAGTAATTTTAATTTAGCCCACATACTAGTATTAGTTACTAACCATGGTTGGGCTTAATTAACACACCAGTTGTAACTATAAGGCAAGGAACAAAATCCAAGCAAGCACGTGGGAATGCAATGGGGAGATTGGTCCATGAAGAGATGATGTTCCGTCTGGGACATCATGTTTGGATCTGCGAACACGTATTAGATTCTATGATCCTCTCTCTATCAACAAAGACTATTATGAATTATCAATTCCAGGGGTAATAGTTATTCAATACTACTCTCTGTCTATTACCAGAATAAGCAACAGTCCACAGTTCGCGCTAGTAGATTGTCCATCACCTCCACGCGTTTCTTCTAGCAAACAATCTGGCCTACGTGGAAATTCAGATTTCAGATTAATTATGTAGATATGGTCAGATTTAAAAGATGAATTAAACTCACTCGTATTCGAATTGAATTTGATTCGATGAAAATTTGTTTGAATCAATTAGTTAAGTCAAATTTAAATAGTATTTTTTATTCGATAAATTTTGAAAGCCGGTTTTGAACTTAGCTTGTTTAGTATTGAAATTTAACTGTAAAGATTTTAAATTAGTCGAATGCCTCGACGCAAGTTCAATTGGATAAAAATTCGTTCGAGTTTGGCTTGACAAATAAACAAATTAAGTTTGAACACAAAATCAAGTTTGTTACAATAATCACACGATTTTGAATAGATGTTTGGTTTTAATTAAATTGGTTTCCACCCCTAAATATCACTTTAATCAATCAATGGATCATTACCAAACTTTTTTTTTCCCCATCTTTTCGTTAAAAAGACCACAAGTGTTCATACATTCACCAGGGGTTTGTATAGAGCCATAAAAGTAGTAGACGATTTCTTTCTTCTATTAACGATTTCTTCAGATTACATCTCCCAGCGGGCGACCATTCGAAAGGAGATGCTAAACGTAATTAACGATTTCAACCCGTAATTATCACTTGACTTTGAGGTTCACTCTAACTGTGTGTGAAAGTGAAACCATAATGCATATGTTCACTAATCACACAAGACAACAAAAGAAATGGGAAACAAAAAAATTGAAAGAAAGGGATTAAAAAGCTTTTGGAAACTACTCGATCCTGTCATCCCGGTGGTGGTCAACGTCATGCAGATAATTTTCTCAATTTGTAGAATATTCTTAGCAAATTAATTCGAGGTTATGTTACATCTCTTTCTTTTAATTAATGTGAGCCCACACTAGTGTGTGTGGTACAACTTTTTTCTTTTTTATAATCTGCTCATCTTGACTTAGGAGTAATAACAATAACAATAATGGGATGGGATGATTTTCTGAATACAGTATATAATTTTGGACTCCTCCACCTTTCGCTCAGGCATTGACAGAGGGGAGGGGACCGGACCGGACCCCGCCTTAAGCTCATGGTCCATCATCATATCCAATGGAGGACCTGTTGAAATGGATAGAAGATGCCATCAACTCATCCTTACCACTAACCGCCAAATCAGCCATCAAAACCAAACAGGAAAATATGCTTTCTTTCTGATAGACAACCGATGCAGCGGCCGGCCAGCAGCTACGTTACGCGGCCATGATAAATTAGTATTCAATTCAAATGGATTTGGTTTTGCGTTTTTAGACTTTTACCTCGCGTTAGCTGGATGAGGATTAACGAAGCCAATAAAATGGTTTAGTCTGGTTGTTGAAAGCTAGTTACTTTCTCAAGTTGTTGATACTCAAAAGGTGCTAGAATCTTGTAAATAAACAGCAATTTGAATTGAAGAACGTTTGATTGGTTTCCTTTCAAAGTGGGGTTTTGGTTTTTGGACGGGAACAACAAACATAGATTAAATAGCTCGAGCAGTGGCAGTATTCTGGGTAGAAAAATCAATAGTTATGGGAAAACCTGCTGCCTTGCTCTCTTGGACCATACAAATGCCTTGTCTCTTCTGGAAACTTGCATCAAAGCCGCTTTGAGGGATAAAGTAATATAGTACAGTACCAGGGTTGAATGCCCAAGGCCCTCTCTCTATTGGACAGGTGCAAAACTGAGAATTGGGTTATAATATGCCAAGTTATGAACCTCAAAAGTCATGAAACTTCATGGGTCTCCACATGTCGCCAGGTGCCACAAAGTAAGGGTTTATGACCCTTCCTAGCACAAAAAAGTATATATAAAACAAAAGTTATGAAACTTCTACCTTGATTATTAAATCAAAATCTGATTAACCAAAATCAAGAAATCAATCTTGCACGCTGGTGCATGACACAACAAATCTTGAATACCACCATGTCCTTTTGCTACGTGATAGAGAAGAACAAAGAGGCCTGATGACGTGGCCTCCAGCTAAGCAAACCAAACTCAGCAAAACTTACCAGTCAACGACAGAGCTTCATTACCTAACGTTCTTTCTTTTGAATTTTACTAATAGGGACAGGGATGGTTTTCTAGCGTTGTGCTTACTTCGGGATAGCTCGACTACTTAGATGTTAAGGAAAATCCGTGGTTTCTTTAACCAACCAATCTTAGACATTTGGTTATCGTCCCCCCAAAAGAATATACTGCTGTACAAGGATTACCAGTGTAAATCTTCCTCTCCTGATTGATTCCTCTGTTCTTTTGTTGTAAACTAAATTCTTCCGGTGGTGGAAATAACCGAGTTGATGGCTCCAACGGGGAACAAGAATATACAATCCAAGCTGGTGGGTATGTCTTCCCTTTCTCTTTTACTGCTAGTACTGGATTCTTCTTGCTCTCATACTTGCATGCAGTTCATGTTTCAAATATAGCAGTAATCTTATTATGTTTCTTTGCTGGATGTTTCTGGGATGATCACTAAAACTCTTCTTATACCTCCCAGAGTTTGAAATTTTCACGAATTTTATTCACTGAAGTTCTGAAATTTCAATTTCTTTTACTATGTGTATTGCGATCCCTCTGGTTTTCTGCTTTTGATTATCTACTGTAATTTTAGTTCGTTTGGTCATGATTTGCCCGAGCAATTCTCTACTTCAGCTTGGTCTTCTGCAGTGCACAATAAGAAAACTTGTTGTATACTTAATTGACTAGGTATGCTGCAGAATTAACCTATTCATCCCTTTTTTTAGGTGCTTCTTGGGGACATGGGGACTGGGAAGACCAGTTTAGCATTAAGATTTGTCAAAGGCCAGTTCCATGATTTTGAGGTACAGTTCATTCAATTATGCTTCATCTCATTCTTTATTGTAACTATGTCTTTTGACGCCATTGAGTGAGCTTTTAACCATGACGTTCAGGAATCAACCATTGGAGCAGCCTTCTTTACTCAAGTCTTGTCACTCAACGAAGCTACCATAAAATTTGATATATGGGACACAGCAGGACAGGAACGTTATCATAGTTTAGCTCCAATGTACTATCGAGGTGCAGCTGCTGCTGTTATAGTTTATGATATCACAAACGCGGTATTGGCACTCACTTTTTTTACCCTTTTTCTGTTATTGATTGCACTTATGGAGAAGAACAAGTACTGATATTATCAAAGATGATGCAATTTTAACTAGTACTGACATTGTCAAAGTTAATGGGATTTTCCCTTTTGTTTCCGAAGAGAAGAGGAGGGAAACATAAAGTTGAAAAGAACACAAGGGAACCAGTGGGAATTTAATCTGAATATAATTGATAACATCACTGACTAGCAATTACTATTTAGACTGACATTTGCTGAAATTTTGGCTTCAGGATTCATTTGAACGGGCCAAAAAGTGGGTTCAACAACTGCAGCGACACGGTAAGATCATCTCCAAACCTTTCTCCTGTTGCTTTTATTCTTTTCTTGACAAGAAATTGGAACTTATACCGACGATGAGTTTCCCTTTTTCCTGGAAGAAAACCCGGGAAAGGAAGAGGGTTGACGAGTACAAAACTACTGCATTTATTCTGCATTGGTTGTGGAAGGACTAGGTGCAGGTGTGCAAGTGTTGAGGAAAATACCTTACCTCTTGAGCTAGCTTTTGGAGTGGGAAGGCTCAGGAACGCCTAAGTATAACTATTACGTATCAGCACAAAATTGCTACTCATCAAAAGAGAGGAAGATTTAACCCTGAGACATAGCCCCGTTTGTCAGAACCAATCTTTCATCACTTTTTTATTTCGTTAATTTTGTAAACTTATTTACCTTTCCTGACAAAATGTTTTGCAAAGAAACAAATCGAACAGTATTTGAATTTCGTGAAAGCAGTCTGCATTACAAAACTGAATAGTATATGAAGCAGTTTGGAATCTAATTGCTTTACATTTGGTATTATTGCATGTTTTTGATTGTTGAAAGTTCTTTCATCTTAACTCATCATATACTTTTGTAGGAAATTCCAATATGATTGTGGCTTTGGTGGCAAACAAGGCCGACTTAAGTTCAGACAGAACGGTGGAAAATGAGGTACTTGTAGTTGGTTTTCCAATCAATAGCTTCACTTCATTTCAAGTAGACATGGATAGCATCCAAAAGTCCTATTATGATTACTATTCTTATTATTATTATTTCCTTTCTTTCTTTGGTTAGAACATTTTACTCAAGCTTCATGATGATTGTTGGTATAGTTATTTAGACATTTGTTGTCCGTCTATTAAGCATGCTTTTCTATCTGATAAGTTTTCCTCCCTCTTCTTCACACGCCCTCAAAGCCCTTTCCTTGATTTTAAACTGAATGAAAGTTCTCCCATTCGTTAATAACTTTCAGGAAGGGGAGCATTATGCTAGAGAAAATGGCTTGCTATTCTTTGAAACTTCAGCAAAAACTGCACAGAATGTGAATGAGCTATTTTATGAAATAGGTAATTTCTCTCACTAATTTCTCTAGCATCTTGGAAATACGTATGAAATATGTCATACATATTACCAGGCATTAAATTATAAGCCGGTGGTCATGCGAGGTAGAATCGCCTGGTGCTGCTGACTAATGCTCATACATTTGCAGCCAAAAGTTTGGCAAAGGCAGTCCATATACGACAAGCTGGAATGAAACTGCAAAGCAGATCTGCAGATCAGAGAAGAGGGCTCTTTTGCTGCTCTGGATGAAGACAAACATGATTGTAGGAAAACGTAAGTTTTTAGCCTAATATTGTGCATCTCTCATGTTGCTGGTCATTCTTCATGGTAAGTCGAGGAAATTCAGTGGCAGACGAGGCCTTTTTAGATTAATTGCAAACTTCGCTATTACTCTGTAATGAAGTCAATTTTTTTTTTGGTTGACTTGTGAGGCTAATCTAAACATTGAAAGTACTTATTAAAATTTGCTAAACTTGGGTCTGCGCCGTAGAAATTTTAGACAGAGGACAAGAAAGATTCGGAAATGTTGGCAGTGGGAAGCTTTAATTTTCGCAATAAACTTGTTCATTTGGTGTAAGTAGTGGACGCGAAATGTTGGGACTTGGGGAACAGGTAAATGGAAGTGAAGTGAAAACAACCCCCTGGTGAGTTGACCATTCTTCAATGAAATGTTTAGAATGTCATAATTGATACCCCATAAAACTATTTGTAGTGATCTTCTGTGACCCATTAGTTGTTTCATCTCATCCATCAATATGAGAAGCAGTTAAAAGAAGTCAATGCAGCAAGGAAACTTGTAAAGTGAGACTGGGTGAGTCTCCATATGTTGATAGATTTGGGGGCATAATAGAAATTTTACTTTAGGGGAGCACATTTTATTTCTTACTCGGCATCCAATATGATTCTAGGTTACTAGTTTTTCCTTGTATTTATATAGTACCTGTTTTTGTTAAAAGTTCAGTATATCTTTCTAATGCGGTTTCTTTGCCATGACACTGTTTACAGGTCCCTTCACAAGAAGCGAAAACTCACTGATACTGGTGGAAACTCTAAAACTAGCATCGTGGTGCATAACTGCTGTCCAATACCATTGTTTCCTGAGGAGATAAAAGGGACAGAAGAGGAAGAGAGAAGAGGGGGGAGGGGGGGGGGGGCTTGTTCCTGCATCTTCAAGTGTTACTTTTGAAAGCTACAAATTCTTTGATTGCTTTGGATGCATTGTATACTTGTGCGCATAACATTAATTTCCAAGTCGAGCACTAATCTTCGGTGAATATGATGGATGATATTAGAGCCAGGTTTCAATAATAAACAAGAGAATAAATTGTAACAGAGAATTGGACATTTCCTATGACCTCTCGCATTTTTCTTAATTAATCAAAGTTTTCTGCCTAGTTATGATGGCCCTTTTCTCATCTTGTGAATGGGCATTATTTGCCCTTCCTTGCAACGATCTTTAGTCTTACATGTGCAAAGAACAAAACAGGGCCTCTTATCGAGGATTACAAGTCACTCCCTGCAGATTGGGTCAAGCACCCAGTTCGACAAAGAGCAAAACGTACTGAAAGAAAAGGAAAAATTAAAGAAAAAGGAAACGAAAAGAAAGTATACCAATAGAAGCAATAATTTGAGTTTAGCAGAGCTAGCAACATGCATGAAATTCATCTAAAAGACATCTCATCGCTACATGGGGAACAAAATCTTTCGAATCCAACAGAACATAGGGCCAAAGTCCCTGCCCTCGGACTCAAAAAAAAAAATATATCAGTTCTCGTGCTCTCAGGCAATGAAGCTTCTACTTTTCTTGGGGCCTGGTGTGCTATACCTAGAGATTAACGGCAAGAGGCATCCTCATCAAAGTGGACAAAAGCCCGCATATACAACATTGGCACAAATTCATAGGAATCGGCACACGATGTTTTATCAAAAACAGAGGATTTTGTTGCCTGTTCTTTGGTCCACCGATCATTTCACGTGCATCATTACAATCCCCACAAGTACAAGATGAATTAAGCGCTCGGTGTCTCCTTCCAAAGCCAGTAGAAATGTACTTGGATTATGTAAAACAAAAGATTGCCTCTTGAAAATATACACAAGTAGGCAAGACAAAACAAAAACTGTACTTATTAGACGAAGAGATGGACACTCGCAAGGCAACTCTGGATTGGGATATAAGCGTGGCCTCGGCAAAAGAGCCATGGTCAAGCCTAGAGGCAAAAGCGTTCGCCTGAATAAGGGCTCAGATTTCTCTTTTTAAGAGTACCTTTTTCATCTTTTTCATTCAATAACAAGTTTCCATTAAACAAAGTAAACACTGACGAAAAGAGAAAGAAAGGGACCAAAGCTACATAGTGAACAGTAGAAAAAACTAACCTGGAAAACTAACGTGGGAATTCGGATACCTAAATTTTTACCACGAAGGAGAAGTACACGGTGACCCTGAAGTTGATGAAGACGAAATGCCCTCATTATTGGAATCACTACCGGAGGTGGCAAGGGAACGAGCGTCCCTCAAAGAAATTGAACATGCCTGAGCTGGAAGCTTTTTTATCGGAGATAATGGAGGGGTCATTGGAAGTGAGGAAGGACTAGACGCAGTCGTCGATTTAGCATTATCGTTATCATCTTCTCCAGAAGAACAGTTGGTGTCTAGACGAGACGGTGATGAATCAGGCGTCTCAAATGGGGTAGCCACCCTGCTAGGCCTGTTGCCAACATTGTCATAAATCGGATTGCTTATGTATATATAAGTTTCCTTACTGCTCCCACCACAAAATTCATCGTTGCGAGTGCTTGTACTGTCAAGAGGTGCCTCATGAATGAGTCTTGGTGGTGCCAGGGGTACAAAGGAAGGCGATGATGGTAGAGAAAAGACATGCCGGTGTAGTTCATTAGGGCTAGAGGTCGGTTGTTGATTAGGAATCTGAGAATCACGTTGCTTCTCGAGGTCCTCATTGCTTTCGTTGCCATAAACTGCGGGGAAGAGGAAGTTTCGTGGAGCATGCAGAACGCCATGAGCATAGAAGGCACTGAGAGATGGAGTTCCCGAAAGGTCCTGATCATGTTCCGGGGAGCCATCATTAGAGGCGGCGGCAGCTCTGGAGTTGGGAATGTTGGAAGTGGAAGCTCGCAGTGGCCGTCTGCGGCGGAGTAAAAGAGAGCAGTAGAGCTGAGCCAACAGGACCAAAACCAGTCCTAGTACTATGCCAATGCTCACAACCACAATTAGTGTTGCTCCCATTATTACCTGGGAAGTACCCTTCATCTCTTTTCTCCGAGTGTCTGTGTGCGTTCAAGTCTGTGACTCTGTGTCTGTGTGTGCGTACGTTAGGAAATGAGAATGGCACTGTAATAATTAATAAATGGGCTGTTGGAACCATTGACGGTGACAAAAGATTTTGGCGGGCAAAGCTGTCTTCGGCCTTTAACTTATTTTACTCCATTCACCTTTTTGAGCATATTTTAGTCTTGACCTGTGGCCTTTGGGCTCGTGACAAGGAATTGGGAATCTTTGCTGGGAATTTTGAAGTAGGATTTTCATTTTTTTTCTGTCGAAGAAGTGGTGATATGATATACGTGAGATGAAAAAATTATTATAAACATAAAAATGTGTATTAGAAGATGGATTTATGATGCAAGAAAATAACTTTTGAATAAGTGCGTGCTATCCAAACACACTAAATTGTCCATTAATACAATTTTCACTTTCAAATTCTGGTATAATCAGGTTAACTGAAGCAGTATGTTATTAAAAAATGGGCCTCAGGCAAATCCCACTTATGGAATCCAAATATCTTATGAAATGGCTTACGAGCGCAGATCCATAACAAAACCTATTCATTTTCCATGCGAGAATCACCCTACCATGCCAGCCTTGCTGCACTTGGAAGTTCTAGCTCGTCATCATGGTCAGCTAACGGCGTACAACTTCCCAGCAAAAAGAACTAATTTCCTACCAACCAATTAAGAGATCTATTTGGGGCAACGAACATTTTTCCTTCTTTGTGAAGATCCCTCTTTCTACAGCCCACTCGCACTACACCTCCGGAACAAAGTATTGGATATGTAAACAATTGTACTAGACAGTGACTATATTAAACATATCAATTATGCGGTATAAGTTGAAACACCAAGGATCAGTAGATGCCTAAAAGAAGGAACTAACTAATAAGCTCCATCTTAGTCTCCATCCAACACATCATATCGGAAAAATCAGATGGATACAATTTACAACCAGGCACAGCACCAACTTTAGACACAAATCTGTATAACATCTCATGCGAATGAACTAATAGAAAAATGAGGCAGCACCAAGAATGAGCAAGTACTTGTACCTTTAGTATAAGTAAGAGGAATCAATCAGGGTTGAGCAATGAATTCGGTTTCTCCAACTATTGCAGCTAACGAGCCTGGAAGTAAGCCAGTTGTAGGCAGCGGGAAGATGGATATAAAAGATAGAGATGTAAACACAAACAATTTCGCGTGTTTCAAAAGCCGTTGCTCTTTATCGGCCTTTCAGTGCAGCAAAGCGAGCAGCCAAATCATCATAATCAGGTAACTTGGGATGCACATGCCGAGCCTGGCCATCTGGATGAAAGGACTTTGCACGGGTAAAAACCTTTTTGGCCTCTGATTGAGTCGTTTCTTGACGAGGCAAAGATATAGATCTAGTGGTGGTTGGTATGACATCTGCGTTCGAATCATGCCCATCTCTCATTCGATCATGAGAAGATTCACCACTACCATTACTTATCTGATGAGATGGATGTGCTTGAGAGCCTTTTCTCATATTTCCACCGCCATAGGTTGATGGTTTCTTACTGTAATGTAGCAAAAGTTTATCAATCATTCTCTCTTCTTCATCTTTTTGAGAATGCTCATCATCAAACAAAATCTGCAAGCCCTTTCGCGGACTGTCCCTTCTCCTGCTACTGGAACTTCTTTTTACAGCTACAGCATCTTCAACATGAGCCATGTCATCATGATTGGAAGATGATTTGTGTTGCTTCCTCCTAATTGATCTTGGTTTTGGCAAGGCTATTTTATCATCCTGATAATATTGATCTTCGCGATGACGTTGACTTCTTACTCTGCCAGGCCCAATATTTTGTCCCCCATGGCCAGGATTATATGGCCCCATCTGAATCCTGTTAGATCCATTCTCTGAAGGTTCTGTAGAATGCCCATCACTGCAAGGACCTGCTAGCTCAGACTTTCTACTAGGTCTGTTTTTATGGTCTTTAGGTTTAACATATGGAGGGATGAGGTTGCTCTTTGATTTTATGTACGGTGGAGGAAGTAGAGCAGTCTGGTAGGATTTTGAACTGTCTACATCTTCCTGTTGAACTTTTCTCTTTGAGTTTGCCATATTCTTCTCCCTGACTTGCTCATGGGCAACTGACATATCCTCATTCCTTCCTGGAAATCCCCCACAACTTGAAGGCATTTCTGATTTTCCATGAGATGGAGCATCCGAGCTCTCCCCATCATGCATACTAGTGGAACCATCATCCTGACCTGAATATCCACCACTGAAATCGTCTAGTCCTTTCCTACGTGATGAAGGGCCTGCTTTTACAGCTTTGAACAAAGTTTCATCCTTTTTCCATGATAATTCATGTTTGTCCACCATCACTTCTTGCCTTCGCTCAAATAAAAGGTCATTTTTGACTTGTCTTGGAGTACTCTCTCCTTTCTTGGTTGGTGATATGTGTCTATCAGTGCCACTTCCCAACCTTCCTCTGAAATGGAGGTTCAACTGTTCTCCTCTTGAATCCTTATCCTCTCTACCATTGCGCATTCCGTGCCCATCATTAATTAGACCACGTGGGTCTTTAGGTGAAACATCATACCCATCAGATGTTGCAACAGCAACAGCAACACCTTCTCTTCTTGAATCTGTATCCTCTCTGTATTTATGAATTCTATGGCTACCATGACTAAGAGCACGTGTTTTTTCAGGTAAAACATCATACCTATCATATTTTGCTACAACTCCACGTCCATCTCCCCTTTCTGATTCCTTAGTACCCCTGCGGTTGTGCATTCTCTGGCCATCATTACTTAGACCACATGTTTCTTCAGGTGAAACATCATATTTTGCAACATTAGTACTTCCATCTTCTCTTCTTGAATGCTTACCCTCTCCAGCACCCTGCATTTTCTGGCCACCATTAGTATGATCATGTGTTTCTTTAAGTGAAACATCATGTCCATCAGATTTTGCAACATTTCCATTGCCATTAAGAAGATTAAGTTCTTCAGCAGCAACAGAGAAATTTCCATGTTTATTTGGTTTGGCCTGGAAGACATCAGCCACAGAAAACACAATCAGTTTATATATAATTGTCTTTCTTTCATCCGTCTTTGGAAGATGTAGCGGGATACCAAATTTTGTGGAAAACAAAAATAAATAAAGAAAGCCCATTCATTTAGTTTTCCCTGCTAGGTAGGATGCTGCTTTTAAAAGAATTAACATTTTAAGTCTTTCTTCCCCATCTCATTTCAATGAGTGACATACCTGTACTAGTGTAGGTGGATCAGCCATCCTCTGCTCAAAGCCCCCAGAATTCCAATTTATTGAAAACTCTGATGCTATATCTTTCAGTAACTGGAGTCTCTTCTCCATGGCAGGAGGCTTTGAAGACAATATCTCAACAAACTATATCATTCAGAAATCAAGCTGTCAGGCACAAAACTAGAGCTCTGAAACTAAAACGTCCCAACTAATTGTGGAGAATAACCTTTTGATTAACAAAACATTCTAGAGTACTTCCATATCTCTCCTGAAATAGATTCCTGAGATCTCGCAATTCAGGCAAATCAGAAAATCTTGCTGCTGCAAACATCAGAGAAGCCACAGGCTCCCTGCACTCTTCTGGGCACTCTCTGGGAAGAAAACAATTCGGAAGAAGATTGTAAATACTTGAGATTTATTATATTAAAAAAATAAGAAGAGGAAGAAAAAGAAGAGTAGAACTTCATAAGATAAAACCCTGAAAACGTTGTCTCTTTATTACATGATACCCTTCAGATTGAACTTCCCCAACACAAGGATTGAGACATCTGATGCTCATGCACACAACATTAATTGTTCAAAATCGCCAATATTGACAATTTAGAAGCATTCAATTCTTTGGACCACTGGTCTTGTCAATTACATTGGTTCTAAAAAAAATAGTACATACAAATATACCTGAAAACAAGTTCTTATACGGGTATTTAAAAGTGAATATCTATATATCCAATGAATCATCTCCATCAAATGGTCAGTATCAAACAAATGCTACTGTGTTCGGGTATCTCAATGGGAAGAATGTATAGAGAATTTTAAGCTTGACCAGGACACAAAGCTAGGATGTTTTGACCTTGAATAAGATGTAATAAATGCAGAAGCTCCAGGAAAAGACATATCACCGCATACAACATTTTTACTAACAAACTACATTTCTGAAGGTGATCCTGAAATTATGATTTTAACGTTTAACAAAAAAGTAGTATGGAGTTTTCACCAAGTCACTGACCTTTTTTGTACCAAATGAGTATACATGCACTATTGTTTTTATTTTGAAACTCTGCCTTAATCCATCTGGCACTTAAAATTGGTCTGTGCTCAATTGGCTAGGATGTTTTGTTTAGCTAATCAAGTACATATATAGTCCTCCTAAATACTGTGAATTGGTTCGATGACTGCTGCAACCACGTTATATCAACTTAAATGAGAAGCCCATTAAGGTGATAATGCATCTTTCTTCTGCCAAAAATATTGCCTATGGGCCATTGCCTCATTATGTACTTTCAACTTTCTTTTCTTCTCCTCCCTGTAAAATATAAAACCATCTATTTGTGTCATTCAAATTATAAAGCTTTAACCAAACTAAAGATTGGTCCCACTAGTGAGCTTCAGAAGCAATCAAATGAGTCATCCGGTGATTAGGAAATGAGAACAATTCACAGCATTAGCAAATTACAAAGCATTAAAAAGAAGCATCTTCCAAGAATAGGAGATCAGAGATCCTAATCATTCCTGGTAACTTCCTATCAAAGAGAGAAAAAGCAATATTCCTCTTAATCCTAATACAAGAAAAGGACACTTCTGTACCACCTAAGTACCAGTTAAATGACACGAGATGATACCATTAAAGTAAGTGCGCATGAAATGCAAATCATGTATCAACAAAAGCGCATTGGCATGTTTGTTTCTTTTGCGTAACTCTAATCTATGCAAAGTTGCAGCAGGAAAGTTTTGCCAGAACATTGATGAGTGCATATACAGCCTGATCAAAATCAAATCCTACCACTAAATTATAAAATCTCTGCTGCTGCACTTTATAG
Organism: Coffea eugenioides; assembly: GCF_003713205.1. NCBI lineage: Eukaryota > Viridiplantae > Streptophyta > Magnoliopsida > Gentianales > Rubiaceae > Coffea > Coffea eugenioides. Next base: position 9,054,162 of record NC_040040.1, read on the forward strand.
CTGCCCATAATATTCTAGCCTGTGATCATATATCCCCAACACAATGGATTTTTCTTTTAAAGTTAACATGTAAGCTACAAAACCAAGCAAATGCACATACCATATCAAAGACAACATCCAATTTGTAAAGACAGCAGGAACTGCAATAAATTCTAGTGAATTTCAAGCTCTTGTTCATATGACAAAAACTGCAGATTGTAGCAGTTACTTTTGCATGCTTAGGGCAGAGAAGTTTAGTTTAGCTGATACCTTTGCTTTTGCATGCTCAAAAGCTGCTTCAGAATATATTCGCACGTGTATTCAATGAAATCATAACAGGACAAAAGGTTGAGTCCAGCAAGAAATTCTTCCGTCTGTATCATCTCATCAAAAGGAAAACACTTGTGTCAACTCATTTTAAGTAACTGGGAAATATCTGATGATACATCAGACCCATAACCAACTGATTTTACTATATACTCTGCATGGTATAAGAAAAGATCAGTTGTTTGTAAGAGATATGCTTAGAAGTTCACTAATTCATGCAATAACAAATGGATTCACTGTGCCCAAGTTGCAAGAAAGACAGCAATCAGATCAACCCATTAGATACAAATGCAATCTCTAACTCTAATTTACCAGATAACCATAATTAAAGGATTATTGGAAGAGTTGTGACATGAAATTCAGATGAGAAACTTGGATTGTTGCTCTAGAAAATTGAACTACTGGATAACGGGGATAAATATCTGTTACTCCTTACTTCATTTCACCATAATCTCACATGCAAAAATTCATTATACATCAATCCTTGGTAGAGGCACTGCTTGTAGAAGTAATAAACTCTGACAAAAACCACTTCAAGAAGTAATAATATCCCTTTCTAAATTTGAACACAATACTTAAGCATGCCAATGGGACAGTATCCACTAAAAAAATTTCAAGTTGAATGCCAGTGTACTTGCGTCATATAATTAACAGATCCATCTCCTTTCAGATTATGCAGTAAAGCACGAATTAATATGGTAAGCAGCAACACAATTGAAATTCTTGAATATCATGAAAAACTTGCACGAAGTACAAGTTTTGAATGTACAGATGGATAAACCATTTGCTAGATTTCCCAATTCATGCATAGGTCTACCCTTGTGGGCAAAAACAAACAATGTTGGATTGTATGCAATGCTGACATGTATAGCTAAGTAGTTTCAAGATCTTGGTCCACTTGTTTGCATAACTTTGGCAACATTGAGCTACTAAATAACTGGTTATCGTTAGTCTATTGCATTGATTGCATTGTAAATGAGGTATGCCCCCCCCCCCATGTTAGCTTGTTGGCAGAGCAAAGCATCTGCCCATTATCCCTTTAAATCTCAAAATTGACATATTTTATGAGCAGTACTTAATTTCACAGCTTCGTCCTTGGAGCAGCAGAATCATCCTCATTAGTTCAGGACTCGCATTATGCGGCCAAGGAAACCATACAAGAGGCATGCTTTCCAGTAAGCAACTAAACTGTACCTATTTAGCCACGACTTGGCAACTTCATCTGATTACATCACACAAGTCAAGTATTTACTTCGATTAGCAGCCTTCATATTGTGTTTTAGATACAATTTATCACACACAATCAATTTAACTGAACCTAATACAGAAACAATCCACCAAAACAAAAGAAACCACAAATTGCATGTTTTTCTAAGAAAGGTGAAACAAAATTGAATCCTGATATCCTAATTTCGTTCTTCAAAAACAAGGATGCGGCCAAAACAATAGACACTGCACAAATTTTACAACGTAACCGCTAGAAATTCAAAATTTTTAATTGACGACTCCAAGAAACCAAAAAAAAAATTTTACAAGTCAATCTGAATATACCCTGATAATAAACAAAGAGCAATTTCAGATTTCCAACATCAACTAATCCCTCTATTAAGGCTCCAAATTCATAAATCATCTTTCAAACTAATGCTTGATCAAACAACAAATGAAGTTCCAATAAAAGAAAAAATAATCAACCAAATTTATGCTATTACGAAAATAAGTAAACATGAGAATAAAAGGTACAAAAAAGTATTACCCGTCCATAGGCATTGATATCGAGACCGTTAGCAAGCAGCTTGGCAAGATCCTCCTTCAAAAACCTCTGCTTCGCCTCCGCTCTCTTCCTCACCACTTCGATCCTCGTCCGAGTTGCCTTCAATAGCGATTTACTTCACACACAAAAAGAAAAAAAAAACAAATAAAAAATACTTAACTAAAACGCGCATTAATAAAAAAATCGATAAACGTCACCTAAAAAAACATATAACATTTTCTGAAACCTCAGCTCATTGCTATGAGTACGGATAGAGATCGGATTGAAGGTAAGGGAACACATACCATTTGGAGCTGAAGCCACGGTTTAGTAAACCGTCAAGCATCTTCAAATCGATTATACGTTTAATTTCAACTTTTTTTTTCTGAGAATGGGAAATGAGAAGTGATTTAGCAATTGGCAGTAGTATTTAAACTGAATAGGTGCAATAGAAGAACCAGCGGTTTTTGAGTTTTAACGTATAAGGAAAATCAAGTACTAATAGTAGTAAGCAGATCCGCCATTATGGTTCAGTAGTCAGCAGTATTACTAGCTGTATGAAAAAGTGAATTTTTTTTAAAAAAATTCCTCTCTGTGGTTCTTCGTTTTGTGTTTTTTCCTCAACAGAGAGCATAAGAAAAGAGTAATGGTAGTGAGTCGGGTGGGGCAGGACAGCGAGGGAAAGTCACATGGATGCTGGATGATGGACGGGTGGCTTTTTCCACATGACAACGTGGTCAAGAGAGTCAACCCATTTCAAATTCTCATGTTTCCGTTATTATTCTATTTCTGTTTCTCTTTTTTTTTTTGCGAAGAAGATTCATATAGAGAGAGTTTGGATGCACATTTATCAATCTAACTCTTTTTATCTCAAAAAATGTTATGGTATATTTTTCTACAAAAATTTTTAAAAATAGCAATTCAAACGAATCTGAATCTATTTCACATTTCCTTATATCATTTTCATAGAGATCTTTTTAAGGGTGGCAATGGAACAGAGTTGAGGCGGAAGAAAAATTCCCTACTCCCGTTCCATTGTCAAATAATTTCTCTTATCCCTTACCACATCCCCGCCCCTGTCTCATCCCACGACTCGTTGTCAAATAAATATAGTAGAATTCTTTTCGAAAAGTAAAAGATAAAAGGAGAAGATTTCAATAAGAAGATATAAGCTGAATTATCCTCATGATTGAAAATAAATATCCTAGTTTGAACTTTAAACAATTGAACTTGATAAAGACGAAAATGTATAAAATCGTGAAATGTGTTGGTTATCTTAGATTTATGACAAAGGAAAAAAACAGAGAATTGACAAACTAATTTGATTTTTTTTAATACTATAGGAAATTGTTTTGCTTGTGAAAGTTGATGTAACTTTTTTTTTTCCCTAAGCTGACATAATTTTTTTTTTAACTCAAAACATAAAAACACAGTAAAGGGATAGTGGCAATACAAAGAATTTGAACATAATGAGAAAAAGGAGGGCCACTAGAGCAAACAAAATGCACCATACTCGAATACAACTGTTTTGATGCTTCATCTTTTTGCCAAGTTCAAAATTTCATTCTTGATTGTCCAGGGGAGATTATTTGGGAAAAAATGATTTAAAATAACATTATAGCATTTTTTTTTGTGATGTAATGTATATAAAATAAAAATATAATTAAAAATTACATTTATAATACGAACATAATAACATTTGAAATTCTTTTTTTTTTTCAAATTATGGTATCCAAACGGAATATTACCACATCCGAATTGTTTGTGAAGTGTTGTTCATTTTATGCTCAAAGCAGAATAATTCCCTTTCAACCAGACCGAAAAGACAAATGGTTTTATTTGTGACTGAACCACTAACTGAAATGGAATGGTTCAATAATAGATATTACTAGCAACTGACTTCAGTTGGGAAGCGTCCAGTTAGGTATACCTTCTCACCCTTTGTCCCAAAACTTTGGCTATGCTATGATTAGATGCGAAGACTCTGACAAAACTGGTTGGTTAGGTAATAATCTAACACCAATGTGTATGCGGAACTTAATCCACTTATGATACATTAATCTACATTTACCTGCTGTTCCATTGGCGTTGACCACGCTACAGGCTGATAAATGAGAGAAGCATTGACATAAATAGAACGCGTGCCATTTTTTATTCGTTCGAAAGAATGAGTTTATTTGGATGATTTATTTGAGATATTTATTGTAGCACTTTTGTGATGTGATGTATGTGAGATAAAAAGGTGATTGGGAAGATAAAAAGGTGATTGGGATTTGTGAGGCAAAATTTTTTTTTCTAAATTTCCTTTGTCCAAACAAACTCAATGAAATTCGTGCAACTGCTAAGGGTTCTTGATCCAAAAACCTTATTGGGAAATTCTGGATCCCTACTTGATTCATTAGAAGGACAGTATTGTTACACGTGGATCAATAACCTCTAGCTAAAATTAAACCTAATAATTAATTTACCATCTTCGCATTTGAATCCGTACAGCAGCATTTGCATTTGCATTTGCATTGGCATTCGCATTTGAATCCAGGAGACTCAAAAGAGCGTGAATGCACAAACGAACTAGAAAACGGAAGGAGATTCTAGCAGAACTAACAGAGTAGTTAAAACTTTTTCTGAAATAAACACAGAGAACCTGCTTTCCTTCATCTACTGCTGGCAAATAGACGGATGAAATTCGGGAAGCACTCAAAATTATCAAATGGAGCTTTACAGTTTACACTACTAATTAGAAGAATACATAGTGGGCTCAAAAAGATAAAAATTATGAACTAACAAAATAGATGCAACCTAAGTTAAAGTAACCAATTTTCACATTGAACCCCAGGAAAGCGGCGGGCAGAATAATTGAAGCGACTTGTAAAATCAGTAGTGTCCCAGTTCCCTTCCCGGGATTTATTTTATTCTCACAAAGTATGAGAGACTAAAAGCAAAAAAGAAGGATTTGTGAAGCTAGAGAAGGTGGAAATACTACCATCGACAATCCGGTTACGCCAAACATCTCAAGAAATTAATTAGTACATTAAACAGAAGATTGTCACGATCAAACAACTCTTGCCTAACCAATCTATTCAGCGAGTCGTTATCAGGAAGAAGATCGCCGTAATAGAGCATGGTTGTAATTGAAGCGGCCGGCTGCGCCACCATTGATTTCACGAGTCTAACCAGCGACCGGAACATCAGCGCTGCAAGAAACTGCAGTAAGGAGCAAAAAAGTTTCAAATTAGAAATTTTAAAAGCACAAACTTTTATCCGTCAGGAGAGCAGATACTAATCTACAGGAAAAAGACGACTAGACGTTGAAAAAGCAAGCATACCATAGTAAGGAACAGCGCCAAAACTAAGTATGGAGTTTGGTGTTTAATGGATTTTATTCTGTTCAAATGGGTTTTCAGCGGACATTCAGACCTACCGGTCCATGCTTTGCCTTAGTAAATGCTGACAGATGAAGCTATTCAAGGCATTGGAAAAGTAATGCTGTAATACCGCGAAAAGCCTATTAAGGCCAGTAAATGCGAATTACAAATGGTAGTTGCCCTTGAACAAGGGAACTGGCAGGAAGTACGAATGTCAGTTATGCTGTGGATGGCTCCAACATGGAAGTGCACAGGATTTTCCCAGAGGTGCTGAAAGTCAGAGTAAGTTAGCTGAGATATATTACCCATTGAGAATCATGGCAGGTGATGCTGGAGGTCAGGGGTTCAATCCCTGCCTCTCACAAATTTGCCACAATTTGTAACGGTCTTAATTGATCTTCATCGATGGAGTCTGTACTCACATCGAACCCCCTCCCCTTCCCCTTAGACTAGGCTAGATTATGTTACAGGACATCTATCGTTTCGACAAAAAAAAAAAAGAGAATCATGGCAAGAGAAAATTTGAAAAACTTTAATAGGCATTACAAGCTAGAAGGTGCAAGGCAACATGAGCAATTACACCGGCTAAAATAGGAACAGCAATCGTTTGTCAGCCTTTGGACTTATGATTTTGACTTCCCTAAAAAGCGCCTCCGTGCTATTGATAGCCTAGATCTAGCGACTCTGCCCTGCTCCTCATCACTATCCTCGCTATCTAACACAATCACTGAGTATGTGTTACATGATGGAGAAGTTTCTTCCTGTCTATTCATCTCCCCCAAGAACATTGCTCTACAATCTTGCTTGGGTCGCTCAAGCTGCTGCTTCTCATCATAGCAGCTCTCAGGTTGCTCAGAAGGAATCTTAGATGGTCTCAAAGACTGCATTTCAAACTGGTTATTGATATTAATGCTCGAGTCACCAAGAGGTTTCAATGGCTGTCCCTGCACTGTCCTGGACAACTTGTTAGGTAAGTATGTGGTGTGGTTCTCTATGCCCCTCTCATTACAATGACCAGTTTCTGATGCCTCTGACAAACTGGAGGATATTGTACGATTCTTGCTTTCCCACGCAATGTGGAAGCTTGAATTTGGATCCAGGTTCTCTATGTTATCCTTTTGCTGACCTTGATACGAACTTAACTTCCAGAGAGCAGACTTCCTGCCGGCCAACCCTAGCTTCCTTTGTTTTATCCTGGTGAAGTCATTAGCATCTCCATTAACAATTTGACCATGTTGTTCTCTGCCATCATGTTTAATCGTTTGGGCCAATGCAAAGTTTTTGTGCAACTCACGAGAGTGAAACTGAATGTCAGACTGCTGAGGAACAGAAAGTAGCTTCTCATCATCATCCCCAGTTCCTTGGTTTGAGTCAAGAGACTCTAGGAATTGCTTCTTCTCCAACTTGGTTTCTGTGCTGTTACTTTTTGAAATACCATCACCATCTTTATTTTTATTCTGAGAATACAAATCAGGCTGCTCCAAGGGCCCAGATTTCGAAGAAGATGTTATCAAGCTTTTGCATTCTGAAGTGGCTGAACACTCATTTGATACCACATGGACCACGAGATTATCATGCTTCACAACAGAAGGTTCGAGTGACAGTTTCTTCCTCGTTCTAGGTGGCTCTTGATGAGTTTGGTTATGATCATTGGATGTTATCATTGAATCTTTTTGCAATCCTTTAAGTTCCATCAGTTTTTCATTGAGATGGCTACTTGGGGCCTTATTTACACCCTTTCCTTCATTACTTCTTTGATCTAACTCTGAAGACTCCAATGACAACTTCCTGCTGATTCCACATAATCTCTTGTGCCCGACTTCATACTCATCAACTCTTTTTTCCTTGACTGATGTATCCATTCCTTCATTAACTTCTGCCTGCATAAAGCGTGTATGAGTACCTAATCAGAAACTCACAGATATGGAGATGCTAGAGCAGAAAACTTACTAGTTGAATGCTTGGCTTCAGGACAGCCTGAGAACCTTGCCCTCTACCAGCAATTTCACTTTCACCAATCCTGGCATACTTTTCAGTCAAGGATCTTGCCTTCTGATCAAAAGCTTGTCTATTATATTTGTACTCCTGGCTCTGTACGTTAAGCAGAACAAATTACAGAACTAGGTAACCTGCTCACAACGAGCATTTTCCACAGCAATTGAAAGTGTGATTACTCACAGCTTCATGCATCAGGCCATCATCAGGATTTGGTTCACTCAATAACAACCCGATGCTTGTTAAGACAGTTGAGATGTTCAGAGATGGTTGCCATGCACCCTGCAAAATTGAAAGCCACATCACCAGCCAAGCAAATTAAACTATAATGCTTTTCAAAAATCTGCCTGTAGGAGAGAAAACTAAGGGCACATGGTCCACCAAAGTCAGCAAACAGAGGGCAGGGTCTAAGAAGCATCTAGTATCATCAATTAGGCTGCTAACAAAGATCCCTCCCGAAGAGCCAGATAATACATATTGCCTTTTTTTAAGATGCTATTCCTCAAGTTGTAGTTAAAATGATGTGAGGAAACATGAGAATATTGTCAATTGGTGCTAATACACAAAAAGTCAGGTGCTATAATTTGGACATCTCCATGATTGTGCCTGAGGAACCTTTGGATGCAAACATTGGTCAACCTAATGAAACAATACGTTTGAGTGCTTTTTGAGGAAATGAATTATTCCGACATAGAACGGGAAAATTAAGCATTAAGAAATGAATAGGGCTATAAAATTGGTGTCCAGTTTTTGTGACCCACGCATTCTGGCATCATTTCAATTTTTAGAACTCTATGCAGAAGTCGAGAATTGAGATATCTTTAAAGAACTGAGGGATGCAAATAAAACTGGAAAAACCTTGGGAGGAAGATTGAGGATATCCAGGCAAATGCGGCCTCCGTTGTCAATGTTGGGATGATATATTGGGGTGGCAAAGGTCACCATAGGAGGCTGAAATGGGTACCTAGGCACGACAAGGAATAGTCTCAATCTAAATTATCGCCGGTGACGGAATTTATCCATATATAAAAGAGAAAGAATATCACAATCCACCTAAAAGAAGGGGGATAAAAGTAAGAAAAGTAATACCTATCAGGTATTTGAATCTTTAACCTAAAGACCCCTTTAGCATAAACAGTCCCTTCTGGACCTTCAATCTCTGTACAAATACACCATGTTAAGTGGATTAATGCAAACGTAGATGTAAGTGAAAGAAGCAATGATAGTATGCATAAAGACATAATTGCGGAAGACTTACGGGCATCGATGGATGTAAGAGAAGGGGCGGAGGAGGAGGAGAGGGAAGGGAAAGAGGCGCCGGGAGGTGGGTCGGTGAGGAGTAACTTGAGCTCTTTCTGCATCCGGAGATTGAGTCTTGCTGCTTGTACTTGTGCCATTCCTTTTCTCGATTTTTTTTTGGAATGAGTCCTTCCCTGCTTATTATTGTTTCCTATGGGTATGGTTTGATCTTTCTGGCAATTACCAATGCCATAGAAGATGATTGAAGAGGAAAGGGTGTAAAAGTAAAACCGCAAACTGCTGAGAGGGGAATGGGGAGGTGAAAAGCGCGCGGTTTGCCTGAAATTTAAACCCAAAAAGAGCGACACTGTGCATTTGGACCCGAACGAAAATGAGAGCCAAATGTCCAGTCCAATCCAATCCAATCCAAGCGGAAAAAGAAAACAACATTAATATATATTTTGTTGAGAGTGGGATTTGAACCCACGCCCTTTCGGACCAGAACCTTAATCTGGCGCCTTAGACCAACTCGGCCATCTCAACTGTACATGTGGACCCAAACGAAAATGAAGGTCAGATGTCCAGTCCAATCCAATCCAATCCAATCCAAGGAGAAAAAGAAAGCAACTGCTATAAAAAGTTTGTTGAGAGTGGGATTTGAACCCACGCCCTTTCGGACCAGAACCTTAATCTGGCGCCTTAGACCAACTCGGCCATCTCAACTGTGCACGTGGACCCAAACGAAAATCAAGGTCAAATGTCTAGTCCAATCCAATCCAAGGAGAAAAAGAAAGCAACTGTTATAAAAAATGCATTTCGACCCAAACGAAAATGAGAATTAAATGTCTAGTCCAATCCAATCCAAGCAGAAAAAGAAAACAACAGTAATATATATTTTGTTGAGAGTGGGATTTGAACCCACGCCCTTTCGGACCAGAACCTTAATCTGGCGCCTTAGACCAACTCGGCCATCTCAACTCGTTGCGCTGTGTTTGCAAGAGAATAAATATAGCTAATGAAGCATTTGCTTATTTCCGGTTTCCAATAAAAAATATTATGTGCCAGGTAATCCCTAATTTTTTTACGATAAAGTGCTTAATCTGACTATAAATCTGCTCGAAGTCCGTTGAGAATTTTGAAGACAAAGTAGTAATTACAAAACTTCGGGCAAAATCGAGCCCATTATGCTGTTTTGAGGCCAGCCGAAACTTGGAACTAACCTTCAAAAAGAAAATTCGAATTTCAACTGTTCTAAAATTGTTTTTTACCAGCATCAAGTAGGAAACTTCAACGAAAAAATGGTAGTAAAAGATTACATGCTAATCGTTTTCAATGATTGTATCTGTATGTATTTCAAATTTTTTGACAAAAAAAAATTAAGAAAAAAATATTTCAATTGTATGAGCCACATATTTTTTATGCGATTCACATCTGCCAGAAATCACTACCGTGCCTCAAAATCATTCCATTGCCTCCACAATGGAGCTTTTATAACTTGGTTTTCCCACATTTGATAAATTGAATGGCAGCAACAAAAAGAAAAGAAAAGAAAAGAAGATTAAAAACATTTTAACTTTAAAATACAAGTTCAGCAATTGACGAGCAACATTTCAATAATTTAATTGCAATGCAGTCCGGTTCAATGCCAATAAAAACACTCTCTGTCAACTTATTTATTTAACTATATCACACAAAGGTGAAGTAGGGGGTCATCATTTCAAACTATATGGTAACCGGTAAGGCTCGCTTTTTTAGAATCTGCACCCAAATTTTAACCCTCACATCACTAGTCGCACAAAATCTATATCTATATGTATTCAAGAAGGGGTTTTAGCAGAAACCTCTCAATGGCTTCTAAACTTCTCATTCTTTTTTCTAAATTTTTGTATTTATTTTAATACATAAAAAGTAGTGGGTCATAACCCACCTTATCACCAATCAAATTTAAATTTAAAATATTCCCACTATCTCTTAACTCATCCTATAACTACTTCTACAAATTCTCTAATCATCATCCCAAGTTTCTCCCTACATTTCCTCCCACGTTTCCCACTCCAATTAAGAGTCCACTCCAATTAAGAGTTCTCCAATTTAAGAATTCCACCCCAATTAAAACTCCTCTAAACTCCTCCAAATATTCCACCCCCAATTCCCCCCACCCTCTCTCTCAGTTTCTTTTTTTTTTTTTTGGTTCTCTATTGATTTTGCAAATGTATTGATTTTGTTTCTTTTGTGAGCAGTTATGAAATAGATTATGTACACAGATTTCAGCGAAAAACCTTCTTGCAGAGAATTGGAAGTATATTCTTGCCAGCTTAATTTTCCAGGTCTGTCCCCTCTGCCCCTCTGCCTTTTAAGTATGTTTTTTGCTTTTGATTTGTTCTTTGTCATGAATGATATTGCATTGAATTTCTGATCATCCATTATTTCTGAATTTTTTTTACAAAATCCTATGCACGGTTGTTTGCTTATTGTTACACCGTAAAGTAAATATACTCAACAGTGGGATAAAGTATAAACACAAAATCACAAGCACATGCTCCAAAAATACCCATTAAAGGCATGATTTATGCACCGACCGTGCTGTTGCTACTCAAATAGCAGCAATTCAACGAAAATGGAAAGTGGAAACGACGTGTGTGAATAACAAAATTGTAAAGTTTAGTTGCACTTATTGTTCATGATAAGACACAAACTCGAACCATCAGAGTAGAGCCTGTTAAACCTCTAATAATTAACCAACGTGATCTTCTAGAATCTCAATTTTTAGGCCTGCAATAGCCTCGCTCATTAAAGCTACTTGGCAATGTACTTGAAGGCCCTGTTTTTTCAATCATATTTAAACTTCACTTTGAAGGATTAGATATTACCTTGACCCAAAAGAAATAAAGAAAAACGGAATAGGAACACTATGGCGATAGCATTTAAATTCTAATAATCACATCATCTATCCTATTCATAATCAGTAAATCCACAAGGGTCATTAGATAGGGAATTGAAGACGGTGACTAAAAAAAAATATGGTTTCTCTTGGTATTTGAAAATTTCTGAATTCTAACTGAACTTAAACCAAAATAATAAATTAAAAATTATAGAGGCTGCCAAATTAAAAGACTATATTGAATTGGATATTAAAAGATGATTTAAACATAGTAGGGACTAAGAACCAAAATCTTTGAAAAACAATTCTATATAAAAAAAAAAAACCTACAAGAACGAACTCATTTTCCCCAAAAAAAGAAAAGAAAAGAAGCCTATGAGAACATATGCCCTTTTCCAAATTTAATAATTTATCTACATTATGAACATTTTATAAACTAATGGATTCCTTTTTATTTAATATTAAAAATTGATTTAAAATATACAAGTGATAGCAGAGGGAATGAAACAGTTAGCGACATGTGAAAAAATCTAAAAAGACAAAAGCAATTAGAGGGAAAAAGTGAGCTACTCTACAGTCTCCTCGCCTCGGTGCTCATAATCGGACGCGTGGGATGGGGAGGTTCAGTAACGGGAAATTTTCAGTAGTTTCATTGGACTAAAAATTTTCAAGTGCAATCGAAGTACAAGTCATTATTACAAAAATGCAAAGATCGTGCATTTTCATTTGTAGTACGCACTCCACAAAATTTAAGAAAGTTAATTAAATCACCAATTTTGGCATTCGTACTAAAAGTGGATTGGTGTGAAGAGTGTTCGCACCTTCAAGCAAGATTATCAAATCGAATGCTTAGTATTTGTAAGTATTTCATTTTAACAATATTCAATTACATTTATTTGTAGAAATATATCATTCCCTTTTCTAATATAAATTTTTATTTTTTTTTTAGGATCCATCTTCCGAAAAAAGACAATTCTTGAATGATATACACATTCTATTATATTTCAAACTATTGTTAAACATATATTACATTTTAATTTTATTGGTACAATTTTTTCACCTTTATTTGTTCACCATTTTTTTTTTATTTTTTATTTTTTTTAATAATATCAGCACCGTGCGTAGCACGGATATTCACACTAGTTTTTACTGTATAGCCTGTGCTTTAGTCTCTTAATCTGTACGCAGCAAGAAATAAATAAATGAATCTCTGTTGATAATTAATGGTTGAGACTTGGGGCACAAGTCCACGCAGCAGAGGCAAGAAGTATATCATCCAGTTTTACTACTAGTATTAGTTAAAACGTCCATGTGATGTAGGTTGAATGTCAATTGGTCATTTCGATTGTGTTTGTGTGGATTAAGGTTTAAGCGTGCTTCAATGTGTACTCTGAACCATCTCTTTTAATTTCCACTTCGTGCACTGTGTTTTGTAGTTTGTTTTTTTTTTTTCGCTTCTATCTTTTTCTTTTCCGTTTTCCTCTTGCTTCGTCTTTATTCTTCAAAAGAAAAAGGAAAAAACTCATCGATGATGTGAGGAGAAAGAAACAAAATTGGCATTTCATTCATTTCGGGTGAAGCACTTGCTGTGCAATTAAAATATGGTGCACTTACTCTGCAAGCACTTTCTCTGCAATTAGCATGAATTAGTTGTTGGTTAAAGTCTATTGACTCTTGAATGTATATCGTGTATGATCTACATCTCTTTGACTTACTTATTTTAGCGCTATACGATACTTTCACTACTCCAGTGCTATAAAATATAATCTCGAAAGATTAGAGGGAAAAAATGGTAACAGTGGCGATTAAGAAAGCAGAGTAACATGTTAAAATTGACCGATCTTCGGGCAAGTAAATGAAATTACAGTATATTTTTACTTTACATATATCAAATCGTTATAGTATATTTTTATACAAAAATTCCTAATCAAACGGGAATTGTTGTCAAGTGTATTTATTCCAATCTCCTGCAAGACCTGATTACTAGAATTTGCTCCTCAGAATTTTGAGAAATAATTTAAAAAAAATCGTTGGACTTTGATGTACAACCCACTGCACCGTCGGGAATAGAATAAGCAATAGGCATAATTCAGAAAACTTCCTAAATTCTAAAACCTCAATCGAAATTTAAAAATTTTGTAATGTTAAACTAAAAATTTTTTAATAACCACGTCAATATAGCATCCTATCCCTCAACTATGTGAGTATCAATACCAGTTCTATCCTTTTTAAACTCAATTTGCATAATTTTCTATGCATCTTCAGATCCTCCAAGTAAAGCTAAAATTAATTTTAATATATTATTATTGTGTTTCGAACATGATCAAGTATTCCACGAGGGAATTTTATTTTTATTTCTATTAAATGCCTATTTGTGTGATGCATTCATATGAACAAGATTAGGAGTGAATTGTTTAATTGCATGAAAAAATATTATATATGTTAAGATTGTTATGGTCATTTTGTAGGATCAAAGGAGGTATGTATAATATTGAAAACCTCGAGGGTACTAGGTAAAATTGTCAGAAACTTTGAGGGAGGTTTCTGAAATTAACCCTAAGCAATATGACGCGCAATTTGTTTTTTTTTTAAGAAAAAAAATTTGTTTTGGCGAAGGTCAAGTGTAAATACATAAGATAGTATATATATATATATATATATATATATATATGTTTTTTTTGTATGGGTTGGAGAGAGAGGGGGGGGGGGGGTGGTGTTGTGCAGGCGCGCGAATTGCTATCGTCTTCCATTTGCTTTAAAGTCAAATTAGACGCTCCTCCTAAGTCCTACCACGTCTGGAGAATCACCAGTAAGTATCATAGTACAACTAAATTTACATACCAGATACCACTGCTATTATTACAACCTCGCTTGCAAGGGGGATTTTTCATAAAAAAAATTTCTTCCTTTTTTTAGATATATTTTTTAATTATTTTTTATTTCATATATATTAGATCGTTAGTATATATTCTTCAAAAATTTCAGAAAATTATAATCCAAACACGTTAGCATCCAAATGGACTGGAATAAAAAAAAAAAAAAAAGAAGCGATTTCTCGATACATGGCCAGGGTCCCAGGTGTCCCCAATCTCCTCCATTGAAAGAGAGAGAGAGAGGGGGAGAGAAGCGCCCGGTCTTTGTTTTCAAAAGTTTCAAAGCTACTCAATTTCAATGATGATGCCTTCCTTTCAAAAAAGCCTCCAAACTGAATTGTGAACCTCCTCTTGGCCTTAACACCTCCATTTCCCAGCACGCCTAACCAGTAACCTCCTCTCTTCCATCTTTGATTCCACCTGTTCTTTCTTTCACGCTTTCACATGAGTGACCAGGCTCAGCCAGGCTGCTCTTGAACAAATTTTCTGTCTTTTCAACAACCACCACCATCTCCAATTTGTTTCTCCTTTTTCATCCAAAGCTCTCTCTCTGTCTTCCACCCTGCCCCCCTCCCCTCGGCCCCTCCTTTGCTTTGCAGGACCGACATTAACGCTTCTGTTCTCCACTTCTCTTGAAAATCAGTTTTCCTGCCTCACCTTACCGTTTTCTTATTGCAGTCAAAGCCCAATAGAGAAATACTCAAGCAAAGAAAACCATTCTAATCGACTCGATCAGTGAAGCAGCAGCAGCTGAGAATCCGCAAGAAGATGAACGTGGTGGGGAGGCAAATGCAGAGATCTAGTTCAACCGGAGGTCACCACCAGCGTCAGTACTCCGACAACT
Source organism: Coffea eugenioides (assembly GCF_003713205.1). Taxonomy (NCBI): domain Eukaryota; kingdom Viridiplantae; phylum Streptophyta; class Magnoliopsida; order Gentianales; family Rubiaceae; genus Coffea; species Coffea eugenioides. Next base: position 9,069,415 of record NC_040040.1, read on the forward strand.
TCATTGATACTGCCTTCAACAACAAATGGCTTCGATCAGTTGGTCTTCATCATCTTCACTCCTCCAACTCCTCCATTCCTCCTCTTCAGGTTAAACATTGTTCCTTTTCTTTTTCTTTTTTTTTTTTTATCGACGTCGATACCATACTCCTTTTCCTTTTCTTTAAGGTTGACGATTGCAATTATACTTACGTTTGTTTTTCATATGCATAAATTGCCGCTCTCTGAGCAGTTTTTACTCAAACCGACTATCATCACTTATTTATATAGTTATGTTTGTGTCATGCAACTCCCTCATCTCGAGAATCTGACTATAGCCCTGTAGTTCGGGGTCTCTTTTCATCATCTTGCGACTAGCGTTTGATTCTTCCTGTCACCATCCCCTTCTGACCCCTCCCCTTGTTAATTGGTAATTCCTAAATGCTGGCATTTGAATTGGTAATATTGCAGGATTTTGGGTTTTTTGGCGCTAATGGGGGAGGCCAGGGTTCAAAATGGGGAAAGAATGGGCAGAGAGGTGTAAATGGTGGAGGAGGAGATGAGGACCCATCCTCTCCCACGGCTTCTTCCAGGTCATCTAGCATGAGGAAGAATGGAAATGGAGTTGAAGTGTTGCCAGGTGAACTCAGCCCTGGATTGCTTGATTTGCATTCATTCGATACAGAACTTATACCTGAGGTTTGTAAACTTTTCTTCTTTCAAGCTCCTCATGTTCTTATCTTTCCTGTCATTTCTGAATGAACTTGTCCAGTGGATGAAGTCTATGTGAACTGATGTGGGCTGTTTTTTGTCTATGCTGCTGAGAACATAAATTAGGAATTCTACCATTTGGAATCCTAAAAGTTATTGTGTTCTTGAGAGCTATTAAAAGTTCTGTATGACATAATGGTAGACGAATGTGACAAGTTCTATGTCGGAAATTAAATTTGCATCAGAGCCATGGCTTACGTGTAATTTGACATTTCGTGGGTTTTAACATATTAGCAATCTATACTTTGCAGTTTCCTTCCCAGAATGATGGATCTTTACTCAATCAACCCCTTTGTGGTAGAAGTTTTGATGATTCTGGGCCGTGCATCTCAGCTAAATATAGTAAGAATCCTCGAGGTTTATCTGATAATGATCTTCTCAAAAGCTTCTCCGCAGATAAAGAGAAAGCTAATAATGTTGCTAAGATCAAAGTTGTGGTATGCCCTTCTTCTTTTTCTTTCTTTGAAAGAAACTCGTAACCTGGTCTTTTCTAGTTGAGAGATTACATTTAGAGGACTTATGTAATCGTGGCTAAGTTTACAATATAGCTTTATTTGGGTCCCATACTTTGACTTATAGTACCAGTGAAAAATTGCAACTGCAAATGCAGGTGCGTAAGAGGCCGCTCAATAAAAAAGAAATTGCAAAGAAAGAAGAAGATATCATAACAATAGATCCAAATGCTAATTCACTCACTGTCTATGAGACAAAGCTCAAAGTAAGTTTCTGTTGGCTCGTCTTTGCTACAGCTATTTTCTTGCACAAGTTTACCTGTTCAGATGTTAGCCTTCCTCTCGTAAATGCTGCTGTCTTCTCGATCTTAGTTCCTGGAATTCTCGTTACCTCATTTGGCAGGTTGACCTGACTGAGTATGTTGAGAAGCATGAATTTCTTTTTGACGCTGTGATGAATGAGGAAGTCTCTAATGATGAGGTGAGTACTTCACAGGACTTATTATCTCTTCTAAAGAGTAAATCTGTTAATGACCTTTCTTAATGTGACAGGTTTATGCTGAAACTGTTGAGCCCATAGTCCCAATTATATTTCAAAGAACAAAAGCAACTTGCTTTGCGTACGGCCAAACAGGCAAGTGGTTGACTCTTCTTTTTTTTTCCAAATTTTTTGGAAGTGCAGTTCCTTGGCTTGTGTCTATAACATGACTTAACATAGAAAGTTATTTTGACGCATATATCATTAACTAGACTCCACAGGAGATCCTTAAATTTTAAAATGTCCCGCAGATTCTGAAGAACGATTTTTGATCTCCCTCTAACAAGTTATCATTCTATATATTGAAACTAAAACAGCGTTGCACTTTTCAAAGTGAAGATTAACTGTTTCTTGTTTTAATGACCTCAGCTTTTTATTCTTAAGATAATTATGCCTTTGATAATTATATCTCTGGCAATATTGGATAAGTTTGTCTTGAAGATATTAAAAATTTACTCCGCTTGCCAGCATGGAATGTTCCTCAATGTTTTGCCAAAGCCTTTTCTCATCAAGCAGAAGAGTAAGAACCAAAGCCTGATATTTGGTGTTCAGAGATCTGATGTATTGATATTGTAGCTACTCTTACATGAACTCTTTGTTCTGTTAAACATGTAAGTTTAGCTGCATATATTGTACTTACATAAACTCTTTGTTCAGTTAAACGTGATAGTTTATGCTGCTGTGTTGGCTAAGGATGCTGATTCAGCTCTTTATTTGGTCAACCTTGGTTTCTTAGATAAGCATATATTTTATCAAACCGTCCTGTTTTTGGGTCTTTTCAATCTTTCAGCTCATTGGTCATGTTTAATTGCTGAGGTTAAGTTGTTCATGAGCTTTTCTCAGGCAGTGGGAAGACTTACACTATGCAGCCATTGCCGCTGAAAGCTTCTCAGGATATACTGAAGTCAATGCAAAACAATTATCGAAATCAAGGATTTCAACTTTTTGTCAGTTTCTTTGAGATATATGGAGGCAAGGTTTTTGACCTGCTAAATGATAGAAAGTGAGCCTCTGACTTTGTATAACATTTTGACTAGGCAGAGGTTTTACTAAATTTGCTTTTCATTAAAGAGAAACTTTCTTTGTGTCAGCAAGCTATGCATGAGGGAGGACGGGAAGCAGCAGGTCTGTATTGTAGGTTTGCAAGAATACAAGGTATCCACTGTGGAGACAGTCAGGGAGTTGATTGAGAAAGGAAATGCAACAAGGAGTACTGGAACCACTGGTGCAAATGAGGAATCCTCCCGTTCGCATGCCATACTTCAGCTCGCCATCAAAAGAAAGGTTGATGACAATGATTCAAAACCAGCTCGACTAGTTGGCAAGCTATCTTTCATTGATCTTGCTGGAAGCGAACGTGGGGCTGATACAACTGATAATGACAAACAAACTAGGTAGCATTAGATTAGATAGATCTGCTATGTGTATGAGTAAGAATTGCAAGAAATTGTCAACTTATTTGAGGATCACTGAATCTTACCTTCTTTTGCAGAATGGAAGGTGCTGAAATTAACAAGAGCTTACTTGCTCTAAAAGAATGCATTAGAGCTCTTGACAATGACCAGGGTCACATTCCATTCAGGGGGAGTAAACTGACTGAAGTTCTGAGAGATTCATTTGTTGGTGACTCCCGTACAGTGATGATATCCTGCGTTTCACCAAATTCAGGGTCATGTGAACATACTTTGAACACTCTAAGATATGCTGACAGGTAAAGCATCATGTAAGAGAAGTTTCATGAAGTTAAAATTTATTTTGCTTTAGAAAGGTCTAAGGTTCAATTGCATATCAGGGTTAAGAGTCTATCTAAGGGGAACAGCTCAAAGAGGGAACCACTTTCCACATTAAATCTTCGTAGTTCAACTCCAGTGCCTTTGTCCTCAATCAGTCAAGTTGTGTCAGGCTCTGAGGATAATGTATTTGGTGGGCTGCAGAACCAAGAGCTCAGCAAACTTGGATGGCCTAAACAACAAGAAAGGGAATCCTCACTATCTTCCAACATTGAGCGTGTTCCTAGCAGTCAAGCACAGAGCAATTTGGCTGCCACAGTGCATATAGAGAATCACAAGCAATTTGGTCCAAGTATTGATCGTGTTCCTAGTGGACGAGCCCAGTGGAGTAGTCTGGTTCACACAAATGAAGAAAATTTTGATGGCTCTAAAGGGATCTCTGACCATGCATCTTGGTCTATAAATCCAAAATTGGATAGCCATCAGCTACGAAATATAGATGATAAGACTGGAAACGTAAAGTATGGGGACCCATCTGAACTTGAGCCAAGTAGCTTGATCGCAGAAGATGATCTTACTGCTTTATTAAAGGTAAAAGCAATATTTGATCTTGGTTTACTTGTCAAAAGATAAAATAACAACTGCTAAGTTAAAATTCTACTTGTTTGATGTCAGGAAGAGGGAGATCTTATAAATGCTCATAGAAAACAAGTTGAGGAAACTATGGAAATTGTCAAGGAGGTTGGTTATTCAGTGCTTTTTGCCTATCTGCGTACAATAAGTTTTAAAATACAGTGTAGTATTAAGCTGCATCTCTTGTTTACTGTGTTTCTCTGTGCAGGAGATGAGTCTATTAGTTGAAGTTCATGAACCCGGTAATCAGCTTGATGACTATATTTCTAGACTGAATGCCATTCTATCCCAGAAGGCTGCGGGAATTCTGCAATTGCAAAATCGCTTGGTAGAATTTCAAAAGCATCTTAAAGACCATGAGGTTTTCTTATTTCCTTCTGGTCATTGAGTCAACTGTTGAGATTCGACAGAAACTACCACTTATACAGAGTTAGGCTCAAATTGGTGATACTATGACTTCTTGGTCCTGCCTGGTGTGCAAATTTTAGGTTGGTTGCTTTGAGATCTACTTCCGGGGGACAATACTACTAGATGTACCGACTTACCGAGTGGATTATGGAAGACTCATCAAACGATGCAGAAATGCAGTAATTAGATGTTCAATCGAAATGCTAGCCAATAGCTATATGGGACGGGTTATGCAACTATTGGCAGTGTATCTTGAAGCCTCAGAAGTCTCAGCATGTTGAAAGATATTGTAAGAAACTTTGGTTTGGGCTTGTGCTGGTGAAAGTTTTCACCCCATTAGTTGGTTATGTTGTATGGGTGACGGTATGAGAAAATGCCTGTCATCTGCTTTGTGTGCATATAATGGGCACTGTTCCTTGGAGTTTGCCAATGTTATTACACCGACTCCTAAGATAAAACTACAACTCAACCTAAAGTGTATTTTCATTTGAGTGCGTGAGGTAATCGCTAGATATCCGTATGTTATTTCTAGACTCACAGAAGTAACGAATTTTGATCGCAAGCACCGTATCTCACTTGTCCCTATGGATAGCCAAAGTAGTTTTTCAGAAGAGAGATTATGGCAACTTGTTTTCATCCCCCTCATGATGAATCTGCAGGAAAATATTTACACAAATATTGAAGTTCTTTAAGGAGGCCATTAATTCGGCAGAACACAAATCTATAAATCAACGGGTTATATATAACAAAAAGATGAGGAATCAGCGAGATCAAATTGCAAGGAGGCCACAGGGTTCGATCTCCAATCTGTTTTTCGGTTTTCTTTCTTTTTTTTTTTTTTTTTGCAAAGAAATGCAAGTCGCCATGCTAAAAGAAAAGACTTGTGTTTTGAACAAATTGTATGCTAGACTGACCAGTAGTAAAGAAAAGATTTGTCCAAGTACAAAAGAACTAAAACTTGTTGAACGGTCATTTTCTGGCCTCACAGCCTCATTTTTGTCTGCGGGTGTCGTGGAGGGTCAGCGAAAGGGAAAGTAATCCTCAGGAAGAAGACGACGTCTGTAAAGTTTGAAGGGAGAGCCAGACGACGGCCATAGGGCAATTGGTAAACGACAGAAAATGGCAAAGACCCATGCCGTCTCATTACCAACCAAGATGAGAAGAAGATATATACAGTACAACCGAGTTTAAAAAAAAATAAATAAATAAACAGCACCCACGCCACGCACAAACCCACACCCGTCCCTTGACAAAGGCTGTGTTATATAATATATACAACGCATCACAAAACCTCCCCCCGCTGGCTGCTGCAGATAGGTGGACGCATCAATGCGGATTAGATTTAGATCCAGAACTAGAAGGGCACTGCTGGTTCCTCACAGGTCACAATCGAATTCACAAGTGATGTGTCACTGGATTTTCAATACAAATTTGGAAACGTATAATTTCTTAATCAACTTTGCAATGCATATATTCAGGGTGATCTTGACTATTCAATGATTCCCCATCCCTTTTTTGTCCGAAAGGTGCTTTTTCATCATTCTCTACTACTTCTTTGGGTTGAAATTTAACGTCTCCCTGCTCCCACCATAACTGCACTTTAATTTACTGTCAATGTTGCCCTGTTTGTTTATATTTTACGTCTTTTCTTTGATTCCTCTTTCATCCAACTGAGAATCTCTTATCTCTAGTTTAACCAATTGTTGCTCTATGGATGCTCTTCGTTTCATCCCCCATCGGGTACTTGAAGAAAGCTGAGAATTTACCGAGTGCCGTACATAAGTTTAACACTACGGTGATAAATACTAGGTGGTTTTACCACGTATGTATGTTGATCGGGAAGGGAAAAAATTCTAGAGAAAATTGTGGAGCTGCTCTCGCTTCTAATCCAAGGGCTGCTTTATGTTACCTCGTATTCTATCACATCCACAATTATCCTTTTTATCCAAATACTTGTTTTTGATTATTTGCCTTTAGCAAAGTCGTCACCATGAAACTGTGAAAGGAGCATTTGCGATGAAGGTTGGACTAAAAGTTGTAGCTCTAAAAGTTCAAATAGAAATTTTGTTTTCACGTATATATATGATCTTGTCACCTTGTGAATTTCTTTCTGCAGACAATTAATGTGTCTTTTCTTCTAATTTGATGGAGGACTTTAATTAACTTTAATGGTTATGTAGTAGTGGCTACCAAAGGGGTCTTGATCAAGTTGTTAATATCAAAGTTTCCAAATTAGAGTTCGTGAATTCTAATTCCTCTTCTATTTCTTTAATCTCACCTATAATAATAATAATAATGACTACGTCTTTGGATCCCCTACTACAATTTTTGTGTTAAACTCCCTATTTTAACGTGTAGCGAGGTCTACAAGAAAGTGTTGAGAGCCTCTCGTTTGGATTGCTATTTTTCTTCAAAAAATTTGAACATTTTTCGTGAATATATTTCTCAATCATCTTTTTATGTTATATACATGAAATCGCTTTAGTACATTTTTCTATGAATTTTTTTTTTACCTCACATATCTGAAATCGTTACAATATATTTTTAAAAAAAAAAACTAAAAAAATGGCAATCCAGATGGACTCCTATACATTTCTCAATCATTTTTTCGTCTTATATATACGAAATCGTTATAATACATTTTTCTACAAAAATTCTTTTTGCCTCGTACACATAAAATCGCTACAATATATCTTTTATAAAAATTAAAAAAATAGCAATCTAGATGGACTCTTAGTAATTGAAATTCTACAAAACAACAAAATATGTCGTCGTTGCTATGGGACCGAAAAGACAAACGTAATCTTGTGTTTATTGTACAAATCTGGTTTCCCTTGCGTCCCTTTCATGAAACGGCCACTTTTTTCATCGCAAATTTTAGGCTTTTCATCGTATCTCTGACATTTCCTCAAATTCGCTTTCAATGTGCGTCTCTGTGGAGCACATAATTTATCAGCTCTTAAAGTAATGAATTTCAGCTTTTTTTTTTTTTTTTTGATCTTTTGTTGGATTTTACTATTTGTGTCCACTAGTATTCTCATAATTTCAAGGAACCATTGATTTTTCATTTGGATTGCAAGTTTTTAAATTTTTTTGTTATAGAAAATATTTTATAACGATATGATATATGTAAGATAAAAAAATATATATCGAGCATTCTCTTTTTTTTTTTTTTAGTGTAAAAACTCCCAATCCAAATAAAGCCTAACAGCCTCATATTCACTAGTACAATTAATCGGCCAAATGGGCTGTTAGAATTGGGCAAAACCAATGAAAAGTGAATCATATGTTTAGCAACATTTGCAAATGAATTGTTAATCAAACTTAGACGCCAAGCACATCCACTGGACTACCAGACAAGACAACCCTAGTTTTTTAGCCACGTAATAACTCTTAAACAAGTTTTGATAAGTTAGTGAAGCCTCAACCCAACAAAAATCCACCCGTTTCATTGTAATCAGGTAATTAGCACATACTTCTTTCCTCATTCAGCTTGATTTTGCTCTAGAGGTGTCATCAGTTGAATGGCCAATGCTTGGTCGTAGGCATGAGCGAGAAGATGAGGACTTGGGTCCTATTTGATAATTCAATTTTAACACTTCAATTTAATAAATTTAGATTTTAATATATTTAGTTGCATTTAATAATAAAAATAGAATATTTGAATTAATTAAGTAGTACTGAATTTTTTAGACAAAAATTGATCCAAAAAACAAGTGATAATCTTTTTACTTATCCCTTAATGTGATATACACTCAAATATATTAAATTTAATATTTAACAATTTAATATATCCAATTTTTAAATTTTAACTTTTAGATTTCAATTTTATCAAACTCGCTTTTAGTCTAATAATAAAAGAGAGAGAAGACCACAAAGTTGATGAAAATGAAACTTGGAATATGGACTGGTAATAAATAGCGTAGGTAGCTGTTGGGATTTAGCATGGGGATTACGCGGGGTTATGTCGACTAACATGGTTGCAGCGGAAGTTGCTTCAGAAGCTTGGCCCCCGACACTTTGGGCAGCATACCGAGAAAATTGTCTCAAGTCAAGTCACTGACAATTAGTTCCTTACCTGCATTGGCTGTATTTACATTTTAATTATGTGGATCACAAATAGACATAGCCTTGCCTGACTCTAGATGCGTTTGATAAAATTAAAATTTAAAATTTAAAATTTGAAATTATTAAATATTAAATATAATATATTTAAGTGTGTATCACATTCAACAATAAATGAATATTTTATCACTAAATTTTTAGAGCAAGTTTTGCCTAGAAAATTCAGTGTCACTTAATTAATTCAGATGTTCAACTTTTGATTATCAAACAGTTTGAATATATTAAGATTTGATTCCATTAAATTTAAGTGTTAAATTGAATTATCAAACAGGTCTCTGACTCTTTCGGAACAGTACTATTCTTTTTTTTAATGGTTCCATGGGAGGAATCGCCATAAAGTGATGATTCTTTTTTTTTTTTAAGATGGGTACAAGAATTTTAATGAAAAAATACGTGGCTATTGCTTACTCAATACCAATTAGCTTAATTATCTTATTTGATTCATTATGACCGGTGTTGATGATGATTTATTTTTTGGTAAATTACTTACAATCTCTTTATGATTTTACATAATGCCAGATGATCTCCTAAAACTTTAAAATTGTCACATAACCCTTTTATAATTTTATGTAAAGTAGAAAATGGACGGAATGTACAATTAGTTATGATGTTTATACCAAACATGCTCTAAAAATGCATGTGATAAAATATTAATCTCTATAAAACCTCCTTATAGTTTGTATAAATATCCACTTTACTTCATGTGATTATCTACATAATTCCCTTATACTTTGATATAAGATATTTAAGTCATTGATTCATTTACCATTTGAATAAAGATACTATTGGTATTTCAATTAACAACGTTATATAGATTATTTTCTATCAAATTTTCACTTTACATAAGATGATAAGGGGTGAAGTGAATATATTGAAACGTTAGGGGGGTCACGTGGCAATAAATGAAAATACAAAAGAATTATATGTAATTTAACCTATATTTTGCTTACTCCAATATACTAAAATTAATGGCATGAGAAGAAAGTTTTAAACAAGAATTTGTGCTTTGAATAGTACGACAAGAATTTTGGATTTGTTCTCTGTTCGACAATTTGTTTAGGGGTTTTAAACAATTAACAACTGAACTCAAATTTAATGATTGCCCGTTATTCTTCATGTGTAAATGACGTTCATGGATATCCGATATGTTATCCACAAAAAAAAAAAAAAGAAACAATAACACAAAGTTGATGTCAATGGTAATCAAACTATCAAATTGATTTAGGGTTGAATAGTACTAAAAAAAGGGAATGTGAGTAAGAGATTTGATTTGGAGACCTCCTCCTCTCCACCGGCATCAAGAAATATATATATATATATATTAAATCCACTTTAAAGGTACAAAAGCTAGTACCTAAATTAAGACGATTACATGTGTAAGGACGATTTTGGCTAACGACACAACTAATTAAATAGCTTCGTCCACGATAATCTACCAACCAAAACAGGAGAAATGTTTCCTTAATAATAATTTTTAACTTATCTGACATCGTTGTTCCATATATTAGGTGAATCAGCTCATGGGCCGGTTGCCAATCCTGCATTTCCACACATACGCAAGTCGCAAACTTTCGCTGTCATAGTCGAAATGCTCTGCCCACCAAATCGTACGTTTGGACATATAAAACCAATATTAGGACAAATCGTTGGCCTCCACAACGTCACGCTCCATGGAATTATAGGATCCACTAAATACTATTTTAAGCAAAACATATCTTTATTTAGTGTGCAGAGATTATTTTAATGGTTGTGTTCGTTGTTTAGCATAAGACGAGCATAATAGATTAGTATTAGATTTGGACTTTGGAGCGCAATTTAAATTTAGGGATATGTTTCCCAGGACTCAAACACCCACTAAAAACAGAAACACCCCAAATTATATATGGAGAAAAAAGCGGACAAGTGTCCGATGGAAAATGTGCCACATACTAATATGTCACTTTATCCGCCGGTGCACGAGTGAGAGCGCTGTGTTTATCGGCCCAAAAGAGAAACAATAATAAAAAAAAATGAAAAGCGGAAAGCAAATCGGATTCCCAGCGGCTGTTTGGCCCCCCGCTCTCAATTTCTGTTTTCTTACTCAAAAAGGCTCGTCAACTCGTGCCTCCCTGCCCACTGCCTTGCTTTCTTGTCTGTTCGGCGCGTCTTTCCTGGTTCTGTTAGGCTTTGGGTAACTTGGATCAGAGGCCTCTATACAGATAATTCCACCGTGTAATTTTTAGTACACACACTGAAATAACAAATGTAGATATAATAAACATAATGAAAAATATGAACCGTTTCGTATCTCATATATTGGAAAAAAAATATTTATTTTTGTCCATCACTTCTAAAATAAAACAAATTAATCCCTCACATTTGAAAGATGAAGTAAATTAGTCTTAGTATGACTACCTGGTTTAGATTTTAGGAGTAGAATTCGAACATCACTTTAGTTTCCTCCAAATCTAGTTAAATCCGATATGCCTATGATATTAACTCAACATAAGAAAGAAAAAATTTAAAATTATAACATCAAAGACAAACCCTCGTGTATAAAAATATTTTTTGAGCAAATAATATTAAGTCAACATTAAAAGAAAAACCAAAAAATTGTAGCATCAACGAGGTTCTTAATCTGAATAAGTATTACATTACAAAGAAAAGCAAATAGTAAAGTCACGTGCGCTGATGCACGTCTCTCAATTATTAGTTGTACTTTTATATAATTTAACACCTCCAATCTTAATGTAATTTTTTATTTTCTATCTTAAATTTTTGAGTGTATCTATTTCTTATGGAAATTTATACTCACACAAATTTTAATTATTTCTTAAATCGCCAAAACTTCATGAGTTAAGGGATAATAATTTGAATTTGTATTTTGTGTATAATTTTTAAAATTATAGCATTTGCAATACTAGCATGATTCTATTAGAAATTTTTATTCTGTGAAATTCATTTGGCTTATCGTGTTTTAATGATTATAAAGAAGTTTATCCCTCTTAAGTTGATTTGGCAAGTGCATACGGTGTTGGCCAATGGAGGGCTTTTTAGCATCTTTCCCACGGTTAAATTTAGGGTTCAAATTCCGTCTTGACGGTTGATGGTGGAAAGAGTGTAGAGAGGAGTGGGAGGGTAAAAAAAAAAAAAAATGCATAAGGTGTTAAATTTTGAATCACCTGCCCAATTATGATGTGGTTTATTTAAATGGATTAATTACGATTTGCCCTCTTGAACTTGACGCCTTGAACACTTTACCTCTCTCAATTTCAAATATATACGCTTTGCCCCCTATATTGATTAGTCAAATGTTAATGATGATTTTTTCATACCAAAATTTTGATAAAAAGATAATAATGTCCATACAGAGTGGTTGTTTGATAATGTTTTTCTTTTTAAGCTGAAATATAGAGCACTTTAATAGAAAAAGAAGAACACTGCATCATATGATACTAAAAAAAAATTAGAAAACAAAAGATGACCAAACACAAAATAGTTGAAAATTCATATTTTTCAAGCTAATAAGTTCCAAATTGTTATTTTTATGTTGCATTTGTACCTTGCTTCACATTTCGTTTGAGTTCTACATTACTTAGGAAATAATTGAGATTTTTAAGATATTTTTTTCGCTACATGTTTATTTTTACAATCACCATTTTATCCGACATAAATTATAAATATATGTTATAATTAAAAAATTCCAATGCACTCGTTAATTTTGTAAGTAAATATAAGTACTGCTATCAGTATTACGATAAACACTTTCAATTGCTTAGAGTATATATTTTTTTGTAAATTTTTACGCTTTTTATTGCTAAAAGTTTTAGTGCATGTATAGTTGTATTTAAATCAATTTAGCAATTGTTAAAGAAATAGTTATTTATTAGGTTACAATTTTTATGTATTCAAGAATTAGCCAAGAGTATTTTGGTCTTGTAAAATATAACCTCGCCTTAATCATTATAATAATATTAAAGCGTAAAGTGTATATATTTGCGGTTTACGGGACAAAGTGTTTTTCTAATCTAATTATCTGCCTATCTTTGAAAAAAAGAAACCATTTATTTGGTGAGGGTGTGCTCGAGGGGGGGGGTTGGGTCACCATCCCACATCGGAAGATTGTGGGGTATTTATCCTGGGTTTAAGGTCTCTAGGCTTCTCGACCAGTTACCAATTGGCTGGACGTGGAAGTTTGGTGGATCCCCTTAGATTGCTTAGGCCAGTCTTTCCGTTAACTCTCTGAGCGTTTCTAATCTAATTATCTGCCTATCTTTGAAAAAAAGAAACCATTTATTTGGTGAGGATGTGCTCGGGGGGGGGGTTGGGTCACCATCCCACATCGAAAGATTGTGGGGTATTTATCTTGGGTTTAAGGTCTCCAGGCTTCTTGACCAGTTACCAATTGGCTGGACGTGAAAGTTTGGTGGGTCCCCTTAAATTGCTTAGGCCAATCTTTCCGTTAACTTTCTGAGCGTTTCTAATCTAATTATCTGCCTATCTTTGAAAAAAAAAAAAAAGGACAAAGTGTTAACCCTATTTAAAACTTATCTCTTTCTTATGTAGTATGACATCAACCAAAAAAAAAAAAACTTTTTTTTACCATATCATCACGGATTTTTTTTTAAAAATAAAATCTTTCTTTTTTATATTCGGAGAAACACAACATGGAGTTACTGTGGTCCCTGGTGTATGTACCCAAGAGCCTATTGGCCAATCTTCGTTTTGAAGCAAGCCTATTGGCTAATCTTAAACCTTGAAATTAATACCCCATACAAGAATTAAATTAAGATGATGAAGCTGATTCAGCTAGGTGTTCTTTCCAGGTTAGCAATTTTGGCATCACGCCATGTGCTTAGGACACGTTGCATTTTCTGTAAGGGACCACGCCAATTTTTTCAAAAAGTCCACCACCTTCACTCCCCGCGCGTGACCTTATAACAGAAGTCATAAAAGCTTGGAAAATATCTAAACGGCCGGGACTCCGACGTGTATCAAAAGATGATACCCCAAGTGGGCCCCCATCTCTTGAGCCCAAGAAATATCGTCGTCAAACCCAAATGACCTCCACGTTACCACTTGTTCACTGTTTTGCCACCTTCCCCACTTATATACCCTCCACCATTCACCTCTCTCAAATTCAATGCAAATTTTGCATCCTCACTCCTCACCGCCACCGCTATCAACCTCCTCCGTCACCGGCGACCGCCTCTTTTTTCTTTTTTAACCCCTTCTGGAGGGGTAACAGTTAAAATATCGGTATATGGGATGGAGGCTGCTAACAACAATATAATTGCCCCGTTTGTTATGAAGACGTATCAAATGGTGAACGATCCTTCCACTGATGGACTTATTGCCTGGGGTAAAGCTAACAATAGTTTCATTGTTATCGACCCTTTGGACTTCTCTCAAAAAATTCTTCCTGCTTACTTCAAGCACAACAATTTCTCCAGCTTTGTTCGTCAGCTCAATACTTATGTAAGTAAATATTTAGATGTCGTCATAGTTAATTTAGATTTTTGTTGATGCGGTCAAAGTCCTACATAATTTCAAGAATCTTTATTTCTATTCGTAAAAATGAACATTCTTGGCTTAAGAGTAGAGTAAAGAGAGTTTAGTTTAGTGGATAAAGAGGGTTCAAGTTTCTCCTTCTACTTTCCTACTCATTAAATCCCACTCTTTCTCTGTTTTGAAGAGTGGGTTTGGGGGGGGGGGGGGGAAGAAAGTTCTTTGTTTTGTACTTGTATATCCTCGTCTCTATGATTGAGGGTTGTGTTATGTTGTTAAACAGTTACGTGCCATGAGGATCTGGTGTGGCTTAGTAGTTAGTAGTTAAGGGTCCTTTTTTTTTGGTCATAGTACAAGTGGATTCCATTTTTATCCTGGCTGTCCCCTTGCTGCTTTTACCTTTCCACAAAGTTAAAAAGAAAAGTGCTACTAATATACGTGTGTAAACTTGATTATGGAAATTTCAGGGTTTCAGAAAAGTGGATCCAGATAGATGGGCTTTCGCCAATGAATGGTTTTTGAGAGGGCAAACGCATTTGCTCAAGAATATTTCTAGGAGGAAGCACTGTAGTAGAAACTCAAGTAACAGTAGAGCTGAAGATGATGAAGATGATGAGGGAATAATAATGGAGTTAGCTAGGTTAAAGCAAGAGCAAAAGGAATTAGATCTACAGCTCTCAAGGATGAACAAGAGACTTGAAGCAACCGAGAGGAGACCCCAACAAATGATGGCTTTCTTGAGTAAAGTTGCTCAAGACCCTGAAATATTACCCCGTATGATGCTTGAAAAAGAAAGAACTAAAAGGTTAAATATTGCTAGTGGGGATAAAAAGAGAAGGATAATGATGATTTCCTCAACTTCGCCTTCGGCTTCTGTTTCTTCTCCTCCCTCCTCATCAGGAATGCCTTTGACAAGCTCTTCAGTAAAGAGCGAGGAGGAAGAGGATGATGCCAATCTCGACGTTGATAAATATTGTCACTTTTCCTCTTCGCCGGAGACACCTTCCTCTGCATGGTTCAGCCAAAGACAAGTCCTGGGTCGGTCCGTGATTGCCCAAGAATCTAGTAACAGTGGCGGCAATATTTCAAGCTCTCTGTCATCGGGTTCCTCCGCCGGTAGTAGTGGTTCTACTGTTGCTCCGCCATTGGATGGTGTTCCGGTATGTGATGCTACGTTTGGTGGTGATATAAGTTATGTAGGACGAGCTGCGGCGGTCGGGGAGGCTGTTAGTCCACAACCGCCTTATCCATTCTCACTTTTAGGAGGCGGTTTCTAGTTAAACACTTTCATAGATTTTAAGGGTTTTTTTTTTTTTGGTGGTAAAATTACTATTATCGAGCTATTTTGATAATGTAATTCTTCAAACATGTGCCTTACATCAGAGCCTTATAGGATTAGGACCCGATACCATTCTGTGTAAGATGGTAAAATGGTGATACCAAGAAAAGAACAAAAAAAAAAAAAAAAAATTCCAAACATAGGGTCAGTTGTGTACATTTCGTATTTGGTCCTTAGCTTACTTAATTTATCGGGTGCATTCTTACATACATATTCTCTGACAATGCTGGTATTATAATGATAATGCAAGTTTCAAAGGAGTGCAAAGTGCAAGGATGAAACTTAACTTGCGTACCTACGGTTCTTTGCTTTTGGTCGTTTTTGTGGCCGAAGTATCCAATTGGCGACTATCGTATTTATGCACATGTATCATAGAATATGTTATAAATACTCTTACCACCATTTTTTATTCCAAAAGACTAAAATATTTTTTTGTCTACAAAATTCATTTGAATATATTTTTCAATCACCTTTTTATTTTACATATATCACATCATTATAATATATTTTTTTAATAAAAATTTTAAAAAATAACAATCCAAACAGGCTGTTACAACAGCGGCTTTTCTCCTCAATAAACTTGGTAGGCATGATGATGAATTCGGAGATGGGCAAGACTTGCTTAGTCACTTGGGTTGGGTAACTGAGGAAAAGAAAAAGTTACATAGTTTCTTATATGAGTTAAAATTAGAACATAGTTTCTTATGTTGGAACAATATGCTGCCAATTTTTACTGTGGTTGATTAAGCCTTCATGTTTGGTTAGCTGTCAAGATTGGAAAGAAAATCTAGAAAAATAAGGGGGGAAGGGTTGGATTGGGTGGTAAAGTGGGAGGGGTTGTAAGTAGATTGGAAAGAAAATCTAGAAAGATAAGGAGGGAAGGGTTGGATTGGGTGGTAAAGTGAGAGGGGTTGTAAGTAGGAAATTCATTTAAAAAAAAAAGGTAGATAAGTTTAATATTGTGAAAGAAATGCAATTTTGGTCTCCAATTTTTTTTTTTTATATTTATGCAATTTTATTCCTAAAATTTAGACAAAAACAAATCTAACCCCTAATGTTTGACACTTGATGCGATTTTAGTATTTAAAATTTTTGCAAAAACAAATTTGATCACCATGGTTATCAATTCAAAATAGATTTGGGACAATTCAGCGGATTTTTCAATTATTGACCAAATCAGAGTATAATTTCAGAAACCACCCTTGAGGTTTTAATAATTTCATTTAGCTCTCTCAAGGTTTTAAAAATTACGCATATTTCCCTTTGAAAATTCTTGTCCTTAAATAATTTAATGAAATTCCCTTGTTTGGTGTGCTTATTCTTAGAATAACTTTTAAAATTATTTTTCATTCTTTTTTCTTTCGTATTCCTTTTTTTTTTAATTATTTGCTAATAAAATTGTAGAGCTACCACTATTACAGCTAGTTTCTATTATAACTAAATGTCAAACTAGTGATTTTTTTTTATCAATTAACTTATATGTAATCCAATGTTTTTGTTGATCTTTGTTTTCTATTTTGTGGTATTAAAATTAATAATAAATAAAAAAGAAATGGTTCAAAATCATTACTAAATTATAATAATCCCACTACTCAAAAAATTCACAAATTCTAAATAAATTATTTCAACATTTTCTTTTCTATCATATAAATCTAAATCCATAATAAAATACCATTAAAAGTATCCTATCATAGTAATAAAATTATTATTATAGTTGTATATCAAGTAGTAGGTATGGACATGAAAAATTTGACACATTTTCCTTATAATTATACTAGATAATTTTATAATTGTATAGAAAAATAAATTAAAACTCATTATCCAAGGGCATTTTGGGTATTCATTTAAAAATTTGACCAAGTCAATATTATTTTAAAGTTTTGTTACTAAAACTATCAAATCAAGAGAGATAGGTGTAATTTTTTAAATCTCAGAAGAGTTCAGTAAAATTGTTAGAAACCTTAGGAGAGGTTTCTGAAATTATCCCCCAAATCAGTCACGTATAGTCTCATGTTTGTTACATTAAACATCTTAAAAAATAAGCATAATAATGACTAACTTTGAACAATAAGAATAACTAATGTAATTATCAGATGACTAACTAATTAACCAAGAAACAAAAATAAAATTGTTAAACCATACGCAAAAAGTAAGTGTCAAGGTTTTTTGTTCGGGGCAGTGGTGAAAATGGATTGTAAATCGATGAATTAGGTACTGCCACTAGTTTCAGTTTTGTTGTTTAACAAATTCATTTTAAACTAGTTAATTAGTTAGTCCATGAATTTTTTGTCCTTAATCTTGTTGTTTAAAATCAATTGCTATTTTGCTTATTTATTTTGAAATTCAATTTACCTGACACATAACTATACGTGACTAACTTCTATCACTAATTGAAAAATATTTTCAAATAACCTAAATATGCTTTAAATTGGATACGCTAGGGACCAAATTTGATCTTGCCGAAATTTAGAACCTAAAACTACATATGTACTAAACATTGAGGACTATTTATTTTTGTCGAAATTTGAAAGACTAAAATTGCACAAGTACTTCATATTGAGAACTAAAATTGCGTTTTTTCCTTAATGCTAGACTTCAATTTAAGTGGTAAAAGAAAGGAATACGGTTTTGAAAATGTTAATAGAATGTTTTGAACGTCATGACCAAAATTTCAACTAATCGCGACTTCAAGTAACCGATCTTTCCGTTCCCTCTCATTTTCCAATTATTGTACGAGTACTATCTGTTTACACTACAAAGTATAGCTCAAAGTCAAATGCCAAACCTGACAATGCCAGGGTTGCTTACATTAGGACCGACTGCAGTTGCATGATTAGCAGGAGACATTCACCTAAACTATATCTACCACAAATTATGCATTTAAAGTTTAGTGATAATACATTCATTTTTCTTTTTGCTTCTAAATCAAGCGTGCAAATATAAAAAATTACCAGTCCCCGTTCCCTAAGCGGAATGGCAAAGGAGTTTGCTCATTTCTGGCATTGTAGGGTTGGAAAAGTAAAGAGACGATGAGCCCACAAATGAATTGGAACGCAAGCAAGGGGTGATTTTGTTAGCCAATGAATTAAAGCCATAAATGGATTTGCCCACTTTCCCATTCTGGTTCAATTTGGCAGGTTATGATAGGCAGCTCCCGACAAGGTCCAGCTGAAGAGAGTCCCCACACCCAGTCGCCTACTCCCACCACCATCCCTCCCATCTGATTATCCTGCTCCCATGTGATCAGGCCCTGTATTGGGAGATGGTTTTACTTTGTGCGTCTGCGAACTTCCCTTTCGATGCCCTATGTTAAAGTGAACGGCAGGAGTATCCGCTACCGCTAGTTCTTTGTCTTGCCGGCGTCTAAAAAATTGTAAAGCAATAATATTTTGTTTAAATTTCGAATCCTGCTCACTGCTTTGTTAGTAGATTATATATAGTAGTGCAAGCCTGGAAACTAGATTTTAAAGACGTGTTTGGTTCGGATTCCGGAATCTGAATTGAAAATTGGAATCATGAACTTCGGTGTTAGATTTTGGTCTTTGATCCTTACATGTTAATATGGTTTGGGAGCTAAACGAGTTCATTTCATTATAAAATTATTTAATCAATTTGGAAGTTCAAGCTATAACTGAGGAGTGGTAAAAGGCAAGATCTTACACTTTCTTTCTTATTGACTGATTCTCATGATGATCTACCAAGCAATAAATATGAGTATAATTAATTTTAACATTCCTTCTTGCCCCTCGTACTCATTTATTAAAAACCACCTTAAATTTTTATTGATGTCTCGAAAAACTATGGAGCTGACTTAGTCAACCTCTAAACGAGACTCTCTCTCTTTTTTTTTTTTTTTTTGGCTTTCTACCATCAACCTCTCACTGATAATTGACCAAGAAAAAGGTACGATTTGCTCTTTACAAACTTCGTAAATAAACAATATTAATGTTTGTTCCTTCATTAGCACTTCTATATTTGAGGTTCGAATTTACTGAAAATTGTATCCACAATACCATTACAAGCTGAGCTTGCGCAATAGGTTTGTAATCAAGGATGGAGCTACAATGAGTTTTCCCTAATTAACCACACTAAATTCTAAAAATATATATAAATTTTGATTTTACTCCATTCTCAGAGAACATTGTTTCCTACAACCTCTCAATAAAATATTTATCTAATGTGTTTCTTTTTTTTATTTAAAATAAATGGGACGTGTTGAATTCAGAATCTCCTACTTACGATCCGTCCCATCATACTACCCAACCTATATTTTTAAACTTGGATCGGATCGGTCGGTCGAACCGAAAACTGGCCAAGTGTTCGATCCGAGTTATCCTAAAAAACTGGATAGATAGAAACTCGATCAAACCAGGTCAAAAACTGTGTTTGACCGAAAAAAGGAAGAATCGATTTGGTGTCAAAGTATTTTTTTGAAAAGGTCAAAGCATTTTCAATATATGTTTTGACCCTTAAGTTGTTAAAAATTATTAATATACCTCAAATATTTCATACTTTATAAATGCTGTCTTAAAGTTTGGTGTTATTTTTCAATCAAGCTCATAATTTTAATTCTAAACTTGTTAATGTTCATTGAATAATATAAATTGCTACTTGATCGTTCTAATTTCTTTGTATTTTCTTGTTAAATATATTTGAAACATCAAATATATATAAATATATATAGAATATACCTTTATTAATATTAATATGCTCTTAGCTATTTTACATACGATATTTTAATTTTAAATAATTTTTATTTATGATGTCGTCCAGTTCAACCCGATTGAATTCGATCGAACCCATTTACCCCTGAACTCGACCGAGTCGATACCCGGTCCGAGTCTGAAAACATAGAACCTAACTTTTCCATCTCTAATGTGCTACTTTGTTTATTACTTTATCCGCACTAGGTCAACACATTTAAAAATAATAGAAAAACTCATTTCATCTCTCATAGTTGATCAAAATCAACCAAAAAATGTTCAACTTTACTTTTGCTCTTTTTCTCATTTCTCAATGTACTCTCACACAAACCCATTTGAAAATCATTCATATTTTTTTTCTCCATACATTGAAACTCAAAAAAAAAAATTCTATATCTTTCTTCATTTTGCCAGGGATTTGAGAAAAGTGAGAATAACTCTATTAGAACTTTGAAATTTGAAAGTTGTTGCAAAGATACCCTTTATTAGTAGATTTTTCAAATAAAATAGCACAATCGGTCTAAAAAGGTAGTGGGAAAAATTGAAAAATTTATGAAATGATATTAGAATATGAAGACGTATTGCGAACAATTGTAGGGTGGTTATGTATGCAAGTTTTGATATATATATTGATTATCTTGTATTTAAACTTTTATCGTTTCGATAGTTTTTTTATACTTATTATTTAATATGTTAAGTTTGCCCCCACATAATGCTATGATCAAGTTGAACATGGATTCAAAGTTCTGAATTGGTGATTCGAGATCTAAATTCATTTAGTGGTATTGATTCTAAGTTTATTCTGATTACTTAACCGATTCTAGGTATGTAAATCCATCCCTAGTTCCAATTCGGTTTGTTTGGATAGTCAACTTATCCCAAATATTATTTCGCTTGCATCATAAACACATTTTCCAACCCACTTTTTTATATTCCCAACCACCTTTTTATCTCACATACATCACATCACAAAAAGTGTTATAGTAATTATTCCAAATAGTATTTCAAATAATACCCTATCCAAACAATACTGAATTCGATCTTTCCAACCTTTTTGTCTACTCAAAAATTTGTCACTAGAACGTTAGATTTACAAAGAAAATCATTCTAGCATTCTGATTCCGAACTTTCAATCCTTAGACATTAAAACTTACAGACATAATGAGTCTATAAATCTTAGCAATTAACAAGTACAATATGTATCATAAACACAACAAATAAATTTTCACATGAAGTAATATGCACTTCATTTATTTGCACGTACGTAGACGCATATCTTATATGGGTCCAGAAAAGGTCGGAACTAAGTGCTTATGTAAATGAAACTCACCTGCCGGCTGCCATGCTCATTTTACTTGGGAAGAACTTTTTGACTTATCATTGTTTAAGTGACAAACTGCACGTGATAGAGATTAATCTAACAATAACTTGGAAGTCTTAGATGCAGCTAGCTAATACCCGATTTATTAATTCTGCAGCAAAACTTCTCAACAATAGAAAGTTTAAAATCTGAAAAAAAAAAATCACACAAAAAGAGGAGTTCTCCGGACTTCATTTTGATGGAAGATTTGAGCAGCAAATAAAAAACCCATGGCATTGTTCTAATTTGGAGGGATTCAGTTCAGTTCCCTTTGAATCCTGTGTGATCCAGTCATGGTGTAGGAGTGGATGAGCTTTTAATGTGTTAGGCCAAAAAAAAAAAATGATTACTTAGCCAAAAAGCAAATGTCGAATTACAAAATCAGCCTTGTTTGGTTTGTGATTTTTTGTAGAAAATTTTTTGCATTTTTCATGAATATTCCTTATATATAATTTTCAAACATTTTCCCGGCAGGCTAATGCTCCTATTACTTTTTTTTTTTTTTTTTTTGTCGGACATGATACATTCTATATTACATGTACTCCTACTCTATATTAGGGGGATGGGAGGTCAAGGTAAAACTCGGCTAGACATTCCGATAACATTCCTACATACCTGCTAGCGAAATATTCCAGAAAGTCCTAAATATTAAAATGCCTACTACTCCCTCCATTCCATTTATTTAGTTATGTTCGGCGAATCTAACTTTTTAAGAATAATGGTTTGATTGTGATGTTTGTGATTCTTTTTTCAAATTTAACCCACAAATTCAAAATTTAAACTTGAATGATAAGATGTATATGGTTAGGAAGAAGAGTTATATTGAAAAGAGAGACTAAAAAATGATTTGATTTTTTTAATATGACAATTATTTTGGGACATTCAAAAATAAAAAGTATACTGAGGGAGTACTTGCTAATAAGCAAATCATCTTTATTGGAGGTGGGTCAGGAGGGTTGATCCTTGATAACGATGGATATTCATGAGCGAGGATCGCGTGGTCCCCACATAATGGACGGGCTTAAATGATTTGTGGAGAGAAACCCCATGGGTCCCGTGGCCTTGTCCAATAAAGCATCTTTTGCTTTATGGCTTTTCAAGGGACCAAATCAAAAATCGAAAGGGCAGCTTGTGCGGCCCTGCGGGCTCTTTCCCTTCCCGACCAGAAGGCGTCTGTCACAAGATCACACAGGCAGCACCTATATATTTTTCACACTCGCATCCAGTCGAAGTTCGGCTGTTGGATTTGTAATTAGAGCCCATTAACCTTAAACAACAGAAAGTCAAAAACATGAATTAAATTATTTTAATTATGTTAAACACACTAGTACTTGATCCTAAAATTTTAATTGTAATTAAGTTCTTTTGATTATGTTTTTATTGAGTTAGCATACGTGTGTAGAAATATACTTCTAAGAAAGCGTCATGCATGTTGCTTCAATGGGTCCAATTGATAAGACCCCTAATAATGTCCAGAGAAGATAGACTAGACCGACCAAAACAATCGTTCTATCAAGCTTATAAAGAGGCTAGAAAATCAAAGCACGTGAAATTCTCGTTAGCAGTTGTTTTTTTTTTTTTATCAAAAAGTGATCTTGTAGTGATACCTCTCGCGAGATGATGAAGAGTTTCTCGTTATAGTTGATGATTCCCAAGAAAAATGCCCAAGGTCAACAAGAGTTTGCCTGAATATAACATTTGTTGAATCCAACTTCTCAACTACTGCCTCCCCACATACAAAAAGGGAGAATGGGCCTACGTTATATTGGTACATACGCTAACTTCTTATGCGTGTTTGAGAAAGGCTTTTCTGTATTGGGCCAATTCAAGTTGGACAACAAAATCCATGTCGTATGCTAAGCTGCCAGCCGAAATCTTCAGCTGCTCAGACCCTTTTTCCATATATATATTTTTTGGGGATGGCGGGTTTCAGCAAGCGGATTTTGCTCTGGTTCGTTTTGGCGATTTATTTTACAGTTTTGTAACTTGAAAGAGATTTCGCGACTCACACAAAATTTTTTTCGGCGTTTTCATGTCCAAAATACCCTCAAACAGGCTGTGACATTACCTTGATATAATATATTGTAGGGTTAATTACAATTAATCCCCTTAAGTATAATAACTCATTTCTCACTTTATCCCCTATAAGACAAAATTACCCTTCTATTATTTTAACTTTTCATTTACCTCTTTTCCTCTCTTTTATTTCTTTTTCTCTTTCTTCTCTCTTTCATGCTTCCCAATAGAAAACTCCATCTCAACAGAAATTTTTATTTTGAGTTTGTAATTGTATTTCTGGGTGAAGGTTTGAAAGGCATCAAAAACTAATTTTGATTTTTTGTATGATGCCACATGCCACAAATTTCAATTGATAATTACTAATCACATCACAATTTCATCTTATGATATTTTCTTGAGAATAAAATGAGAAACTAGAAAGGAAAGAGGAAAAACCAAAATTGAAAGAATTGAAAGGCTAAAAAAATTGTATTTTAGGAAAGTGATTTGAATATTTTTTAATCATTTAAGGAGAAGATAGATCTCTACAATTCTTCGTCTTAATTTCAATCATTAAGATGAAGATTTTTGTGAGAATGAGGAAGAATTAAAGAAAGAAGAAAGAGACAAAGAAAATAAAAGAGCACAAAAGGGGAAAAAGAGAAAAATAAGAGTTTAGAATAATAGAGGGATAATTTTGTCCAATGGGAGATAAAGTGAGACAAAAAAATTGTTAGGGGGTAAAGTGAAAAATGAGATATACTTTAAAGGGATTAATTGTGATTAACCCTAAATTGCAAGCATTGATCAGAAAGAATTTCTCTCATACACCATTATCGGAATACAAGCCAGAGTAAATTAATATGAAGTATATAGGACATCTCAAAAGAATCCACCAAAACTCCTCCTTTAATTTGGGACTTGTAGATTGAGTTTTTCTTCTCAGCTTTTCTGCACCAACCTTCCAAAGTACATCTGAAGGGCATCTATGCTTTCAACTTGAAAGTTGAATTTGGTAAAAGAAAATTGTGATAAATGTCAGTGCTTCTCAAAAATGTCACCTTTTTCAGATGTTGCTTCTTTAGCTTTTTCCTTCAACGAACATAACCCGTCCCTCCAACATATATTCATCCTCCACTGAGTTCTGTTAGTTTTCTTTTCTGCTTGACGTGGGACATACTATGCGTTACATTGTATCACTATTGGTTTTCTTTTATTTACATGTTCATTTTTTTTTAACATTGTCTGCGTAAAATTCTTTTTTATTCTAGATATATGACATACAGCATCCATTTCGATACGATCAGAAAGGAAAAAGTAGAGCACACGACTAGGGTGGGATTCCGTTGTTTTAGACTTTTTGGTTAATTCATTGTGGAAAAGAAAAAAGTATAATAAACAATGAAATATGGTACGAAGATTTCCTCTTTGTCATTGTTCATAAGGATTTGATATGATCAGTAGAAATGCTGCATCTGCCTTTCTGATTGTGCAAGACAAAGATATCCGCTGCAGTCCAGTTATGTCTTGTACTTAATGATTTCCAATTGAACATAAACAATCACATATTAATGATACAAATTGCTATCATAAATAGGCTAAGAAAAAGCTGTCACTTTTTTAACCACTCACATTTTTTTTTCTGTCTTTTTGGGTGTTTGAAGAGCAGATTTTTAATTAGTATGAACAAGATGGTCTAATAAATTTTGTCGTTAAAGTTGTTATACCCAAAAAAACCATTTTAATTCCATTTTTTGGTCGTTATTGTGGGAGATTAAAGAATTTCCTGGTTAACTCAATTTGTCAGAGCATAAACTGATTAACTCAACCCAGTTTGTCAGAGCATAAACTGAAGTCATGAATTCGGTACTGTCCTTCATGTTTTCCACAAAACCAACTACATTTTGCAGCAGCTATGGCCAACGGTCACTCAAAATCTGAAAACATGTTACTGTTGCATTCAAGAAACAACATGATTCTGTCCGCATCATCCTAACTTGTGAACTCTATGCCTCCTCGGACCTTGCTCCTTGCCCCTTGTTTTATGCCTCCTTTGTTGCATTCAGAGAGCAAGACACTATACTGCAAGCAGAGCGCAGAAGTAGGCCTAACAAAACTTATTCACTGTCTATTTCGCAAAAGCTCGAGAATCGTCTGGTGGAACAAATAAAAAGGAACAAGCTAGCATCTTTTTTTTTTCCCTTTTTTTTTTTACGTAAATCTAGCTACCCTTTTTTTTTTTTACGTAAATCTAGCTAGAATATTTAGTACTTCGAAAGGCTAGAATTGGATATAAGCAACTCAGAAAAGGCTATGAAAAGGGATTGTCCCGATTCGCTCTCTTTCCGTTATAGACCAGTGGAGGAGCCTGCTTTCTGCATTTCCTCGTTGTAACATAGTATGGAGTAACTACAACGCAAGGCTTCACATTAAATTAGCTTGATTTCACCATTTAATTTAATTGCCTGGTTTTCGTTATAACATCCATTATTACGCCGACATGCAGCTCTTTTGATGTATTTTTGCTGGCTTTATATCGTAAACTAGGGGAAAGGGCTCAATGCAGTTGGGGTTCAGTACTGTTCGGTCAGGTTATTGTATTTTTTTGCATTACTTGATATATAATTATATTACATTGCTGTATTTTGAGTAAAATTGGTATATATAAATAAAATATTTGATACATATTCAGTATAAGATTATAATGTATTTATACACCAAAAACTCGAGCATGTATATCACATAAAATACATTTGCACTGAGTCCTTGTCCTTAAACTAGAGAATACAACTGTTTTTGGTTGGCCAGAGTTGCTGTATGGTGCAAATGACAAAGTTGCATCCATCACACGATCGATATAGGCTGTATGTAACACTTTCTACCTACCTGACGGTTGTGTCTGCTCACTTTCAAAGAAGACGAGAATTGGGAAAATTTTGGAGATTACGGGTCCGTTTGTTTCGGGTGAAAATGTTTTCCAGGAAAATATTTTCCTAATTTCCCGTGTTTGGTTGCACAAAAGTTATTGAAAACATTTTCTTATGTAAAATATTTTCACTCATCTTATGGAAAACAACTTCCCTTCCAAACTTACTGAAGTTGTTTTCCAAAATGCATGCATCCCGCCTGTAGTATGTTCCAAACTTACTGAAAACATCTTGTAGTATGTTCTTTTTTTTTTTTAGTGTAAACAGGAGGACTCGAACCCAAGACCTCTTCCTTACACTCCCTCCCCGTACCATCCAACCCAACCCAACCCTCCTCCTAGTATATTCAAAATAAAAAAAAAACCTCATCCTGCTCATCCTATGCTAGTAATTAATTATGTATAATAGGGACATTCTTTTCTAGAGAAACTTTCAGCAGTGAGAGTGCAAGATATATGTCACAATAAGCATTGCATGTGATTGATATTTGACACTAAATGGCCAGCAATTTGTTTATTGCTTAAGGAGATATTTTTTATTCATATATACATTTCTCCAAGATTTTTTAAAGTTAAACAATGAGATAAATTTTCTTATTTTGCATGGGAAGAAGTATGTAGTTATAATGTGTAGAAAGTAAAGATAGAGATAAAAGTGAAAATATTTCAAAAGTTAAACAAACACCAGAAAAATGAAGTAAGAAATATTTTCAATAAGCTAACCAAACACCTGAAAATGATGAAAGGGAAATGATTTTCATGGAAAATTACTTCCACGGAAAATATTTTCCCAAGGAAAACATTTTACTTCCAACCAAACAGACCCTACGATTTCTTTTACCTTCCAAAGAATATCAGATGTTGTTTTTCAAGTGTATATGACTATGTATCCAACGCAAGCATATGTATACATATGTGTGTGTATGTGTATGTATATATATATATATATATATGGATGATGACCTAGAGTTATGACATATTCAGGTGTATAACAGAACAAATTTAAGCTATTCTAGCGGTTGCATCTGTTGAGTCGTGCCTCTCTTTTGCTGATTTTAGAGCTTACCATCCCTAAGACTTACGTTATGGGATACATATTTACATTAAGTCTCCCAATAAAAAGTCCCAGAGAAAAGGATAAAATTTTGTTTGCGTAGGCGAAGCTGTACTGCTATATATAGCTAAGTTGGCTTTTCAATCATCCAACTATTAGTAGACAAAGGAAATGTCTTTAATTCGCTTTTGTTGGCCAAAACTGATCATGCGAGGCCGGCCATCGATCATAAGAATGCACGGTTGCACTCTTTCACATTAAAAAAAAAAAAAAAGTATGCATGCAAGCCTTTATATTATCTCGTTTTATACTTATCAACAGAACAATAAGCCGAACATTCTGTCCCTGAAGGGGAAAAAAAAAAGGAACTTCTGTTTCAAAACTTTCGAGAAGAAAAATTTTCATGCTACAAGCGGACCTGCTGCCTCAGTTTAACGTAAAAAAGAGTTATTGAATGACCCAAAAAAGAAAAACAAAAAGGAGTTATTATAGGGGGAAAAAAATCTAACATAAACAACACTCCCTCGAGCACGAATGCTTGCCAGTTGCCACTTGGACTTTTATCCATTTGAATTAAAGGAATTCTATGAAGCCACAAGTCCAACCTATAATGGTAACTGCTCATGGACCAATCAATTATGTCATGATAAATTTCTGAATTTATTCAAAAATCAAGATTAAAATTTGAAGGACTGGAAAATCTCACAAGATCTACTATCAGTGTTCCTGTCAACCTCCTCCAGCCATTACTGGTCCAAAGCCTCCGTACTTCATGACCACTTATGTAAGCCATAACTAATGTACATTTACGGCAGACCCCAAAGTTAGCCATGTAAAACTAGTCCTGGTTTATGCATCAGAAGTCAAATCTGAACTAACCCCTTGGTCCCTTTTTTCTTCAGGCGACCATCTTAGTCTTGGGCATCATTCCCGTCATTATCTCCTCTAAAAATTTAATACAATCATATATCTAATGCAAATTAGATATCAAGCCTCATAGGATATATCATTGTTACTTGCTAACCCCTTAAGCCTGTAAATATCTTGATTCATAATCAATAAAAGTCTAGTCAACATCGCATGGGAAATTGCCTGCATTAAGATTTAGTTTTCTTGCAAATGTTGGTGACTAGAAGATAAGGATCTGCAAATTTTAGGTGACTCGTGAGTGGTGGAAAGAAATCCAGAAGTACCTATCACACCGCGAATTAATTGCTTAATCATTTGCTCGTTGCTGATCGTCAAGATAATAATTCCTTCATGATACAAGCGGATCATAAATGCCACTGGACCTCTGATGGTTGCTATCAGCATTTGCTGACACCGATATTGTATCGTGTAAACTATTACTATTCATTTACTAGTTTGCTAGTAGAAGAAGCCATCCAATCCAAGTAGTATTCTGTGAATCTTTGGACACATGATCATGGAGGTGGTTTCAACTTTCTACCACCAGTATATTTTAGGTAACTTTCTACCGCCAGTATATTTTAGCACATTCTCATTTGTATTTTTACTGCATCTTGATAAGGACGCAGTGAAAGATTGAATGCTAGCTCTACTCTTGTATCATATCCGAATCACATGTGACTATCTAATTAATATTTACGATAAGTAGCACGTACTCAGAGGATCTTGATTATCCTTCTGATTCGTTTTACGTATATCTAATTCACTAATTTTTGGGTTTGCTACTAAAATGAATATAATACCCAGATTAATCGCTGGCATTTTCTCCCACAACAATAGTAGCATTCAAACCCACAATTTTTATCTAGTACCAAAGACCACTTCCAATATATATTTCATGCTTATAACCGTTTGTAATTATTAAGATCCTTTTTAGCATCTCTATTCACCCTTCGTTTGGCTTAGCTTTTTCTTTCGCCATCTTTCTTCCTTGACATGATCGTGGGATTTCCTTTTGCAAGTTGTTCAGTGGCTTTTATCCCTACATAGCTGAGATCCAATTTCACCAGATCATATTTGCAGCGAGTATCACATAATTGGTATCGCAGCCATTCTATTTGGTGGTGTGGTATTTTACTCTTTACTAAGATCATGCATTTGGGAGTCATGGATTCCTTTTCCATATTCACCCTAGTTGAGGACAAAGAAAACTATCTTTGGCATGAGAGTTGATGCCCTCCTCTCTTTTTTTTCTTTTTTGTTGGGGGGGGGGGGGGGAGGTGTGGGAGGTTTCCAAAACACATTTCCTAAGGCCTGCCTTCCCGCACCATAGGATATTGTATAACAACAAACATGGTGGACTTTTGCCTTTAGGATAAATTTTAGATCTATGACTAGGAATAGTGCCCTTGGATTCTCATTTACCACTCCACTCGACACAGCAAGCAATTTTTTCGTAGTCCAATCCCCAGGAGGTGGTTAGAGAATTGGGGGATCTCAATGCTCTCAGCTCTCAATGGAAGTCTAAAGTTGTTAAAGCTTTGTTCTCAAGCTCTAGTAAAATATCCAGACCTAAACCAGATGGATTCTTTCTACATCGATTTATAAACAAATTAATTTTTTATTACAGTAGTATTTCTAGTAATCTTTTTTATTTTTTTCCATAACATAGGTAAATCATAAAGGATTAATTTTGGAAACACTGACAGTCTAAAGATTTTTTACAAATTTGAATAGTAATAATGTGACATTCATCTAAACCTATTTTTCTACATCGACAATGTACAAAATTAATCTCAATCACAAATAGTGAAAAAAATTACTAACTGTGACATCTTGGTATTGTTAAATTGTGAACAATGGTGGTCCAAAGTGCAAACACTTCTTTTGGTTTTGCATGAAATAATCTACCAAGAGTGTTTCTTTAACTTCCAATTTTTCCTAGCTTTATATATCATTTATTCAATTAAGTTAAAAATTTCTGTCAGCTATATATAGTTCTTCAGTTGATAGTTTCAAAATTGATAAAAAAAACTACAATGATACCTTAAGAAAACCGCAATGATAAAAAATGCACTATATATAGTAACAAGTAAGGAAAAATCGTTCAAAACATGTCTCACATTTCACCAAATAAATTTTTTCATCCTTCACTATTAAAATGATAAGTTTACCGTCTCTTACAAAATCAAGTTGATAAAATTTGGTTCTCACCTAGGTTTTCAACTGCTTTTTACGCTGAATCTATCGTATGACCCACACATGGTCATTTTTTTAAGGGGATTAAAGGTTAGATCCCATTTGTATTTAGTTAAATGATCCAATCCATATTTATTTTTGCTCTTAAAAAGGTAAGATATGACCCTAATTATACTAATTTTTGTCACTAACAAAGTGGAATCTGATCTTTTTGTATATAAAAAATGATTGCATGAGAGTCATGTAGTGATTTCAAGGTAAAAAGTAGTTGAAAATTTAGGTTGTAACTAAATTTTGCTAACTTGAATTTTTAAGTGCGTCAATTTTAACATTTTGAAAGTAAAAGACAAAAAAAATTCATTTGGTAAAATGCGATAGATATTATGAACAATTTTTCCCAACCATCAGGCAGAAAGGCAGACTTATAAATTTTCAACATTTAAACCATGATGAACTTGATTAGATAAAGATCATAATGTCTAAAATCAAGGTAAACCAATCTGTGAACTGGTGTACATTCATTTATGTGCACAAACTTGCTAACGCGAACCAATTATAGTATAGGTGAAAAAGCATCCATGTGAGAACAGGAAGAAAAGAAAGATCCATGTAACTTGCTACATTTCTGCTGCTAATGCAAGCTGTCCGTTCTGAACTTCTAGTGTAGGTGGTCATAAAAGCACTGGTGGATGATCTAGAAGTGTCCCCAAATAAGATGGCTCGGAACTGTCGACGGCTTGTTGATGGGATTGGAATCATGCTGGATATTCTTATGATAAGTAGGATAATGAGAACGCTACCATCATGGTACTGCTTTAAGCTGCCCCTCTGTTTGACATTTCAGGACCATTTATAATGGTACCTGGACCAATCAACAGGATTGCATTGATGTGAGCTCTAATTTTTCGTCTTATTTGAGTTGAAAGTTGAATGTTCAAATCAAGTAGCAGTTGAATTTTGTTTCGTCTCAACAACCTCAAATGATCATCTTCAAAAGTGTCTAAACTTTTCCTCAAAATTTTTGTGGAGTATTCAAGCTTTTTAACCTCGTTTAGGTGGATCAGTTTGGTCCTTTTGCTGTAATTACAAAATTGTGCACAAATATTAAGGGATAATTTTAGAAACCTCTCCTAAGAGATTTCTGACTCCCCTAAAGTTTAAAAAATTACATTTACCTCCCTTGATTTGATAGTTTTAGTAATAAAATCTTAAAATAATATTGATTTGGACAATTTTTTAAATGAATACCCAAAAATATCCTTGTGGAATGAGTTTTAATTTATTTTCCTATACAATTGTAAGATTATTTAGTATAATTATAAGAAAAATGTGCCAAATTTTTTCCTGTCCATATCTACTATTTGATAAACAATTATAATAATAATAATTTTATTACTATGATATGACGTTTTTTATGGTATTTTATTATGGATTTAGATTTATAAGATAGAAAAGAAAATGTTGAAATAATTCATTTAGAGTTTATAAATTTTTGGAGTAGTGGGATTATCATAATTTAGTAGTGCTTTTGGGCCATTTTATTTATTTATTATTAATTTTAATACCAAAAAATAGAAAACAAAAATCAACAAAAATATTAGATTACATATAAAATTAATTCGTCAAAAAAATTACTAATTCGATATTTGGTTATAATAGAAACTTAGAGGCAATAGTGGTAGTTTTACTGTTTTATTGGCGAAAAATTATAAAAAAGGAATAAGAAGGAAAAAGAATGAAAAAGAATTTTAAAACTCATTCTAAGTATAAACGTACCAAATAAGAAAATTTTATTAAAATATTTAAGGGTAAAATTGTTATTTTAAATGACAAGGGAGGTATGTGTAATTTTTCATACCTTAAGGGAGCTCAGTGAAATTGTCAGAAACCTCAGGGAAGGTTTCTGAAATTATCCCAAATATTAATCCTTTGATCTTTTAATTGTTTAGACTAAGTGATCAACGTATATCATCTGTATATTTATCTTGCTGTAAGTGCGAATGCCCTAGAAATATTAGGCATATAGCAAATTAATATTCAAGAGCAACAAAGGATTTTCAAGAGAAAAAAGAAATAAAACAGTCGGCAAAAGATTAAGACGGTCGTTTTGGAACCGTTGGGACAGTATTGACAGTAACTAATGTCATTGTTGTTGATTGATGTGGTCAATCAGTTCTATCTCTAATAGAAAACTACTTTTAGCATCCCAAGCCGTTATCTATCGTCCAGGGCAAGTGCAAAAACATTCTTATTAAAGTCATATGGTTGATAATTTGATCTGTCAATTCATCTCCACCATCCTCCATCGAGTTAACACAGTCAAATTGTTCCTTCGTAGAGTCGTTGTGACCTACGAGAATGTTTCAGAACAACTCTCTGAGACTCTTCACGTCCGAAAGTAATTCATTTCAGCGGTTGCCTGGACAACATTAAAGCCATGGTGAAGAATAGCGGTTGTTGGTTAATGGTCGTTGTTACAACTTATAATTCAAGAGATGTCCCACTTTTAGGTTTCGTCTTCTCCCACTTGCCATCTGCGCATATATATAAGGGATAATGCTAGCACTCGACTTATTCAAACTGTCCCCCGCAAAATTTCGTTATCAAACTTCCCGCTTTGCTAAGTCCTCATCTCAATCGCTTCGCACGCTAACCAGCCCTCCTCAGTAACATTTCTGAGTATTATTACTATTTTTTGAGGGGTTTCCCGTACCTCCCGCTCTCTCCTAAGATTTCATTGAATCATAGCAAACATCACAAGCTCATTCATTCCACACATTTTGGATAAGACTCTCCAAATCCATTCCAAGAATCCAGGATCTATTCCCATAATTTCTCTCAAATCTCTATTAGATAAGGTTTTATGTAAGTCTAATATCAATCTAATTAGCCTAATCTTTTAACTAAATCAGCAATCAGAGTTCTACTTTGGGTCAACAAGAATATTTATTTTTCATCATCATCATCATCATCATCATCATCATTGTTAGTAGTAGTAGTAGTAGTAGTATGGTTTTGTGTATGTGTGTGAGTTGTATTATTTTGCATGAACTCAATATTCTTTTGAAACACAGTTAGGTAGAGAAGTAAGAATAGCAATCTATCTAGCTAGGTCTTCCACTGTGAATGGAGGACTGCGTCATCAGTACTAAAGAAGTTGAAGGAAAAAGAGTTCATGATCTTTTCCAAGCGAAGATGATGTCAAGATCAACGAGAAGAAGACTCTGGGTACCAGGACCAGTCATAGTCGGTGCTGGCCCTTCTGGACTTGCCACGGCTGCTTGTCTTAAAGAAAAAGGGATTCCAAGCTTAATACTTGAAAGGGCCAATTGCATTGCTTCTCTGTGGCAGCATAAGACTTACGACCGACTCCGACTCCACCTTCCCAAGAACTTCTGCGAGCTGCCTCTTTTCCCCTTTCCAAAGGATTTTCCCACTTATCCAACCAAGCAACAGTTCATTTCCTACCTGGAATCGTACGCCAAACATTTCGACTTGGAGCCTGCATATAA
This sequence comes from Coffea eugenioides, assembly GCF_003713205.1. Taxonomy (NCBI): domain Eukaryota; kingdom Viridiplantae; phylum Streptophyta; class Magnoliopsida; order Gentianales; family Rubiaceae; genus Coffea; species Coffea eugenioides. The sequence continues at coordinate 9,103,537 of NC_040040.1, forward strand.
CAACACGGTTGTGAGTGCAGAATTCGACGAGGGATGCGGGTTTTGGCGGGTTAGGACAGGCGTGGGACTAAAAGGGGATCAGGAGACTGAATATGTATGCCAATGGTTAATTGTTGCCACGGGCGAAAATGCAGAAGAGATAGTACCGGAATTTGAAGGGATGGACAAGTTTTTAGGGCCTGTTGTACATACAAGCTCGTATAGACGTGGGGATTGTTTTCAAGGGAAGTCAGTTTTGGTGGTTGGATGCGGGAACTCAGGCATGGAAGTCAGTTTGGATCTCTGCAACCATAATGCTTGCCCATCCCTTGTGGTCAGGGATTCCGTAAGTCAACCTCTTCATTTCTGTTCTCTGTCTCTCTCCCCAAAGTCCATATTTCTAAGGGAATTCTCTAAGAAGAAAAGTAAGTAAACAACGTCATAGAATGTTGGGGACAATTCTCGATTGGAGCAAGATTTTTCCTGTCATGGGATTCTGAGAATTCATTTTAGACATAATAGCACAATCAATATGTAAATAGATTCCAAAAGAAGAGCGACTTTTCATTAATTAGGACCACGTACAATCATAAATCTCGAGAAGATTGGACCTTTTTATGCATAAAAGAGATGATATTAGATCGCATCTGAAAGTAAATCAGGCGGGTTTTTTTTGGTTGTAGTTCCATCCAGTTGAAGGGTATAATTTACAATATTACTTTGAGTTGCAGTCAGAGTAAGTGCTTGCATGTTTGCATGAGAAAGTTGCTTCAATGTCACTTTAGTTGTAAAAATATGTGTTTCACCATTAATTTAGCAATGCAAGTACCACACATGAATTCTTTTCTCCTAAATGAAATAGTAGGGTTTGTACTTTCATGGATTTTAGTTGCATGCGTTGTACTTAGCCATATGTTGTCGGAATAGTCCGTTACAGTTGATATTCTTTCCTTTCCCTACTGTACTGTAAAGGAGACCTCCTAAGTCGCAAGTTACCTTTCCGTGCTGAAGATTCCATTATGAAACAATTTCTTCTTTTTTATGTTCCTTGATTTTTTGGACCTAGGGTACCGGAAAAAGAAAGAGGGGAAAAAAAGAAAATAACCATAACATAGCATGGAGTATTGCATCACGAAGAAGGCGTACAGTAAAGTTAATCTTGTCTAGTCTTTGGTGTTCCAGCTTCTAAAAAGACTTCTACTACATGTATTGCAGGTGCACGTCTTGCCTCAGGAGATGCTTGGGAGATCAACGTTTGGACTGGCGATGCAGTTGCTCAAGTGGTTCCCCGTCAGGCTAGTTGATCGATTTTTACTTGTAATATCTTGGATTATGCTAGGAAATACGGCACCACTAGGTCTCCCCCGACCAAAGATTGGTCCCCTGGAACTCAAAAGCATTACCGGGAAGACCCCTGTATTGGATGTTGGGACACTTGCCCAGATTAGAACTGGAAAAATAAAGGTGATCATCCGAATATAATAGATTGCTAGGTTTTAGCAATTCAAACGGCAAATTTTTAGAAATTTATACCCGAATTTTATTTTACAAAGCAGAATCTTTGGTGTCTATTCCACTTTTTGAAAAATTCGTGGGCTTTTGGTATATCCAATTACTTTTAATTTGGGGTAACAGCAGGGTTAGGTTATGATAAACATTGCTTCATGACGCTATTCTTTTTAATCTTTTTTGGGAGATAATATGTATGAAACTTACAGTTACTATCTCATGTTTTCTTAACCAGCACTGTAACCTTTTAATCTTTTTCTTAAAAGGGCTAGTGCAAGTTTAAAGAATCACTACTGTTTCTCAGAGAAAAACTTTTCTTTGTGCCATAAAGAAGCATTCAATCCTTATGGTACTTTACGTAGTGATGATATTCCTTTTGAAAACGTGCAGGTGGTCCGGGGAATAAAGAGATTAATGCGTAATGCAGTCGAATTTGTTGATGGGATGGTTGAGAACTTTGATGCCATCATCTTAGCGACAGGTTATAGAAGTACTGCACCAACCTGGTTGAAGGTATACCGCTGTAGATATTGAACACATTTTCAGGAGCTTAGATTTTCGTTATGCATCATAGATTTGTGTGTGTTGACTAATAATCTTTCATTGCATTCAAATTCAGGGGAAGAATTTGTTCTCGGAGGAAGATGGCTTCCCCAGCAAACCATTCCCCGATGGATGGAAAGGTCATAATGGTTTATATGCCGCGGGATTCACCAAGAGTGGTCTACTTGGCACGTCAATGGATGCCAGGAGGATTGCGGAGGACATCGAGAAACAGTGGAAGGTGAGGGCTGTGCAATTCCAGGGCCTTTGCTAATTCATCAACATCACAGCCCGGATTTGTATGGAAGTGGTGCAACTCAGCTTGTAAATCGACTTGCTGCGCATGCATAATTTGTCCACTATGGACACATGTGGAAGAATCTAATTAATCTCTTCCCCGAACGAACCAACTATGTGCAAATGCCGATGAATCCTAATCTCTTCCCCAAACAAACCATGTATAAGTGTACATGAATGTAAGGTTTAGCTATTTTTGTGTAATTAGGCTAGGTGAGTTGGGGTGATTGGCTGGTAATATGTAGATTAATTAGATTTTCGGGGCTTAATTATATTGATGCCGTGAGAATATGTGTTGGATGTTATTAGACTCTGATGCAAATGTTATTCATTGGCATTTCTGGAATGACAATTCTTTCCGTGTTTTGAGTAACTGATCTTTGTTTCCTTTCTAATAGAATAGTATACTTAAAAAAGAATCATCGCTGTCTTTCTTTTTCCTTGTACTGTAAACTCAACCATCTATAGCAGTTTTGCAACTAATGGTACTTGACTTATCATATATATAGCACAACTCTTCAGGTTATTAGTTAAAATGATTTATTCACAAAACGTTTATGCAAGTACAACACCAAAATGCATCTTATATATATACTATCATCCATTCAATTTTTTTTTTTTTTTTTTTTTTTTTGCAGAGGACTTAATTTCCTTTAGCATAATTTTTATGCAACGAACAGTCACCTTCAAGGATATTTATAAACTTAAGTCGGAAAATTCATAACCTTAAAGTTGGATGCCAATATTTTGTGAAAATTAAAGAATGGCTCTGTTAGGATAATTATTTTTTAGGGTGTTCCAGAAATATTTTATTGTAATACTTTTTTTGGAAAATTTGTTTGTGTATCTGGGAAATAAATAAAAAAAAAAATGGCTAAAGAATAGGCTTGAAACTTTTAAACGCATGCTCAGAAAAAGCCAATGGTTTAGAGACCGAACACCACCACGTATTTAAAATTTATTGAAAATTTTTGTGACTAGAAAAGTAAGCATGTGTTATGCATCAGCCTTTGCAAGAACACGGTGGGGTTTGAAAGGAGAGGGGAAAAAAAGGTGAAAATTTCATTCCCCAGAAGGTCCCAGTTAGATACACTAAGTTTCAGTTCCTATGGGAATCTTCATCCTGGCACCTTTTAGCAATTTTAACAATCTTAGCACTTGTAACTTTTATTTTATTTTTTTTTTTCTGTGATGTATTTAGATACTTTTATCTGAGACCCCAAAAGAAAACAAAAATTCTGAGTTCCCAAGTCTCACGATATATTAGTATTTTCTCCCACTATTATGAGTTTTATTTGTAGTACTATTGAGTTATAATTTTTCATCATTTGTGGGTTTGTTTTATTAATTGTATTACTTTAGTACCATTGTGAATTTCTTATAACTAGACTAATTTTTTTTTTTTTTAAAAAAGGTACTTCTGTCTTATTACCAACCGATTATAACTCCTCACAAATATTTGGTTCAGCAAATAAATCATGTTAAAAACTTTGTTAATATTGTGAGACAGTGAAAACTAATTCGTGACTAGTATTTATCAGCCCTCCACAAGACGACTATTGCATACACAGAGGGAAGGGGAGGGGTCAAGCGAACTCCATTTTATGATGAGATGAGAAAAGAAAACCGTGCCTTCGAATCAATTTTCAGATTTGACTATGAAGCAAATACGATCCTGTCCTTTCCTGTTTTTTTCATTGGACGATTGCATCAAGTAGTCTACCCGTTCAATACCAATATATGACTTGGATGATGAAATTTCTCAAGGAAGCCCTGTCTATATAAAGTTAAAAAAAAAAGGAAATTTCAAAAGGTAGAAATGGGAGTAGAACTGGCAGGATGTAGAAATATAGGGTTTCAGAAACATTTTAGAGAAGGTAGAATATAGGTAGGTGGTAGGGTTCATACCGACCGACGGGACTAACTTTATGACCACATTATAGCGGAATCTTGTGTTATCAATAGATGTCAAACTCAAGGGAGAAAGAGAGGGGAGGAAGGTTATATGGGACCAACTAAAACGACCTTCAAGTAATTGATCGGACCATGATCAATACCAACCATGTTAGTATTCAAAAACCTTGCGGTGCAACATGGTTATGGAAGAGTCTAAGAGAGCACAACCATGTTAGGAGTTTTTTTTTTTTTTTTTTGAAGGATCATGTTAGGAGTTCAACATATGTACGAGAAAAAATCCATGCTAAATTTAAACTCATTATCCAAATTCTGTAAGTCTAAACCAAAACATGCTTAATTATGCCGAAAGAAAGAAAAGGCAACAAAATTTGGTGATGAACCTCTTTAATTTGGTTACATGCATGATACAGATACACCCCTTCCCTTCTCTTCGTAGACTTAATTGATTCCGAGTCATGAGTTGACAAGTCAAGTTGCAAAGGGAAAGGAGGGGCGGGGGAGGGAAGGTGTGCGGGATGGCAGAGCAAGTGTGCACGGGTAGGGATGCGATCAATCATAGGAGGAGGATGGACCAGATACACGTGAGGGTGGCAAGGTATATACATGCTAATTGCTACCTGCTGCGTAAGCCACTCTGCTCTCCTGGTCCATCATCCTTCAGGTCATGACTACCGAGCTGCGTCGATTAACTACGATGCCTTTATTCTTCCTTCCTGGTCCAATCCCTTATTTATTACTAATCTACCGTTTGATTGCTAAATTTTCCTACACCACCGCCAGACAACGACTCAAGGCTCCAGCCAAACCCGCTATGCCAACATGCTAGCTGCATTCACCGACTCGTTTCAAAACGAGACTCCATATCTTATAAGGATTGGAGAGAAGACAAACCTAATCTGGTTTCAGTATTACAGTTGCATTGTATAATCTGTTTTCAGTATTGCAGTTGCATAGCATGATTGTACAAAGTCTGTTAACTCTACTCTAATTGGACCGAGTTATTTTCTTTAGCTCAAACGGGGGGGGGGGGGGGGAGAGGGGAAGAGTAATTCGAACCCCTAACCATTGAACAACCAACCTCAATAATTTCATCAAGTTGTTGCATTTGGTCATCAAGTTGTTACATTTGTGCGCTACTAACTTGTATGCATGGTTCAAAGAATCGGCCAGTCTGAGACGATTCGGTTGAGTCGTCATCGGAATGGAGTTCTCCGTTTCGATATCAGAACGAAATGACTCTGAGATACATAGATTGCTGAGAACTCGGTTGAGTCACCGAGAACTTGGTCAAGAAGTTTTCGACAAAGATATAAACGACCGAGTCACACCGAATCCTCTCGAGTCATTTCGAATCAACTCAAATCCAATGAAAAAAAAGTACATTTTACAGATTTTCTTTTGCTAATTTTTTTATTATTTTTGTTTATTATATATTTTTATATTATTCATAATTTTTAAAATATTAAATATTTCAAAATTTGCATCTTGCCGAAACCGCAATCGATATGCCGAAACCGATATGGAACGGTCCAGGCCACAACCATGACCGCAACTGGAACTTTGAACCATGCTTGTATGTTCAAACGAAAATACTGTCTTTGCCTGCTATAATCATGCCAATTATCATAATTGAGTGTCACCGGTTTTCATTTACACCTGATTTAGTTATCACCCTCCCACAACAACTGGTAATATCGGAACACTCTTGAGCCTGTCACTAATTTTTACAAAATCTTGCCTTTCTGAAAAAGGCAAAAAGCAAAAGATTCTCAAGTACTCTGCATGATAGGTTTTTTGGTGGTAACTAGAGGCGGTGACCCAGCTATGCTCGGTCAATTCTAAGATCCCCCTGGGTGGCTCCGTGGCCTGCATTTTGTTACTACTCCAGCCTTTAAGGGAACTCCCACGAATGTTCTAATCATTCGACATCCACCGGGGAAGGGAGGGGGGGCCAGGGGTGGGGGAAGGGTTGTTCAATAGATTTTTCCTCTTTCCTTTTCTTTTCAGTTTTTGCTATCGTGTGGAATGAGTGAAACTGCCAAGTTTTTCCAACAAACTTGTTACATGAGAGTGTCTGTGGGTGCATATGCGCGTGTACAGTTGGTGCAGCCCATGAACAGGGAGACCTTTATACATGCATATTCATCCATCCATCGAGGATGAAAGGGCCAAGACATGCAGGCGCAAAAGAGAGGATCAAGTGGGGGGAAAATAAATTACCACTGACTACTCATGATCGGAATTGCTTTGTGTTTGTGGAAAAGAAAGTAGAAGAGAGTACATATATTGAAGGAGAAGAAGGAGACGAAGACGAATGGAGACATGATTTCCTTTTGTCATCTCTGAACTCTATATTTCTCCCCTGGTCTTGGTGGATGGGTGGTCAGGTTATGGGGACGGGTACCGCTAGTACTCGTTTACACCTCCGTTGTAGGAGTACCCATTACCTATTTTAAACCATTTCTCCTATCAAGGGTCGCATCTTCTTTTTCCAGGACTCTTCTCCCTTCATGTTGTGGACTCTGATTAAAGTAAAAAGGTCTGTGATTACAATGACACTTTTCCAGTGCTTTGCGAGTACAACATTATGATCAAACCTATGACGACTACTGTGTACATAAATGAGCACTGTTTTACCTTCTTAATACATCAATTGTATAGACAAAGTTTAATTGAGATGGCATTTGACATGATGCTTTTTCAACAACAAATTTTGGTATCAGTAAACATATTTAACAAATTGGTTGGGCCGTGTGAATTGGTTGAGCTCCTAATTCGAATTTACCTGTCTGGCCATTTGGATTCTTATACTTTCACAAAAGTACCGTTCGCTAGATTTTTTTATTTTTAGGTCGTTAAAAGGTAGCAGTCACCATGGGAAACTAGAACGTAGCATTAATTACCAGAAATTGACTATCTAGCTAAATGCTGTCATAGCCTGGAAGCCGATTAACTTCTGTCCTAATCAATAGATGGAGTTTAAGAACTGCACACAATAATCTTGACTGACTTAGATGTATAAACCCCAGAAGAAAATAATGACAGTCGGATTACACTCTAATGCACGTGTTCGTCTAAATATGACATCCTTTATTGAGATATACAGAAGATGATATGGAAATGAGTCACCACGAAATTGACCCCCTCTTTCATTTGATGGCTCATGGCTGAGAAGGACTAGCATAGATATTAGTCACAAAGAATGGCCCCTTCATCCTCATTTTGATCTTTCCCACCGCTCTTTTCACCCCAAGAGAGACCCCTATAATTCCTAAACGGGAAGAATCTTCTTCCATCCCGCAAACTTTGGTAGTGCGCCTGTCTCCTTCACCTGATCAGAATCTAAAGATATACTGGAGGAATCTTCCCCAACTTCAAGGAATTCCAGTGCTCTTTTTACTCGTTGCTTAGCCTGGAGTTAGAACGCTTTTCGAGTAGCACCGCAAGCTGGGATAGGAATATGGGATCCACCTCTCTTAGATGGTGGACAAGGACCAGAATATGCTACTTGGATGCTGCCATTTTCGATTGCCTGGATTTTATTTCAGCTGACTGTTTGTCCATGGAATGGAAAGATATTGATGTTCTAGTCCTCCTATTTCAAGAAAGGCAACAAAAAACTGACCAACGCCCTGATCCTACTTTCTCAAGAAAAGTCCCGAGTATCAATCCATCGGATTTGCAGAATTTCTAGCTTGATATGAACAATGGAAGTGCTAGAGTTTGATACAGCTGTCTAGATAATCAGTACTACTAGCTGCCTGGAAATTTTCCACTTACAGAACATCATGAAAAGATCTCTGGGGACTGAGATGCCCACACTAAAAGGGCAAAGCATTAATTAGCAAAACAAGAAGATTAATTAGTACTAATGTTTCAGGTGTGAACAAACAAATAAATGGAAGATGGAAAAAGCAAGCTGATATGGATCAGTGAATTAAGTTGAAAGTTCTAACAGCGAAACATTTGGGTTTCACAGGGACTGGAATTTGTGTTACAAGATATATAAGTGCCATAAATTTAAACGACATGGGCGTATATTAGTATTAATTTCAACGTGAAGAACAAACATCTTAAGAAGCTAGCTTTTAAAGAAGTTTGCTTTCTTTAGCCAATGATCCCTCATGATTGCTTCTGTAATTCTCGTTATTTACAACTAAGTTCGGGTAGCAAAAAGTTTCTACTCAGAACTTAAAATGTAGCGAAACATTTAGAAAAGGAGGCTTTTTCTAGCAACCAGAAAAGAGTCAAGCTAACATAAGAAGGGAGAATGAAGATGGGAGTAAATTATGATTGATCCAATTTCAAGCTAACATAAAAACAAGTTATTGTAGTTGTATATAAAATTAACAAAACGTTAATGATAATAAATCCAGCATGATCAGGAGTCCTTGAGTGGGGGCTCCTGAGTCTTTATCATTAACATGCACCTGATGAGGGCTGCAAGAGCCAATACGACCTTTGAACTCCAAAACCTCGAATTTTCTAAGCTGTCCAAACTTCAAAAGCGACTCTAGGTTGGAAGCAATAAATTTCTTCTATTCCCGCACCACTTTCATTTATTTATTTATTTATTTTTTCCTCACTTTTGGAAAAGGGCGTCAAAGTTACAATTAAAGTTTTCATAGCTACCTAACTAATATCCTTACCTACCACTTTAATATCATATGAATCGGTATTTTGATTAATAGAATTAATTTAATTATAGTGGTTAGTTCTGAACAATTTCAGGGAGATGGACCTGCAATTTGAAAAATAATAATGGGATCTATTGCGTCATTGCAAAATTGTAAAACTTTTGGAGAGAGAGAGGAGGGGGCGGGGGGGAGTGAGGGGACTCTACCGCTATTATCAGCTACATCTCACTGGACAATGTAAGTGGGCTTCGCAGCGTATACCGTCGAGAACAAGCCCATTCAGAGTTGTCATTGTGGGAGTCCACTGCCAAGTGGACTGGTTGGCTTAATCATCTATGGGCTTTTCTCTGTTCTGACATTTAAAATGGCTGCATTCTCCGTCGTTCCGCAGAGATGACCAGGCATCATGGATGGTTGTAAATTGTAATTCCAAATCCCCCAGTTCATTCCATAATATACGTTTCTCTGCTTCATTTCGCTTGTTTTGACTTTTCGTCATTTCAAATCAGCTAATCTTGACCTTGGACTTTAAGTAGTCAAACAAGGATTACACCGAACCCCAAGAAAAAAGGGGGTTAAACAGTAGATAATAAGTAGGTCCTTTGTTTGATAACCACATTAAAATTAGTGTATTGTGTTTTCTTCCTATGATGATTGTTTGATAACAGAATTCACTTGTATCTAAATACATTAAAAATTTTACTTACTTTGTGTTTAACTGAAAATTGTACTATCACTTAATTTGCTCAATTATTGAACTATTAGCATCCCTATACAAGAAAAAAAAAACACATTTTCACACATGCGGATACTTTTCCCCATATACCTACTACACTTTTCAAACATACACACTCTCCTCACACGGACGCATGCCTTCTTTAGTTAATATACATTTTAAAATATATTTTTTCTGTCAAGTACACAAAACATATAGGATTAACACTTATTTTCTCTAAGACATATACATTTTCGTATATAAAAACGCACTCTCTCTCTCTCTCTCTCACACACACACACAAACACAAACACGCTTTCTATATTAGCATGCAATTTATTAGTATTAAAATGTAATACTTAAGTTAATACAAATAAAAATAAAACATATTAGTGCCATGAAACTAATATGATACACATGAAATAAAATATTTTAGTTCATCAATTAAGTTTTAGTTTTTAGATTTTAAACTTAATTTTTAATTTTATCAAACGCACCCTAAAAGAATGAATAAATCAACTCGGAAGAAGAGTTTCGTGATTCCAATGCCACACAAAGAATGACAAAAATAAAGGTCTATATATTGCCCATTTCTTTCACTTTTGCCTTAGGAAAGAAATTCAATATCTGCTCTTTTTTAAGACTTACAAAGTATTTATATTGAACATTGACGAGTGACGCCCCCTTTCGTATATTCCCCATCTAATTTTCAAATTAAACAAGTCACCTTTTATATATATATATATATATATTTAAGGAAAAGGTCTACTACTAAAGTTTGTACAAGTTTAGTTGGAGATTGTAACTGACAACAAAGCCAAACGATAATACACTGAAAGTGTAAAGGTTTTATAGAGCGATTTGAATATGTAATATTTCAACATCTATTGGAGTTTAGAATTCCTTTTTTTTTTTTTTGGCTGGCTTAAAACTTCGCACGAAACGCTTTCAGTTCCTCGAGCTTTCCAAAATATTTCTTCTTTCACCAGCTTTATCTCGGCTAGCTCGACCTCCAGGAAGCAAAATGTTTTGGTAGGAAAACGTAATTATCAACAGTCAAGGTAACTAGCAATCGACAACAAACACCCAACTGCTCAGGAAATTAAAATAAGTATCAATAAGAAAGTTAATCAGGGCGGCCGGTACAAGCAATTCAGTAGCGGAACAGGACACCACACACCACTCCAGTACTGAAGTCCGACAAGGCAATTTAATTAATCAAGTTCCATGAAAAACTGAAACAAAGAATCTGTGAAACAAATAAGGAAAAGAATCTTAATCCACATAACAATGAGAGAGAAGTTGAAGGAGAAGAAGAAAAAAAAGGGAATATTAAAATTGTCACAGAAAGAGATTGAATATCCTTAATCCAACAGGATATCTAATTTAATCTGGTAACCAAGCCGATGGAGAAAATTGACTGAAGCTTGGACTAATGAAGCACCTGAATCCCATCTCTTCAATCCCTAACTTAAAATTTCGTTAGACAGATCTAAATCAAGCGTTAATGCCAAACCTTTGGAGCTTCGTCCTGGAATTAACGTTGTGGCGTGATGATGCCTGCTGCCCATTCAACAGTTCTGCATACATATCCATGAAGAAGCTGTCAACGATATCAACATAGGCTGGACAAGTCAGACGAGAGTAGTAATGAAGAACCTCTTCTATATCCAACACGTGCTCCACATTACTCTTGTCCAGCATCTCCAATTCCTTCAACTTTTTCTCCACCAAAGAGCTCCTTTCACCTTTCAAGCCCCGTGTGCTTGAAAAATCTTGGTACCTTTTACCTTGGTACAAAATTTTCTTTTTCTTCGGATTCTCTTTCCTGTCAACTTGATAGAAATTCTTTCCAGGGCCGCCACCATGATCTGCATAATTCATCAAGTCATCGGGAACCCGACTCTCGTTTCTTGATACTACTACAGTTGATGATTCTTTCTTCTTGCTCCTTGCTTTGTTGGTTTGCCCGGGATGAGTAGTACCAACCGCGGCCCTTTGGGTAGAAGAATCCGGGTGGTAGTACTCGTTCAATTCTCTGTAGCTGTGGGTGCACTTGACTTGATGATGAATGCTGCCACCACCACAAGGAAAGGAGTTACATGGAGAATTCTTGGGAAGCCTTTCGTACCCACCAGAAAGAAAAGACTTGAAACTTTCCACGGTTTTCTGAAAGAATTTTTTGGTGTTGGATATGGTTCTTAGAAGCATATTGGTAGCTGGGATTTTTTTCCCTTCTTTCTTTTTTTTTTTTCTTGGGCTCAGAATGAACTTTTGACAAAGTGTAGACTATATCTCTATCAAGTGGTGCACAATAATTTTGAATATGCGTGTGAACGTTTCTTCTAAAAGAGATTGACTAGTTCTTTGAGGCACCGGAGAAGATTTAAGCATTCTGGCTAAACGAGAAAAGATGGAGGAGGAAGAGAATGTATTGAGAATTCTTCTTTTTAGGTGTCACTTTAATTTTTCTGTCTCCACACGCTCCTTATTTGGTGGCTAATTCCCCTAAAAACGCCTTTGAGCTGTGAACTGTCCAATGCTGTAGTCATATATTTCTTTTTAATTACTTAGAATATAGTGAGTAATAGTTCTGTTTACTTTTGCTTTTGGAGGTGGGAGTTGGTGTGTAGAGTCTTTAGGAGAACGAAAGGACCCTGTCCCTGCTGGTTGTTCAATTGATGCTTTTCTCTTATCATTCCATATGAGTAAAAAACTTGTTGCAGGGTTCGGAGTTAGATGATATGTTGATGTCAATTGATGTAAAGTATTGCCTTACTACACCCAGAATGAAGCTGCGCTGCGCTGCGCATCCATTTTTGTACGCGTACGGCAGGCAAAAATACAAGAACTACTTTTACTAAATTGAGGAACCCCATCATTCCACTTTCCTGTTTGTTTAGATGGAGCATTCTGGTGGACTGTGGCGTATAATTTAGGTTCCAATGATTGAATCCGTAGATTTTGTTAGTTTAAGCAGCTTTTGGTTAGATTACAACAGTTTCGTCATGGATAATAATCATAACGAAAACTTGTCATGTTGAGTAATTCGTTCAACCCCCTGCATTATGTTATTCTTGGCCATGTTTTATGACTTAGCCGAGTTACCGAACAATCATTGGGATCGTCAGGTGGGGTCAATAAAAATGTATTAGCAATTTAGCATTAGTTAGCAGGACGACAAAAGCACCCTAATCAAACGAACACTTTTGTATGTATTTAAGCCTTTCTACTTAACTTTTCGTTGGCAAAAATAGTATGGAAAATTTACATTTAGTGAACAAAGATTAGGTGGGCAAAAGTACTTCTCGCAGGTCACAACAGGTTGGTTTTCTTTTCTTCAAGAAAAGGTAGCACTCATGCATTAGAATCCTCATTCCACCCCTGAATGGCCCCGCCTTGATGAGTATGATTCCCGAGGCAAAACCACTATCCGAATGAGGGCTCCCTGTGTCTAAATATTCATTTTGACTAATCAGCTTAGTGTCTGCAGATTCAAAGCTGATGTCCCAAGTGTAATTAATCTTGAGGGTCCTGTTGCTGCATGGTCCAAAAGCAGTTTTTGAAAAATCAGGTACGTCGTTATGTTAGGATTTGTGCATTGATTTGTGAGATACTCCCATTTCATCCATTAAGCGGTGTAAACGCGTACACACGTATTTGTTTCTCATTTTTCCGCATTAAGAAACTTTTCTTGTCTTGATTCTAAAAGACACATTAAACCAAACCCCCCCCCCCCCAACAACCTTTTTTTTCTTTCAAAGAGAATCGATAGTATTAGCCTCACTTCCTCCATTGATGAATTGAACTCGTGATTTATTAATTACAAGCGAATCATTTTTCATTGTTATTAAGCGAGCCCTTTATCATACTCCTGTTATTAAAAGAACATAAAAAATCTCCGATGGTCTCTCATTAAAAATGTTTTTTTTTCTATTATATATGTGTCCTAATAGTAACATAATAAATACACAAAGTAGAGGAGTGAACCTACTATAAATTTAAACATTATCATCTATCCTCAAAATTGTATAAACTTTCGCATAAAAAAATCTGCAATCCATTGCAGATGACCAACCCTGAGTAATGGACTCATCTTTTATCTTGTACCCATAATCCAACAAGAGAACCCTATTAAAAAAAAATCATTCTAGCAGAAATTGAGACCCCACATCCATCATATTCTAGACTTGAAATGGTGCTTACTACTATCATATTGCAATTTTATTCCGCAATCACTTGAGCTAATGTCGGTAGCCCCATTCGGTTAGTATAACGGAGGGAGTTCAATCTAACTCCCCTCCCTCCTACTCTCTTTTAGTTTCCCCTGATACCAAAATTTAGAGAAAGCTCCATTTGAGCATGTCTTCTAAGCTGCACGACTGGATAGTTTTTCCTGTCAGCGCTTCATCAACGCACCTCCTCATTGGAGGGATATGGATAATTAAAAGTGTACGGCATATGAGGATGAAGTTGCATATACTTGTACTTAGAGATATATCAAGAATAATTAAAAGTGTACGGCATATGTATATATATATATATGTATATATCAACATGAACCATTTAAAATATGTAGAGCACATATTTGTGATCATGCTTATACTCTCCACAGGCTTGGGAAAAATCTAATCACTCCTCAATGTCCCTTTCTTGAATATAAGTTAGTATGAAGGATCATTTTCACTCGACTTCCATAACAACGCTGTAAGTGAAAGGTTTGTAATCCGAACGCTCTTATTTGAAAAAAAAAAAAACAAACAAACAAGCAAAGACATTGAGGTTAGTGGGCTTGGAAAAGTAGAGCAGCCCACCGGTACGTTAATTCTGCGCGCAATGAGCTTCTGGAGGGATGTAGATCAATTTCATTGAGGCCACAAGGGTCCGGACGTCATCAGCCTCATTAATTTGCCAAGCTCCGTAATGTGTCCCACTTTCTTGGACTTTTTCTTTTATCCTCTAAATGACTAGAAACGAAATTTTTATAATGGGCCTAAACGTAAGGCATAGCCTTCGTAGTCCAATTTTCTAGGTGATTCAGTTCTACACGACGTTCGATTATTCAAAGCCCAAGTTCTAACACGAGGGACCAACCCATCTTCTTGGTTCCTGCTTCTTTGTGTCTGCTAATGTCCAAGAGAAATAGTATCGGATTTGATATTATATTATGAGTAAATTCTATATACACTGACAGTATATATATTATTACCGTTAGATTCACGACATGTGTATAAAAATTGAATTTCAAATTTAAATTTTATATATTTGTCATTTATCCAATGCTGACAGTGTATACACTGATTAATCCTTTTTTTGCCAAAACTCAAACTTCAATGCCATGATAAATTTTTTGTTATTATTTTAGTACCGAAATTACTCCTCCATTACAGATTGACTTGCGAGGAATTAGTTTTGTCATGGTTGATGCGCCATCTATATTTTGACTGTAATGATATAATTTGCTGAAATATGAGGTTGAAAGCCGGACAAAGTGAGTTGAACCAATTTAAAAGATCTAAGGCCACCAAACACCAAAAAAAAAAGAGGGACAATGAGCTAGAATTTGGTGAAGGCAACCAAGGAAAGTCAGGGCAATTAATCCAAGCAACGAATGGGCCAATCAAAATTTGAGTATCAGCATTCAGCACATGGAGATTCTATAATTCTATTCTGACAAAAGAACAGCTTAAAGCAATGAAGAAACAAGTACTGTACAAATCAACTAGTTTTTTACTACATACATACATCCTGTTTTGGAATGTAACAGTTGCAGCAGCAGCAGCAGTAGGCATATATATGGACCAGCATTTAATTAACTCTGGGGTAAAAATGCAGGCTTTACTGTACACCGCAGTGCTGAGCCTTATCCCCCATACAGTACTTCTGTTCCCACTCCCAGAAACCAGAATGGACATGGACTACCCAACCGGGGTGGCAATTTGCACTTGTTCCATCGTCGCTGCAGCACTGAACCTAAACACAGCCAAAAAATTCATTAGAAAGGAAGAGAGTGGGGAGGCTGAGCGGGCAGGCTCGAGAATCCAAAAAATGCGACAATTAATGGTTTTTATAACAAGTCTACTAAATAAACAACATTCTGCCACCACCAAACATTCTTTAATTTGCAATGCCTCTGTAATCTGTATGTGTGTGTGTGTGTGTATATATATATGTGTGTATATATATATATCCGAAATTTGACAGCACAGGCATTAGGCAACCAGCGTTTCATTAATTTCGACAGTGATGTTATGGAATTTCTTCTGCAACCCCCGTACATGTCTACATTTTATGCAGCAGCTATCAAGGTCAGAAACCCATCACAAACGTAGTAGTAATATCACGAAACACAACCCTTAACTAATACAGGTCCAAACCCCACCCTTTCCCCTTCACGATGAAAGAAGGAAGGAAGGGAAAAATTGCTGCCTGCTCCAAACGTAGTTTTGTTTCTTTCTCCCTGTTCAGTCCTCTGCGCCTTCCTCCTTCATCTCATATTTTATTCATTCATTGTCTCTTCCTTCGAATTTCAATGCTCCTACCACTGAAATTACATTACCATCTGCTGCTTTACCCTCGAAGGGATGAGACGACCGACGCATTATTTCATGTAGCTGTTCAAAAAATCATAACCCGTCACTTTCCAGATTCAAGGCTTCCTTGTGACCGAAATTGGAATGCAAATTAATGTGTTGCCATTGAGCAGAGAATGTAGCTGCCACCCAACGTTTGAGTTTGAGATTAATTTAAGAGTCAAGCTACAGGCAATGCCGAGCTTGTTGGATCAGCTAGGTTGTAAAAATTTGTAATCTTGTACCATTTCCATTGCAATCAAACAAAAAAGTAGAAGTTCTGCAGCTCATTTGGCTAACATGTTTATTCCCACCACACCACACCACAAATTGGAAGCAAATGGAATACTGGATACTTAAATAACATTACAAAACTGATGTCCCTACATTCATTTTGTTTTCTTCTTTTGCCCCTGAACAATTGACACCTTTTTTTTTTTTTTTTCTGACACAGGGGATATCTGAACCTCCGACCCGACTAATTTTCCTGCGGCTCGAAAGAAGAGGCTCCATCCCCCGAACACATCAACCCTTGGACTCGAACCCTTGTGAGAGTAATGAACAATGTACCCTGAAGAAGGGATGTAACCAATTCAGCTGCCCAGGAGGAGGGGCAATTGACACCTATTACATAAGGACAATTTCGCCTCTTTCCTGTACCAACAATTGACACCTATTTATTAGTAGCATGTAAATTTAAGACTGTTTTTTGTCCGGAAGCGCTAAGCCAATCATATGAACACATTTTAAAGAAATTTTTTTTTTGTTGTTGGGGCCGAGAATCTTGGTCATCATACATGGTTTGGAAATTCTCCTACAACGTCAACGATAAACTTCAAAAGGGGTGCTGCTGCTAACAAAAGAAATTATTATTTACTACGCAGCAGTAGCCATCTTAAATTTGGGACAAAGAAAATACTAACAATCACATGTAGAGTGTAGACATGGCTCATAATCGTTGACCCCAAACAAAGAAAAGGGGCATTTGTGATTCTTATCATCATCATCTGACGACAAACCAAAAACTGCTTAATACAGTAGTATTTATTACATGTAAAGTTTCTCTAAGCACAAGAAACATTAGGCAAGTTCTAATATATACTAACTCCAAATAAACAGACAGACGGCTGAAATTAAGTGCTCGATGCACTATTTTAATTATCTTCATTCGAGTTTGATACACAAACCATTACGATAAAAAAAAAATTAATAGAATCAACGGAAGCCTTGAAAAGCCTCCACCCCTGATTCTCCAGATAAGAATTTCTGATAATTATAATCCACAGTTTGTCTTTGTCATATTAAAACTGCTGATAAGCCACTCTCTGTCGACTTTTGGATTACTCCGAAATTCAAACTGCTAAAAAGTAGGAAAAAAAGGAAAGTAGAAAGGCGTTGAATATGGAAAATTAGGTGAAGATTATTGTTTTCTTCAATCTTCTTTCGAGAAACGAAAATTTGACTAATTAAACCTAATCCCAGAAGTCAACCCAAAAGCCGGCAACTCTTGGATTGCTCCCAGGGACTTAACTACCCAAATCCCAACCCCCCCAAAGCCGATGTGGGATAGAAACCCCGACAGGGCCAAGCCCACTAGACCCGCTGCTACTAAGTGATAAAGACCCCCACAAGCCCAGAGAATGTATTCAATCAATGTATGCATTTTAGACCTTTTATCCCTTCTTTTTGTGCAAATTTGCGGAAAAGAACTCGACAAAATATTAGTCACTCATATTGCGTCCATCATCTGATACAGGCAGGCACGCGACAATTACAATTACCGCCGTATTAAATAAAATACAGTTCATATATAGCAATAAAATGCTTTCTTAGACTTGTAGAATGTAGAGGCACTTTTGTCCTGTAACGTAGCGTAGTTTGTCCATCCCCACCATGATCGAATCAATCTTCTATGCAGGCATATGTCTCTCACGATTGAAAGATGCTAAGATCCATTCCACGACCTTTTGTCATTTTTCTGTCCTCCTCCTGATCTTTTTCAGTCATCTTTCTTCTTCTTGTCAACCCAGCTTTTCGTAATGTCATCGAAATCCAGAAAGGCCGAAAGGAGCAAGGAGAAACGTAAAGGAACAAAACAAAAGAAATTAGCTAAATTACACCATACTCATATACTACTCTCAAACAAAACAAGACAGTTACAACCCTGAACCAAAAAAAAAAAAGGAACACTGGACGTGTACTTATGTGTTGAACTTTGGCGTCGGAAACAGCAGATATAGAGAAGAAAAGGAAAAGCAACTGCAAAGATTAATGACCACTAATTGTACTCCACCATCATCAACATAGCTAATAATACTAACAGTCGGTAGAAGACTAATTACTTCGTCATTGTTGACAATACATGCATCTCCTTAAAAAAAAAAAACACAGAAATGGGCTTGAAAGTTACTACAACAACGACAACAAAGTAATCTTCTCTTCTAGGACGGGGAGTTAGCGAACAAGGCTTCCCAAATGTCAGTGAAAACTTCAATGATAACCCTGTGATGATGATAAGAGTTTAAAGATAACAAGCACTGCAACAAGTTCTCCAAATCCTTTCCAGAAAACATCTGCCTTTCCACAATCATTTCCACCATTGATGTCCTGAAATCGTTGTACGGGTCACTCGAACGCTTCACCACTGCAAAACTGTCCTTCACTTTCCCCTTCAATTCCGGCACTGCTAATGGATTTGGACCGCCTGCGGAATGATAATTTCTCCTCTGCCGAGGCTTCCTGTTGCTCTTACACGTTTTGTTTCTTCTGAAAGACTCGGAAGAGTCAGAGGAGAGTGATCTTGAAGAAAACATGGTCGTTCTATCATCATCGTCGTCGTCATCTTCATCGCTACTAAACAAGCCATTGTAGCTACAAGCTGAAAATTCATCAAGTAGAAAAATACTTTTGCTTCTCGAACGAACCCTTCTGTTTATACTAGCCCGTTTGCTCTTCTTTTCTTTGTGCTTCGAAGGCGTCGGCGTCGGCGTCGCCGCATGATCTTGGAACTGGTAGAAAGCGTTGATCAGAGGCGAAATGGGGGATGCAGGCGGACATTTTTGACCTTCCTGAGTAGTAGTACGACTACTATCCTCGGTTGACGCTGAGAGGAGTAGGGGTTTTTTCAAGATTTTGTTGGGAATACAGGTTTGTAGATGATCGTGAGTTCGGAAAGTCTGAGGGTGTTGTGTTCTGCAGAGGGAAGGAAATGGACGGGGTTTTGGAGAGAAAAGCTCGATCAACTGGCGCTGCTGGTTTTCGGGGAGAAAAACGGGTTTTTCGATTGCGTCGGTGATGGTTTTGGAGCGGCATGACCCGAATGATGACCGGAACATGCGAGAGATTCGCAGTTTGAACCGGTTTTCCATTTTTGGGTTTGTAGCGAAGCAGAGATGGGAGAGAGAGTGAGAGAGAAGTGGGGAGGGGAGAATGTATTGACTATTGATGAAGATGGTGACTGAATATAATATAGTATGAGCCTGAATAAATTCAGACAGCCATGACAGAGAGAGAGGATTGAGACTTTGTATATAAAAAAACAAAAGGTCCTTTTTCTGATGGTATAGAAAAATGACGTTGATAATACTGCTGCTTTTTGCTGTTTTCGTCTTGTTTATCGTCCCCATTCCTCAAAATTCAACTTCAGTTGGCCTTGTTTGGATTGTCGTTTTCCGTCGGGAAATTATGTCGTTTTTCGTAATCACATTTTTCTATTATCTTTTTTCCTCACATACATCAAATCGCTATAGTAATTTTTCATGAAAAATCATGAAAAATGCAATTCAAACACAACCAAACCAGACAAGTCTCCTTTAATTTAAAGTTTAAGCCACCTAATTACTTTTAAGTATCATGTTTGATTGAATGGATATATACTGCACTTGCTTAATATACTCCATTAAATTCGAGTAAGTATTTAATGCATTAGTTACACTGAAATGATTCATCAGTTGTTCTAATTGTATATTAACCAAACCAAAAATAGATAAAGTAAGAAAACCTCTTGTGACCTGAGGCCATAATTGGTATAATAAATGTTATCTTATCTGTTTGTTTACTGATTGTGTGATGTATGTGAAACAAATAGTTAATTAAAAATATGAAAAAGTGAGTTAAAAGTATATTTATAATCCTTAATTGCAACAGCCTCGTCTCAGAAACAGAAGCATGGACGGGATTTCAACCCAACTTTTACTATTGAGCAGAAATTTTGGGCCATTGGCTGCGTGTAGAAAGTAGGAACAGAAAGGAATCATGAGAAGGCGAAGTTTGGTTGGATTATTAGATCTAAGAAATTGTTTTGCTTTGAAAAACAGCGAATCAAAGTTGGAAATTTTTTAAAATTTGGGTGTAGCAGAGGTTTAAGCAAGTGATGGACGGAAGTGGAACACCAACCGCCGGCTCCCTCTCTCTATTAAACAACCCTACGGCTACGCTAAAAGACACGGGGGACCAAGGGAATTTTGGCGCTGGGCATGGGGTAATCCGGCCCGCCGGAGGGATGATATGTTTCAAATTCAAACATTTCTCTTTTTACAATAATAATATTCTTTATTAAGGTTCCATTTGATAGTTTTACAAAGAAAGAAGCGTTTCTTTCTGACACAAGTAAGTCTAATAAATGTGTTTTTAAATCATCAAAAGTCGGATTAGTTAGGTTATTAAAAATTAGTTACCGAACAATTTAGAAGTACTTTTAATGTTTAAAAGTTAAAATGATTTTTTCCCTTAAAAAAAACACACGGTGGTAATTAAAAATGAGACCTAAATTATATATCATCATGCCTGCCACCAAAAGTTGGAGTACGTACTTACCTTACGATCCAAATAATGAGACAATGATTAACAAATTTGGCCGCAACATAAAAAAGGATTCCGTCCCCCTTCTATAGTATGATCCATTCTTCTCTTAACCTTTTCTAACTGAAGTTAGAAATTCGGCTTTTATAAATCTAGATTCCAAAAAGAAACCTCAAAAGTCGGTAACTTTTGAGGTCCTCTCAGAAACTTATAAACTCAAATCCAACCCCCCCCAGAACCGATGTAGGATAGCAACTCCACAAGGGCAAGTCAATAGGCCCGCTGCTAGTATGATCCATTCTTCACCCACTCTCTTTGCAAACTTTGCTATTGATTGGTAGGCAGGTGGAGGAGTGAAATTGCAATATTGCCTTGAAGCTAATATAAATTGCTTAGCATATTAATGGGTTTGTTTGGATAGTTTATTATTTGAAATAAATACTGTAGCACTTTTGATGATGTGATGTATATGAAATAAAAATGTGATTAAAAATATAAAAATGTAAGTTAAAAAATGTGTTTATGATGTAAGCGAAATATTATTTGAGATAATTTGTTTATACAACAGTTACTCTTCGTGGAAACGGGTAATATACCGCTGTAGTACAAAGCTAAAATGAAGCAGGACGAATTTTGACCAAATTTTGTCTCCTGTTGTTAATGTATAAATAAGTAGTAGTAGTAGTAGTAGTAAAAGGTTGTATTGTATCGTGTTGCGTGAGAATAGTAGTGATGTTGCCGGAGTCCTTTCTAATTTTTCTTTTATGAGAAATATTCTCGCAGTCGCAGCATGATTTCTTTCAGAAATACTACTATAATTCATAGCTGCGTAGGCCGTAGAACTTAATTATAGAGTAAAATTTCACATGAACTACAGTTGCTTTATTTTCCCCAAAAATACGTAGGGTTGTGGATTGATATCATGTGATCATCAATCCGCCGGCTTTGCTTTGAGAGCTCTTCATAGCTGGAGGAAGGTCTTCACGTTCTTAGGCCTCATATTAGTGTACATCTTTTTATAGGGTTTGATGAGTGGGGGCTTTTTTGCCGATAAATATAGCAACTATACTGACTATGTTTTTGTTTACCAGGATTCGTAAAAAGAAAATAAAATTTCTAAATTTTGTTCTGTTTATATCGTAAATATAATTTTTAATTATTTTTTATTTTTTACATATCACAACACAAAAATTATTATAATATTATTATTTTTAGATAATTTTGTTTCAGATAATCTTCTATACAAATCAACCAAATTTAAGAGATAAAATAATAGAAAACTTTTTTTTTTGGGGGGGCTACATTTATGTACAGTAAATCAGCTTATCATGGATCGGGTATTGGAGTTTCTTTTAACAAATATCTCAGGCTCTCAAGTCCTTTAAATGTTAGTACAACTTAAAGTGATCTTTCAAAATTATATATTTCCCATGAAAGGACTGCCAAAATTTACCTAACGTGGCCTTCTTATCCAAGCTGTATCACCCTATTCAGCTACGTAATTTGATGCACTTTTATATTTGAAACAGATAGGAAGTGTTACGTCAAAATAGAATGTATCACATTTTTAAGTAATAGTTTGGTGTCTTTATCAAGTTATAGGTTGCTAAGAGAGGGAGAAATAATGTCCAATAATTACGAAAAGATACAACATAACTCTGACCTTTGTATTTAATTAACTCTTGAATGTGATTGCTAACTGACATTTGCTGAAAGACTAAGAGGGTATCAATTGTATTATTTGATCAAATATACGTACAACTATGAACAAAAGGCTGACAAAAAGTTTGGGGTAGGTTTATAAGTCTCCTGCAGAACCATAAAAGTTGCCGACTTTTGTGATTAAAAGTCATTTTTTGGCTTTGACAAAAAAAATGAACAAAAGGCTGACATGGGCTTCCTTTTTTTTTCTTTTTTTTTTATTCATTACTTCATTCTCTTTATTCCTCCGCCCAAACAGAAAAAAAAAAAACAAACAAATTAATTTCTTTCGACTTCAGTTTTGAACTTTTGTTTATTGGTATCCTACTAAATATATTTCCAATCAGCCATGCAGTGTAACCCTGACCCATCGTAGTAAAGACATTTCCCGCACCAAATTCTGGATAGTAGATATATCAAGTCTTCATAACTCAATTGTGATAGTTAGTTACTTCACCAGCCACCGACTTTCTATTGATGGTCGAAGGGGAACCAGTTGATTTCCCATCCTCGAGTTCCCAAGTGAAATTCAAGATGAAACTAAAGCACTTCTTTACCTCTCCCATACCGCTAAATCAAATTCACACAAACTGGTAGCAGTTAGTTATGTTGAACTACGTCGCACTACAATTTGCCAATATGTGATGGTAGCAAAAAAAAAAATGTATATATATATTTTTTAATGATATGGTTGTCCTAATGCTTCTTGTGTCTTCTTCAGAGTTCTAGATAATGGCTTTGTCAAGCAGCAAAACCTCAGAGATCACTGCTGCTTCATCACCAATTCCCAATATTAAGACTCTAAAAATAGTAGTAGTGTTGTCGAGGCTTTTGTCTCTCATTTTTCGAGAGCATCTTGAAATCCAAGGAGCTTCCAACCACAGGAAAACAGACAAAATAATTGTAGATGTTGCCCTTCTTTACTCAATAAGCTACAGAGAGTGCTACCCAAAAAAAAAGACAACGTTGGAGGGACTGATCTTCAGCTTTTAAAAGTTGAACTCAGCTTCATGACAAGCACAAACAATTTGCCTTTGACATGGGTTTCTTGCCTTCCCACCTTTTGTTTGGTTTTATGCCTTTTGCAGTACGTGACAGAAATGGCACCAAAAATCTCCTATCCTCGAGTTCATATTACCACATTGGACTGCTTTGTTTCAATGTTGGTTGGTGCATACATCTCACTTTTCATGCGAGCTTTGTCCATAATCAGATGCTCCGTTTAGACGATGGTTTTTTATGAAGGATGAAAATTTGAAGTCAGCAATTTATGTCGATCAAGTACAAGACAAGGGGATTTAAACACACCATAATCCAAGATTGCGCCTTATTCATCAACCACTTCTGTCACTTTCCATGACTTTCATACTTGAGAGCATCATGATGACTGAGCTTCTTAAGAAGGATTAAAACTCGAAGTCTGCAAAATAATTAATGTCCATGAACTACAAGACAGGGGGATTTAAACACACCATAATCCAAATCTGCTTGTTATTCATCAACAACTTCCATCACTTTCATGCCTTTGGATTTCAAAATAAAACAGGGATTAGATTGAACTACTCCTAACTAGTTGGGTCATGGGTGGGAGGGAGCTGCCATTTTGCAGAGTAATTACCAGCAAGTAGGGTGCCCATAACCAATGCTTATTGAAGACTAACCGAACGCGTTAATCCTATTCAGAAATTTACGCCACAGGGAATATCTTTCCTTCCGTCGTTTAATGCTGTGAGAAATTAAATTGACACAGAGAGTACTAGAGCTTTCGAAGAGCAAAGCCATACCGTTGCATGAAGTACATAAAATTCTTTTGCAGGAAATGTGTTTCCTGTTTCGTGGGTTAGTCATATCTGTCATGAAAACCTTTAGTTCCTAAAATGGAGGAAATTGACAGAGAGGGGACAATGAAGCTGCCCCCAAAATTTTGGTCAGTAAACCATATATCAGAGATCACCAAGTCAGAGAAAAGATTAACCGAGATCGATATTTATTACTCCCAGAATCACGTGCCCCTTTATATATCAGGATTCAAGGACATTAAGCTATCATTGGCAGAGTATCTAATTTGAGAGTTGCAGCAAGGAGAACAGTAGTGGAACATATGTTGCTTAATGGTTAACATTCACATGCCCCGAAGTTCATTACACTCAACTTTTAACAAGTCCTGTTCTTCTCTGCTTACTTCTTTATCTGCTCACTAGATTGAATAGCTCCAAGACTAAGAAATATCACATCTTGTCGAGTCTTTTTTTTTTTTTTTTTTTCGGGGACAATAATATTTTTATAACCTAATCTATCAAAATCTAAAGGAAAGAGAGTCTAAAGAAATTGTACATAAGAGATTAGTAAGGATAAGATTCTAATTAGATCAAAGGGATGATTTGACACCACCTTTAAATTTTTTTCAGTTGACCTACAGTCCAAAGAGACTGGTGGCCGCTGAGCCAACAATGTCTAGAAAATTTGAAGAAACACATTCATGACTAGAAAGGGTTGCTTAGCAGACGATAAGGAACTTTAACCGATGGGAGTCACAGGACAAAAAGCTGAAGTGCTACACCAGCATTTGAACTTTAAATGCGTTGGGTCCAACAATGCACAAAAAAGCACAAGACTGCATCTATGTTTCACTCATTTCTCAAACCTTATGCTTATTCTTATCTTCGTCCTCAAATAGTGCCTCTATCTCCTCTAGACTCTTGCCCTTTGTTTCTGGTAAGCAAAAGTAGAAGAAGATGGTAGCTGCCACCATTATTCCTGAAAGTACAAAGAACACACCCCCAAATGTTATCTTCGTTGAAATGGTAAGAAATGTCATAGACACCACCCCACTAACCAGCCTATTGACTGAGATCGCTAGGCTGGAACCTTGGGCCCGCAATCTCATTGGGAAAATTTCGGAAGAGTATACCCACGTAATCGGACCAAGCCCAATTGAAAAGAAGGACACATCAGAACATACAGCTAGCACACACAGTGCAATTGCCCACAAAGGCTTCCTGTGAGAACGCTGAAGGAACGTGGACCCAATTCCCAACCCAGCCAGCGAAAAGGCCATACCCGTTGTTCCCATTAATAACAAGGGCCTCCTACCGTAGTGATCCAAGAAGAGAGCTGAAACCAACACAAAGGAAGTCTTGGCTATTCCCATTATGACCGTGACCCCAACAAGCCCCTTCCGGCTATGAATTCCGGCGGACTTAAACACCGAAGGCGTGTAGTAAACAACTGCATCATTGCCCGAGGCTTGCATGAAAAAGTTTATCCCAATGGCGGCGACAAGAATCCTGCGAAGCGGCTTAGAAGGCCTTAGAAGTTCCTTCCAGACCCCCTGTCCGTGCCAATCATTTGAGCTGGGCAATTCTGATTTTGGGCTACCATTTGGACTAGTAGTACCATCTTCAACCACCAAAGAAGCAGCTCTGGTTATTTCGTCAAGCCTTTCCTTGGCTTCTCGCTCATTTTCAGAAGTTTTGATCAACACCTTCTTGGCTTCTCCAGTCTTGCCCTTCATGACTAGCCACCGGGGTGATTCCGGCATTTTCATCACCCCAATAGCTATAGCAATGGCCGGAAAGCCGGCCAGGCCAAGCATCAGCCTCCAGTTAATGTGTGGTGGAAGTCCTGAGAATGCGTAGTTGAAGATATATCCCAGTAATATGCCTACGTTAATAAACACTTCAGGAAGTGATGTGAGGAAGCCGCGCGTCATGGCGGGAGATACCTCGGCAGAGTACACCGGTGCAATCATGAGAGAGGATCCCACTCCGATCCCGGCAATGACCCTTCCGGCCATGAGGAAGGGGAACGAGGGGGCCAGTCCCATTAGTAATGCACCGATCAAGAATGTCAAGGCGGCCAAGACAATGGTGTAACGCCGGCCTATCCAATCGGAAGTCTTGCCGGAGGCGAATGATCCGATCAAAGAACACGCATTGAGTGAGCCCACCAAAATCTCTACCTTAACTGATGAAATCTTGAGCGTATCCTTGATGTACAGCACTGCTCCGCTCATCACCCCAATGTCTAAAATTAATCAATTCATTAAAACTCAGTAATACTAATAATTAAAATGTTCCATTCAAAGACTACCAATAAAATAAAAAATTGTTAACCTGAACACGTACGAGTAAGCTGACCAATCGAGTGCAAAAAAATAATGGGAATGCAAGAAGTAACACAGCAGTAATATGAGCGACGGACGGTCGACGATGTTAACGTAATTACCGTAGCCCAGAAGAATGGAATTGGTGGAAGCCAAGACGGCACATGCCAAGGCATACTTGTTAAGACGAGGAGGCCTCTGGTTGGTGGATTGGGATTGAGACTCTAGTGCCGCCGTCTCCCTGGCATCCGTAGCTGATTTCACTCCACCTCCTTCTTCCATGCGTTGTATTATTTGCCGAGAAAAATTTGTGGGGGTCCTATTACTGAGGAACCAACTGCTAAGACGTCGATTTTTGGTTTAAAGTAGGGAGAACGTAATCTGTATTGAGAAATGGATAAACGAGCATTGTTGTTAGGCATGGGTGAGTGGTTTTTTGGTTAAAACTGATTCTGTGTAATCGTTCGGGGTGTAGCGCTTTGGTAAATGAGTACTTCGTGGTAATTGCGCTAACAGATTTGCCAAAGTACAAGGAAGGATTATGGATGGATGTACGTATAACTGCTTAACATGGCAAAACTAATATGTGCTAATTACATTTTGCCCGCCTAAACTATTCTCGCGTTGCACTTTGCACTCTTTAACTTTGGATGGCAGCACCCTTTTTTTTTTTTGTTTAAGTGTAAATTAGAGGAATCGAGCTTACGAACTTTCACTTACACTTCCTGCTCGAACCACTCAACTCATCTCTTTCCCCCCTCTCTTGCAGCACTTAACTACCTTTAACTTGTAATTCATTGTACAATTTTAAATGAAACTATCTTCGGTGGAAAAGAATGTTTATGCAATCGATATACCCTGAATAATCGTGGCTAATTGCCTAAAATACTCTACAAGTGCATGTAACTCAGAAAATCCTATCCACTATCCCTGTGTCTTTATGTTTTCCAGTAGAACTCTTTTTCACTCCGCCGTCTCTCAGCAAAACTCAACTCAACTCCACTCTTAGTTAATAATCCCTTCTAATCTGAAATGGCAGTAATGGATGCACTTTTGCATACTCCCTGCGGACTGCATAAGCCTAAACTTTACGACAAGGATGCATGATTTTGGCTATGTAACTGTTTGTTCACGGGAAGCGTGATGCTTACCAAACCTGAAAAATAAGCTGGATTGATGTGGGCTTTACGTAACTTGGGGAATGGCACGAAATTAATCATGAACGAACTACGCACCCGACTCTCCATTGATTTTCAGAAAATGGAAAAGCCTAGTTGTTGGCTGGCATTGAGGTTCTTGACTCAACTTTGCTCGCACGGAACATATTTCTCTAGTAACATAGGACAAGTGGATACATAACATCTCTCTTCTAAAACCATAAAATTCGTGTGTTCTCTTCTAAAACAGCTAATCTTCAATTCTTTCATTTCATCTTAGGCCAATCATTAATCTTAGCATCTTGTAGTAGTTAAGGTTTTCCATTTTAGACCAATCACTAATGCCAATGTTTATGTTTGAGAGGAAGAACATTGTCTGAGCATCTAATTCAAGCCTGGAGGCCGAAAATTCGGATAGGTTAACCTCTCAGTATATACCGAATAGCTTTTCCTTTCTGCACCATCTTCAAACACGGTCATCTAATTCTATCAATATATATATATATATAGAAAACAAAATCAACGATAAAAATACGGCCTGCTAAAAGAGCTATTACTGAAAATTATGGATTTTCTTTTCTTTTTTTTTTGCGTTTGATGTCATACTATCATGTATTTGATAGTGTCTGATCAGGGGAAAAATGATTAATGAATGAGCTTACAGTAATTAACTGCCTCAACAAATCCAAAGCAATCAGTGGACCCGGAACCAAATTCTGGCCCGCTCCGGGAACCTGGCTTCCTGTGTTCCCCAACACGGTCACTCGTCAGAAACCAAAGAAAGAGGAAGCAACCACAGAATGAGAAATTCTTGCCGTCAGAAAAGGAGAGGGAAAAAGAAAGCGTCGCCTGAGAGATTCGAACTCTCGCGGGGAAACCCCATGTACTTAGCAGGCACACGCCTTAACCACTCGGCCAAAGCGACACCATTTGGTTGGTTGACAGCCAAAGCACCCTTAAAATTATACTAGTAAGCATTTGGCCGTGTCTTTTTTTTTTTACCTTCTTTTTTGGGTCCCTTCTTTTCTTTCTTCAGTAGGCAATTGGGCAGGTAAAGCTCAACTAGCGATGCTTGTTTGGCATTCGAGAAGTGAAGAGTGAGGCTGGTGTTAGTTGTTACCACTTACCACTCTCAAGAATTAAAAGAGCATGCAAAAACCACATACACTGAGTTGAAGGCTAGAAATTGAGTGAGTGGCTAGATTGCTTTACCAAGAACGCGGTGTTTGTTCAAACTTCAAAGGGAAGTGCACCTCAAGATTTCTTTGCACTTTACCACTTCCGTGCAGCCTTGTTCTTCTTCCACTAGCTACTGAGCATCAGATATGAATAGATGAGGGATCGATTCTATAAGCCATGCCACAGGAATAGTTGTTTTTATATGGAGAGCGTGAATGTGGGCTTGGAAATGGGTGCCGTTTTTTGGTTCCAGTGCTGAATATTATTCCCTGATGACTGCACTCACCTCTCAGTATTCGGTGTAAATTTGCTGTTTAATTGCCCAGCCCAATGCGGCATAAATGGTGTAGATAGTAGTGGGGTGGGAGTAGACCGGACCGGAATCCGGATTGTCTGAGAAGCAGACAATCAGGACCAGAATCCCAAAATTATGCTACAATATCCCAATCCACTGTACTAAGAAACTAGTATGCAACCAAAAGTACCAAGAGAGCTTTAAAAGCTTTGCTTGGGTGTATCCCCTGATCAGCATTGTAAAAATTCAGGCTTTTCTGGAGATTTTCATCGGTGGGTACGCAGGCATTCATTCTCCGATTTTTCCTTGGATTTCTTCAAATCCCCCCTTCCCCCTCCCTGCGGTAAGATAGAATAGGAATAAATTTATAATAGATTCTATCGTATTAAACAAAAAACTAGTATGCAACTGGTAGCACCAGAATTGACAGTACTGTTTATTTTGAAAAAATGATATTAACACTCCTGAAAAAATTTCAGCCATTCCTTCCCTTCTTTTTTTACATCAGAGGAAGTTCTTAAATAGTGCCTGAGATTTTTTAAGGAATGCTATATCATTTCCCCTTCTTTCAGGTCTCTTGTGTTCTTTATGCTGCTATCTTTTGCCATAACTGCCGGCTTTCACTGTTTAATTTCGTCATATTCTGAATGTATTGTAGCGCTCCCTCCCTCTTTCGTGATAAATTGTTGACATTGCTGGTCCAATTCATACGAGTTTTCAAATCATCCCTCGTAACAGATGACCCCTTACTGTAACTTTATCAAACTTAGTTGCTCTGCGGTTTGCTAACCGCTTATTACTTGGTTGCACTTGATACATAAAAGTCTGGTGTAGTACGAGTTAGTGCTGTCATTGCAATAGCATGCAGCAAGTGAAATCGAATCACTCGAACTCAAATGCATGAAGGAAGAACCAACCATCCGGACTCGTCATCCATGCAAGCTAAAGCAGACGAAATAAATTTTTTTTTTAAAAAGGAATGGTACCGTAATGTAGCACCGTGAAAGGCATTGATTTTCATGCCATCGTGCAGATTATCTACAAACCAAAATATTTTGTGCTTTAACTTGCAGCTACTGCGGTGCTCGACAAAGCACTTGAAAAGGCCTGCGGCGGTTCTAGAATCATTTACCTCTAACAAGTAACAACAGGCTACAAAGAATACCAGTGGTAAGTCTACAATATCTACAATGTTCAAAGCTTTACCTCACCTTTCTAAGATTAATTTTCAACAGGGAAATCATGTGACTTTTGCACTATAAACAACTCCAATAATGTCTGAAGCAACATGTGAAAACCAATTAACAGCAGTACCAAAGAGGAGTTCCCAGAACCAGAGATCCAATGCCAGGACAGATGAAAAGATGAGCAGTGCCAGAGTCTGATAACGGTTTAGAGGCCAACCCAAGACTTCTGCCATTTTCTTCAAAAAGGGGAGGGAGCTACTTCTTAGGTTATGGCCCTTTATGGACCAAGCTGTTATCCACTGCACTCGAGATGGGACAAGGTCAAATTCCTCCCTCAATCGCCGTCCCAGGTCTGGCATGTGCCCTCCCCCATAAAGTATAGCAACCTTGTTATGACCTTCAGCAATTGCTCTGTTAAGTGCTTCTGTTGCAGCTCTGTTTCTCTCACCAATGATAACAGATCTCTCCTCTACATCAGCAGTGACTTGTGTGAACCTAAGCATCAGTAGCATTTCATCAGTACTAGAACAACAAAGATATGGTAAAATGCAATTCACTACTTCAAAGTAATGATAAATTGGTCTGAAAACAGTCATGTGATGCCTCATTTTGTACTAGCTAGTCTAGGCCTTCCAACGGGAAACTAAGGCTTCCACAATTTCATTTATCCATGGACTTCAAATGAAGGTTTTCAGTACTTAGCATACACTTCTTTTCAATTTGTCATGAAAATACATTGAACAGTTCTTCATGCAAATTTGTCATGAAAATCTATTAACATACATTTCTAGTCCTTAGATTTCTTTTCAATTGGTTTATCCAATATCAATCACTCTATTCCAAAAGTTACCTTGAAAAGTACATTACATTCACATAGAGTATTTCTCACACAGCAAGTTGTGCCAAAGGCAGATGATACTACAAAACGAATGACTTACTCAGACGTTAGCCTTTTTGCAAGAAAAACCTTCATTGCAGCACCAAAATCAAGCCTGGACAATGCTTCCAATTCTGGAAATTCAGATGCCTGGTTTCCCACATCTGTGCAAACACTTCCAATGATGAAGAGTCCAACAAGAGGCATGGGCAGCACTCGAGAAGCCCATAAAAGTTTGGATCTCCAAGGACCAAGATCTTCTGGAATTGATGTAGGCTGCACAATGGCTCTTGTCGATCTAAGTGTCATATCTCTGGCAAATGTAAAGAAGCTCTCACCTTTTTCATGCTGTAACAGTATAGGACGTTACTAACTTTTTCTAGACAAAATGTAACTTAAACAAATTTTTCATCGGAACAATATGACCAAAAACAAGGGAATGCCACGTTATGGCACTTAAAAGGGTATTAGGATGTAAATGAGTACCAACCAAACGAGTTCTCCTTGTGATTTTCAAGAAAAGCTAACATTCTATATGAAGTATCTAGATGACCTTGCCAAGACCCAAATTAAGATGAATTTGGAATAAAATAAGTGCTCTTGCAGAAGTTAATACTGAAGCCTAAAGGAATAGATCCTACCTGAAGTAACTTAAAGGTTTCAAAATCAAGATCTGCATGGTACCAGTTCTCAGCCTGGTAGTCAATACAATCTAACTGGAAATCAAGCATAAGAAAATTAGCCATCTGCCTCTGAATGCAGCCAAGAATATTAAATCCCCTTGAGGCTGAACCTTTAAGTTTCTTTTTAGCAGCATGATTTCTTCTGCTTTCTAGACTTTCTCTGCTAGCAACCATCTCATAAAGGACACAATCATACAATTCAAGTTCTTTTTGCAAGGTCTCAAAGTACCTGCAAATAAAAAGATTAAATCATGTCACAATTTCCACCATTTACAACTTAAATGCAGTCAACACAAATACCCAAAGTTCTCAACGCTTTTTATTACATGATAGATTAATAAAAAGTTAAATATGTGAAAAGTTAATGATTTAGGCAATTGTGAATCCGCATAAAAGAGGTGGATGATTGTCTATTATGGTTTTGACGAGAGATGGGCATCTTGAATTTTTTCTCCTCCTGAGGAACAGCATAAAGATCGCATGTTTACGTCCAAACACAAGACTATGACAGATTATATCACTGAAACAGCAAATAGATCTCAGATAAAGCAACCAGAAGCTAAAAGGATGCTGGTCCACCAAAAGAATGACTACGCCTTGATTATAAGTTCTTCATGAGAGTGAAAAAATAAAAGATGAGCAAAGCCCCTAAGAAAGAAATACAGAGAACAATAAGGATTAGATTCATACACTGAGAGTACCTCAGCAGTTAAGAAACTCACATGCAAGAATTGGATCAACTATATCACAGATTGCTCCATGATCTAATAGGTTTACAAGCAGAATTTATCATTGGCTTGTCTAATTAACAAGTACAAGAAAAAAGATCAATGATCAATAGAAGTTCAGCAAACAACAAAAGATTATCCAAATCACCAATAAGAAAATTTCAAGAAAAATTTCATCTTACTATTTCAAAGCCATTTTCCAATTCACTGCCAGCCAGCCTAATGTTTCCCAGCTCTAACAAGGAGATAGAGCATAATCTTGCTTGCTATGAGTAAGAGTTAGAGATAAAATGCACTAGTTTTCTTGAATCTCCTAAACCAAAAGGTTTTTGTCATCTTGTCTCATGCTTTAGTTATTTTTATATCCATTCTTCTTCATTATTGATTATCCTCGTTTCTCCTCATTAACATATCCCACAAAAGGAACACCACGGACACAGGTCTATAAATCTATACACAAATAATATAAACACTCTCAATGAACTTTTTATCTCACGTACATCAAATCCTTAAAAATATATTTTTCTACAAAAACTCCTAAAAATAGCAATCCAATCGGGTACTTACTCTTTATCTGCAATGTGTATAGTCGAAACCAAATCAACCTGCACCAAAAGTTTTAACAGAGTGACGTAGTTAAAACGACTCCACGATTGAAAGCTTCACAAACAATCAAAGCATTCTTAAAACCCAAATCAGAAACAAAGGCAAAAAATTCCCCCCTTTGTTCACAAAAAGAAAAAGAAAAAGAAAAAATGCTCACCTGAAGAAATGGTTGAAGAAGGGACCAAGGGAACTTCTTGCGATAACTAACAACGGCAGTCTGCAACTCAGAACTTCTATAGCTTCCTCCCTCTGCATCATCGCTAGACTTGGAATTTGAGCTTCGCTTGATGAACCTCATGAAATCTGCAATGGAATTGTTCTCCAGAAAATGCTCAGCCGGCCCATTATCGGCTTCCACTAATTGCGACTGCTGCTGCTGCTGCTGCTGTTGCTTGAAGGAGGCCCTCAACTTGAAATTTCTGAGCCCAGAATTTCGGATAAATACGGAGAAAACGCGAGAGGACGAGGAGGAGGGCCAATCGGGGTTAGCGAGTGGTGAATAATTGGATGACGACGATGGTAGCGTTGTAGAGAGTAGAGCCAGGGAGCCATGAACCATAGCGCTCTCCGCTCAGATTCAGAGGATTCCAAATTCAGAAAATTTGTGTGCTTTTTAGTGGGTGTAATTTTGAGGTGAGGATATATCATCAGTATCATACGTGTTCTGGAATTTTATTTTTATTGTTCTTTTATTATCCTCCTTTATTTATATGTTTCACAAACAAACAAGAATATGTACGAACGATGAACAACAGAACAGAGAAGTTGTTTATCAGACAATACATGCACATTATTATTGCCCGATCTATTCTCACCATCACTTTGAGATCCACTTGAAGTTTTTTGCTGCTTTTTTTTTTGGGTTAATGGTAATTTTCTTGGACTTCACTTTGAAAATGAAGTCTAGTATTGGCTCGCACGCCAAAAACTCCGTTGCTTTTTCTTAAAAGCCACACCGACAAGCCCAGAGTCAATTAGTTTAGGACAAACCGTTTTGATTTCTTTGTTTATGGTAAATGGTGACAAGTAAAAGGAGCCCACAAGAGAGACGGAAATAAGTTAAAAAGGAATCCAGTGCTTCGAATTTTCTTTGCTGCCTTTGCCTTCAATTATTGACTTCAAGTTCCAACCAATATGATGTGGTTATTTTACATCCGATACAATGAATACAAGACAATCCAACATCTTAGTGACCTATTACAGCTCGTATCTGTGAAACGAAAGATATTATCAAAGAATAACTTCTGACTTACAAGCAAAAGAATCAAAAGAACAAGAGCCCCCACTCCGGAACTGCTCGAGCTGGCTTGAGTTTAGGTTGCAATGGCTGCAATCTTTAAGAAAAAAATGATATCTGCTAAACAAATATGATTCCTAGCTTTTACTACTTCCTCCTTCTTTAACTGTTTCTTTTTCTTTATGGGCTCACTGCCATGCTTCTTTCAATTAAAAACACTTTGTTTTCGGCTGAATACCGCTCATTGATATAGCAACACGAGACCAGCTTCTAAATCCTCCAACCTAAGTGTAAGTAATTCATCTGTATCTATGCAGTCAAAACTGAGCCTCAAATCCAAATTTTCTCTTGCATTGACTAGCATCGGATCTACTAGACCTCCATTCATTTCCTGGCGCTGCTTTTCAGTTGTTTCTCTGTCTATAAGTGCTGCAACAGCATCTATGCTACACGAGGGGTGCAACTTAAATCCATACAACAAGCTATTCTCAACTTGATTAGTCATTTTAAGATGAAGAATCTTGGCAAGATCCTCAGAACTGAAGTCGTTAAAAAGAAAAAACTTTGTTACCCTTCTGCAGAAGCCTTCATTTGAAGAAATCACACGCTTCATTGGTTCACTGTAGCCAGCAAAGATTACAACAACTTTTCCACTATCCATGACTGACATTATTTCTTCTAGAGCCTCCACCCCGTAGTCTTTATCATCTGCCTTCTGCATGGGTATGAGTCTGTAGGCTTCATCCACGAAAAGAATTCCACCTTCAGCTTCTTGTATCTGCATGTGGCTCAAAAAGTTGTTCGTCAATTAGTGCACAGAATTGCTGGCAAAAGTAGTTTCTAAGAAATTATTAAAACAGAATTATCACAAGGTACCTTTCTCCTTGTCTTTGGTCCTGTGTGACCCACAAACTCCCCAACTAAATCTGTTCGCTGCACTTCTGTTACCCTGTCGGTAGGAAGAATTCCAACCATGTGGAGTAATTTTCCAAGCACTCGTGCTACCATAGTCTTACCTGCAGAGAAGTTCCAATCGATTGAATGAGAAACCACTGGAGTATGAATCCATCTCAACCTTTTCCATTTAACATGAAAATGATTCTCAGAATGCAAAAAGCTGATTAAACATAAAGTGCTTCCACCAACATAATCGGCAAAATCTTACTTCCTATTACCTGTTCCAGGATTTCCCAAGAAGGCCATGTGAGGTGCCCTTCTAGCACCAACTTTTAGTCCAAGTGCGCGTCGCCTCTCATCCAAGAGCATCCCCTTTGCCCATTTTCGGAGTTGTACTTTGAGCTCATCTAGTCCAACTATGTTTGATAACTCATTTTCCAGTGCATCCATCTTTGCTTGAGTCTCGCTGCATGCTTCAATAGCTTTACGCTTTCTCTGCTCTTCAAGGTGTTTGTGGAGAATTTCACGTAATTTTTCACTCCCATGGCTTTGTGAAAGATGATTCAAAGGAGTCAGACCCTCCTGCAATTAAAGGACATTTCACTAATGAGGACGAACAAAAATATAGCACTGAGATATGCAAACCAAATGGCAGGCATCATACATTATCTTTGGCACTGCAATCGGCATTATATTCGAGCAATGTCTTCACAGTTGAATAATCTTCTGCTCGAAGTGAATGCCAAACAGCAAGATGCAGCGGGGTCATGCCATTCTGAAATGCACAATGGAGAAGAATGTATGCATTTCAGTAAGTAGAAAATTATAATATCCATGTTCAAAATAAAGTCTTTGAGTAGAATGAAACAGGAATAAAAAGAACACACACATTTGCTTTGGCTTCTATAGAGGCACCATGAGCTAGGAGCATCTTTGCAGCTCCATTACATCCATTTTTAGCAGCCATGTGCAGTGGGGTCTCCCCATACTACAAAAGTTAAGATGTCAAACTAATAAGAGCATTGTACAAATTCTGTCAAGACATTGAACACCATTGCTGAGAAGGATAATAATGAAAGAAGCCACACAGAAACACAGAAACAACAAAAATAATAATAAATAAATAAATTCT
Organism: Coffea eugenioides; assembly: GCF_003713205.1. Taxonomy (NCBI): domain Eukaryota; kingdom Viridiplantae; phylum Streptophyta; class Magnoliopsida; order Gentianales; family Rubiaceae; genus Coffea; species Coffea eugenioides. The sequence continues at coordinate 9,140,290 of NC_040040.1, forward strand.
TCTTTAACTTTATGCCTGCTTTGAACTCATACATTGTTACAAAAGTTTATTGCTCCAAGCTTGGTTAGCAGTAAAACAGGAAGGAAGCCTGACGTTCTTGTATGGATCTAAACTAAGGTCCAATTGCCCGGATCCTAATTGGCTTTTTCAAATTCAATGACGTCTGAGTCTGATTCCCATCCAATTACAACCCTATATGCATAAAACATTACACCTAGATATGCGAGATATAGCATACAGATGAATATGGACCACATCTATATGAGCTATGTATGGATAGGAAAACACTCTAACAAAACATTCTCTCAGAAAACCATAAAAAACCACAACACATGTTCTAGGTTATATTAAAGTGAGAAGACAAGGTCCTTTGAAGGTCAAAAGCTCCAAATATGGACGTACTACTTAATAATCTGCTGCTAATCCTCCAAATACATAACTAAAATCATTTATTGCAATTAGATTTTATAAAACTCACATAGAATCCTTCAATCGTGACATTTTCATTCAAGAAGAAGATTAAACAAGCACTATAAAAATATAGCTTTTACATACCATATTCTTGGCCTCCAACTCCACCTTTTCTGGTCCAGCCCAATCAAGCAGAAGCTTAATTATTTCAACATTGTTGTAACCAGCAGAAACATGAAGTGGTGTCTGTGCCATCTGCAGCCAACCAGCAAAAAGATCATTAAGACCATACTTATAGATGAAGTGCATACTGATTTTGAAGCCAATTAGCAAGTAAAGATTGTAAATAGCTTCTAACGAAGGAATTCTCTACTTTGAAAATAAATAAATGAACAAGCAATCAAAGTAGCATTAATGCCAAGACAATTAAGTTAAGATAAGGTCATATCTTGCAACAGGAAAACTTACAACAGAAGGTTAACAACCTGAAAATGGATATTTCATTGCATGATTGAGATGTATACAACACTGCTCAATTCACCATATAACATTTCATTGAAATTCCAACTGTTCAATCATACTTGCATGATAATAGATAACAAGTTATGAAAAGTCTTCTAAATTTGTATTAACCAAGAAACAATCTTCATTTCTGTCTATTTGGAGAAGCTTCATAATGTAGCAAAAAGTCTTCTCCAACACCTGTCTCCACTCCAGGCTTCATAAGTGAGCAAGCAATCAAAGTAGCATTAATGCCAAGACAATCAGCTTAAGACAATATTATACCTAGAAAAGAGAAAACTTACAATGAAAGGTTAACAACCAGAAAGTAGCTATTTCATTTCATGATATATAAATGTAAACACTACCTACTGATTTCACTAGATAAGATTACTCAAAGTCATTGAGTTCCCATCATTCAACATTCTAAGATTTCTCAATTTCTAGAGCAAGATGGTAGCTAACATGTCACGAAATGTCTTTGTATTAAACTGAGAAATGATCTTCACTTCTATGTATTTGAAGAAGCTTTCTGATGTAACAAAGGTCTTCTACAAAACCTGTCTCCACTCCAAGTTTCATCATGATTACAATTTACAATGGTTGTTTGCTTCAAAAACTACTACGTTTAGACCATGCTGACTCCAATGAGGCTCCCAGAGCAAAAATTAGCACATTAGCAAACTACACTAAGAACCTGCATCACCTTCTACTTTGATAGTGACCAACTACCGTTCCAGCTCAATTTATGCAGTCAGCCTCACTCTGACTAGCACAACCAAAAAATTGGAAGGACTCACGTTTTGAAGTCAAGATCACAGCAAATGTGGCTTAACTACTGTTAATCAGGTGCTTTTAACTAAACGTTTAAGTGCGTATTAGCAAGCTTATCAGATCTTAACCAAGATGAAATATTTATTTCCTCCTGAGGAATTCCTCATATAAAACTCAATCAATAATAAAATTAAAAGGTTTTACTAGACGGAAATTGGGGGAATATTCACAATGCATCCACTAAAAAACAATTTATGACCAATCTCAGAGACCAAAAGCAAACAAGACTAACTTGGGAAATTCCGGGACAGACAAGAAATGTAAAATTGAAATACAAAAGGGATTTCTATTTACTTCATAGATAAATTAAAGAAACAAAGAAGGAGATCTTACAACAGGGTTTCGATCATTGAGTAGAGAAGGATTGTCACGAAGTAGCTTTTGGAAGGCAATGAGATCCCCAGACTGAGCCAACCCGTGTATGGTTGTGGGTTTGGAGGATCTTGACCTTTGATCCTTGAGTTTCTGCATAGTTTCTCGGTATAATAGAATTATCTTCTAATTTTATGTTGTTTCTTTATCTCCTCTCCTCTCTCCCACAGAAGCAAGAACTGAAATTGAATGAAAAAAGATAGGTGTGGGAGAGAGGGAGAGAGAGATTAAGAGTGGGGTGTTTTTATTTTCAAAGGGAATTCTTGAAATCAGTCATTGCTGCTGCTGCGAAATTGCGAATACATATATGCGCGCGTCTGAATTTCCCTGGCATGGGAACGCGAATAGTTCGCATTGTGCAGATGCGGCTGGCAGTTGTGCTTTTCTATTTTGTGCAATGATTTGCCAGCTGGATACCGTCCGTCCATAATTCACCGCTGCCCCCAGCTTTGAAAATTTTAACTCCTAGTGTTGAGAATTAGCACGAGGCATGATCTTTGGTGTTAAACTTAGGTACCGGATCACGTGCTCATGATGCCCGAAACAGCAGTGTAACATTCAGGTATTCTCTTTTTTTTAAAAAAAATTTAAGGTAAGGATAACATTTGTATATACTAATCTATTTTAATCTAGAAGAAAAGAATTTAAAGAAACAATATATAAATGACCAATAAATATAAGAATCTACTAAATCAAAAAGATAATTTGATACCTCCTTTGAGTTTTTTTCAAAGGACTCGAACTCCTGACCTAAATCTCAAATAAGGATTTTAGTCCCTTTTTTTGGTCTCGATGGTTCATTCGGGCATTCCTATCAATGTGGTGGATTGGTTGCAATTCAAATGTTTTACTGAATTCAAATTGATAGATTAATAAAATCTAAACGGTACAAAATGGTATGTATAATAAAAAAATAAAGGAAATGATAATTAAATACACGTTTATGATATAAAGGAAAAAATTCAAATAATAACCTGTCCAGACACTTTCAAGATGGAAAATTTTTCACTTAAGATTTGGAAGTTGAAAATGCATGACTCTGAGTGTGAAATTGACATTGGATAAAGTAATGGACCAAGTTCGTACAATAACACATGTTTTTTATGTTTTTGTAGGAGAGTTTTTCTTACATGTACTTATCATGCACCCATATTACATTTATCTAATTTGTTATATATATATATATATATATGTACATATTAATAATTATTATCACTCTTTATATTTATATTTTTTATTTAATTTTATCTGTTGTTTATTGTATTTATCTATTTTTAAATTAATTTTATATTTTAAAAATATAATATTTAAAATAAATCTTAACTAGTGACAACAGGCACCAATTCCCAAGAGTCACCAGACCCTTATAGAAAAATGATTTCTAACCAGAAATAAATGATTTTGATTAAAAACATGGACGCTTGCTACAAGTTCCTGCCCGAATTCGTCCGTTCTGGAGTTTTCCCGATCATCGCAACCGGTGGCAAAATATCTTGGTTCGATTTTGACGGGAAGGCAAGAATCGCCGGTCATCTGTTGTTGTGGAGTTAACAATTTACCATTCATTGACGGTTGATCCCCACGCGATTCCAGAGCGAATACTGAATACTCGAATGCAATGAGGGGATTAAACAGTCGTCCTGTCGAAGCAAAAGTGACAGCTTACAAACTTCCAAAGAGTGATCAAAACGCCACGTTGCGTGAGTCGATGAGGTAGCTGTAACGTGTGGACATCACACTCCACTTCTTGCCCCTATGCTTCGTTGCTTGCCTATTTTTTTTTGCTTTGAATTTTGATCCTCCATATCTTTCCAATTCCTCGGATATTTCCAGCTCAAAATTTTGCTCAATGTTCACAAGGTCCCAGCCTCCGTCCCTAAAGATTTGAACGTTACCATTTCTTTCATGAACCCATCTCATCTCTCTGTACAACCTCAGCTACAACGACATAGGATAACTTCTTTCCAGGATGGCCACCATGGCAAAGTTGCACGTGTCACCTTATACCAAATGGACGGTCCATTCGCCGCTGGTCCGGCAAGGTTTCCCTCCTAGTATTTTGACGTGGGATTCCGTTAGTGTAAAGGGTCGTTGTAGAATTCGGTTTAGACCATGCAGGTCTTTCAGGTCCGAGGACGAACCGAACGAAAGAGTGAGCAAAGGTGAAATTTTGAAGGGAAAAAATGGGTTGCAGTCCAAGACCAGTGCCGATGAAGTATTGCGGGCTATTCGGTCTTTTGTTTGGAAATTTTCGAAGCCCAGCTCACGATCGCAAGCTTTGGAGCAGTTGGAGGAGAAGTTATCGGGGGTAATTATTTTGCTTCCCTGCTGTTAAAAATAGGAAAAAAGAACTAAATGGAGAAGCGTTGGAGGTTTAGGGTCTCGTGTGTAATATGGAGCTTATCTTGAACTATTTACTCGGGAAAGTTTTTGTCTTTTTCATTTTTTTAAGATGTCCGGAAATAGAGGATTTAAGATTAGGCAAGTGCTCTTGAGGAACTAATAGACATAGTCTGTTGCATGTATTAACAAATGAAATTTTATGCTCGTATTTCTCTGGGATTTTGGTATTTTTTGAGTCTCTGTGATTTTTTGTGATTTTGATATTTAAGAAATAAGCAGGTGGCTATTCAAATTGCAAGATACATCGTGACAATGATGAGCACTGGTGCTATATTATTGATCGGTTTTCGGTTGTCAGGTTAGCTGAGAATTTATTCACTGTACCATGTTTTCCTTCAAGATAAAAGGGAAAGAAAAACAAAGATATCTACTTTCTTTTACTACAATCTAGCATCACAAGTTTGATTTTTGTTTCAAAGTTGATAACTGATGGGCAAATCGATAATTTGTTTGCTTGGGATTTAAGGTGGTGATGGCCAGATGAACGAGTTGATATGGTATAGTTGGCTTGGAGGGATCATTATCGGGACTATGATTGGTTCCAATATGGTGCTGGACGAAGTGAGCAGAGCCGGGCCTCGCAATGTTGTCATAACTGGCAGGTAAAATCCTCCTAATGGGAGGGTGATTTGTTTTATCTATTTGCTTTTAATTGATGCAAATCATCCAAAATGATTTTTTTCCTCTTGAGAGTGCTGGTAATGCACTTTTGTTTAGGTTATTGGAAGTCATATTCCAATGCATGTGGCCCTAGACTAATTAATTAGCTTGCCTGATTGATGATTTAAGTGGCTTCATTTAAGCACAAGAACTATAGTTCTTACCGGGTGCAAACCTTTTAAAAATATTCTAGACTTAATTTGTGATGCAAGCTTGTATGAAGAACTATTGGAGTTTTTAAGTGTTATTCATGCTCGCATAGCTAGTTTCCTTCTTGGTTCAGAGTTAGTTCTACGAAGTCATTTTGGATTCTGTTTTTTCTACTTATTACTCTATATTACTCTATACTGATTACCCTCTTATTGTTGCTGAAGTACAAGGGGATTGGGGAAAGCTCTTGCTCGTGAATTTTTACTCTCCGGGGACCGAGTAGTTGTTGCTTCACGCAGGTGCTTTACAAGTTTCTTTACAAGAACTAAACTTGTATTCCTTTCCTATTTCCACTTCCAACTCCTTTGTTTACAGTTTCTTCTTTTGAAGCAGTCCTGAGTCCGTCAACACGACTATTAAAGAGCTTGAAGAAAATCTCAAGCAAGTCTTGATCAGCTCAGATGTTTCATCAAGTAAAAAGTTGGCACAAGCAAAGGTGGTGGGCATTGCATGTGATGTCTCTGTACCTACTGATGTGAAGAAATTGGCAAACTACGCAATCAAGGAACTTGGTTCTATTGACATCTGGGTGAGGATTCTTTGATTCTGGTATTTCTTTCTTTTCAAATTAATTTCTTCCAATTTTTTTTTGTAATTTTTCTTGCTTCATCAGTGGGGTCATTATTTGCTCTGATCGGTAATTGGCTTCCATCCACCTTCGGTGGTTATGTGGAAGACTGTATTCCTATTTCTAGCATCAAAAAGTCTTTGAAAAGTGGATGAATTGCTTGAGTCAGATAATTTTAAATGGAAGGCACTGTTGAATCGTGGTCTAATGTGTCAAAATCCTTCATGTTGAATTTCATTTAGTTGTGCTTCCTTGATGAGTTGTATAACACACAAGGCTCACATCTTCCATCCTGCCCATTGATTCTTGATCCCTGTACAATCTGCAAACTTTATTGTTCAAAGAGACCTATTTGATATGAAAATCATAATGCCAAAAATATTGGTACTTAGGTAATCTTGAATATCAACAGGTAAATAATGCTGGGATGAACAAAGGTTTCAGACCCTTACTGCAATTTACTGATGATGATATTCAACAGGTATGCCCTCCATTATGCAGAATGTCCATGGAATCTTCTTTTGATGTTGTACCTTTAAAGTTCTGTTATGCATTTGCATAGATAAAGGCAAAATGTTTCTGTGATCTATAAAGTGCATTAAAGCAATGTCTTAACACCATGCAAATCAGTTAAATTAGTGACACTCTTTTCCCGTTCAGATGGTTCACCAATTTTTCAAGATTTCAATGAATGACTAAAAAGCAAGAAAGGGCATTAGGAAAGATGTTAGCTTAATTAAAGTGTAACTACACATTTCTCAATTATCTCCAATAAATACTTCATTGAACTTGCAACAATGCACATCAAAGTCAAATTATAAGGATAAAGGACACAGGACAAAGGAAATTTAAAGGCAAAGATGTTGACTTTTTTGGTAGTATTCTGATTTCTCTACATTATGCACTGCTGCTTTTTTAATCTCCCACCAATTCAATGACTTATTGCACTTATTTTTGCAAACCTTATTCTTTAACTGATCCCTGGCTACTGTCATATGATTCTGAGAAAAGATTGTCTCCACAAATCTGGTTGGGTCCATTCTTTGTACTCGTGAAGCCATGCGGATAATGCAAAGCCAAAAACTGGGAGGACACATATTCAACATGGATGGTGCAGGTTCTGGAGGATCTAGTACCCCCCTCACAGCTGTGTAAGTTCTTTGAAAATTAGTAGGTTTTGATTGAATAATTGCTGCTAGAATTTTTCCCAATTTTTTTGTTCATTATGATCAAGCAATTATTTTTCGAGTTGCTTTACCATTGATGATACAATTTTTGGATATCCCGGATCTGTAGGTATGGGTCGACAAAATGTGGTCTTAGGCAGCTACAATCATCACTTCTGAAGGAATGCAGACGATCAAATGTTGGAGTGCATACAGCCTCTCCTGGCATGGTGCTGACAGATTTGTTGTTGAGGTACCACCAGTCATGATTTGTTTTGAACATTTTTTCTTTTCTGTAGTTGAATTCAATGTCTGTGCACTGAGTTAAATAAGTTTTGTTGCTCTACTTTGCCCATCAACAGATTACCAATCTAGATTTTGCTTTTTAGTTCCAATTATTACGTTCAAGACTTGCATTTTGTTTTGGAGAGAAGTTTTACATATAAATTTCTCTGCAGTGGCTCAAGTATAAAAAACAAACAGATGTTTAACATCATCTGTGAGCTGCCTGAGACAGTTGCAAGAACGTTAGTTCCACGTATGCGTGTTGTAAAGGGTAGTGGGAAGGCCATTAATTATTTGACTCCACCAAGGATCTTACTTGCTTTGGTGACTGCATGGCTTCGATGGGGTCGTTGGTTTGATGACCAGGTAATGTGGGGTTCCTTCTATAGATGTCTGCTCTAGTATTAATATTGCATGTATGTGGGGTTCCTTGTATAGATGTCTGCTGCAGATTTGATGTTGCAATATATGAATTACGTAAGTTGATAAATGTAGCTACAGGAAAGCATTCGATTTTTTGGGTTGTGACTGGTTGAAATTGGACAGTTCAAGTTGATGAATCCAGCCACAGGAAAGAATTCAGATGTTTTTATGTGTTCTGACCTGTTGAAAGTGGAGGCGTCCTGTTAAATTGAGTGCTAAGCGGGTGGCAGTTATGGTCTGGTTGCTATCCATGAAGTTTGAATAAACGGAATTGCCAACTGAAGCCAATTTCAGGCCAAAAAATGGATCCTTCACATATGGTGGCTTTTATGTGGTTGGAAGGGGGAAAAGTGGTTCCTTTTCATAGTTTACAATACGAATGGTCACCAGCAGAAACCTTCAATTTTCTTTGGTGTTCCAGGATAGACCGTCTAATCTAGATTTTAATCGAGAATCTGGATTCGCTATGGGAATCATTTCTTTTCACATTAGCTCATTCCCCCGTTTTAAGTTTTAAGGGCAGGGTTCTGGCAAACGTTGAGAGGTTATCTTTTCTTATAATCCATTCATTTCCTATTTGGTGGCTAATTAGATTCTGATGTTCAGGGAAGAGCATTATACGCTGCCGAGGCAGACCGGCTCCGCAACTGGGCAGAAAATCGGACTCGTTTTTCTTTCACAGATGCCATGGAGATGTACACTGAAAACACTTGGGTTTCAGTCTTCTCTCTTTCAGTTGTCTGCGCTTTCATCATCCTATCGAGTACAACCAGCTAGAGATCAATTGGGGAGAGAAGTATGTGGCATGCACTAAAAAGCCAACAGAAAGACCCATGAGTAGTGAAAGCTACCATAGATCACTTCATACTCTTTTAACCATTTTAGTGAAAGCTACGATAGATCACAAAAGACCCATAAGTAGTTCCACCTGTACAGTGCTTCCTGGACAGGGTAATCGTGTTCTACTGGGTAAACGGTGGAATACACAACATTCTTTATGCCAATGCCAATGATGAAGAAAGCATTCTTTGTTGAGATTGTTTTTCATGTCCCCTGTAAAGAATTAATATTGCATGGGGATTCCTGGACCTGCTGTATGTATTGTAGTTTCTGGCAGGAATACAAAGTGAATTATGTGATGAATGTGTGATATTCTGAGCCTGCTGTTGCTGCATTTTGCTGCTGCGTTTTAGCGGATTTGAATGGAAAAGCATTCCACCTATTCGGTTGCTGGGACGGATAGCCTACCGGTAGGAACCGAAATGAAAAGAATTAGTAAACGGGTCCGCTGCAAAGATTCAAACTCGGATTCCTAGCCCTCAAATTTGAACGATGCCCGTTCAAACAAGCTAAAATAGCGAAGCCCGTAGATAGATTCATTACGCTCTTATATAATACTCTACTAGAAGAAGATTTGTAGAACAAAAAGTGTAGTATTGCGTCCGCGGTGGGGAACTCGCGGACTCTTGTTGGTACGCCAGCTTACTGGCGGGTTTCTCCGAAACAGAGGTGATTGGAAGCGGGTCAGACTAATACCAAAAAATAAAAGACGGGAGACTGGCAGTTCCAATTAGACTTTTGGTTCTTGGATTTGAAGTCTCCACCACTATTAGTACCAAAAATTAAAAGATTGGATTGCAATTTTTTGAAGTTTTTGTAAAAAATGTATTTTAGCAATTTGATATATGTTAGCTAAAAAGTTGATTGAAAAATATGTCCACGAAAAACGCAAACATGTTTTTGATAGAAAATTCCTTTCCAAACAAGGAAATTCGCAAATCCCAGTCCAAATGTTAATGTACATCAAATTTCGAGCCTGAAATTCGAAAACAGGAATGCACTATACATGCTACATATTGCATATATAAATTTTTTCCAAGTCATTTTTGAGAGGGACATAGGGGAGAGATTGGCGACCCAGACCTTAAGTTGTAAGTAAATTGAACACCCAAACTCATGGTCATCAGTCATCACACATTGCGGGATAAAAAATCCCATTGCCTACAATCACGCCACCTTCTTTTTGCTAGTTAACTAACAACTTCCAACATAACACAGACATTTTCTTAGTTGTCTTCCCGTTGATTTGGTGCTCTTTTATTCTCCCCTTCCACACGCGCAAATGTAGACTTCATCTTAATTTAGTCTTGTCTTAAGTTGGCAGTTGTACACGCTTGACCTCTTTATTTCCAAGAGCTCTTTCCCACACCATCTATGAAGCTTTTCGCCGGTATTCAATTGCCTTTCGTACGCCTGTCCTCTTTGATCCAATTTCCAACCATGATGATATTTCAACCTCTTGTCTACAACCCACCCACACATCCCCAACAAAAAATAACCCCCAAAAAAAAAAAAAAAAAAAAACTCCTGTATAACCATATAAAAGTAGCATGGAGTTGCAACATGGTATACCTTTGTCGAATAAATATGCTGCAGTTACTACTATTAAGCATCAAGTCGCCATTAATTTATCACCATTTTTACTTTCTTCTTTTTTACTGCTAGTTTTCTGCCTTTGTTTGGTCAACTATTACCTTAGATAATAAATTATATAAAAGGCAGCTAGAGTAATTTGTTCAATTCCTATTTCCTTTTCAGCCATGCCCGCAGGCGCGACTGTAATGACAGGAAGAATGTGATAAACACCAAGCACTTGCGATTCTGGTCCACAGCCACCCCACTAGTCCATCCCCAAAGAAGCCGAACTTTAAGAAAAACCAATTAATACTTAGGCCTCTCTTTTTTTCCTTTTTTTTTTGTCCCATATCCGGAAAAGGTAGAGGAACCCAAATTCATTTGGACATCTGTAACTGCAACTAATGGCATGTGGGCGGGTATTCGGTCCCGCTGTCAAACTATTCAAACGATATGGTTGTCGCTCCAAAGTCCCGACGGGTGACGGCCAGACGGCCAAATCACGGTTGATCCTAAACCTACAACTTTGATCAAATTAACATTCATGTGACCGCGTACTCGTTTACTAGTCTTCAAGGGTTCTGGGGCCTCCCAGTAAACAAAGCCACAAACACGAATGACTATTTATTATGCTTTCTGGTCAAAAGTTGCATGTTGCCAAGAACTTCGAATTTCAATCTTTAGCATTTATTCCCTTCAAAATTCCTACTGTTGAAAAGAAAGACCAACAAATTACCGGCTGCGAGCGTGCAGCTTTGTTGTGTCCTCATTATGCTATTTTTGTATCTTCTATCCAACTCCATTCCTGCTACGTTAGTGGTACTGTGTATTTCAAAATTGGACTAAATTTCATTTTGGACCTTTAAACTGCAAACATGTCCTCACTTTAACTTCTAAATTTGAAATTTAGACACTCTGTCTCTTAAATGTATAAAATACATCCCGCTTCAATCCTTAAACTTTGAGCATCACCCCGTTAACTATTATATTAATTTTAATACTGCTTTACTCCTTAAATTTTGAATATCACCTGCCTGTTATTCCGCTAGTTTTGACAATTTATGGGATAGATTTCGTAGTTTAAGGGATCAAGTGTCTAAAATTGAAGTTTAAAAAATAAAACAAAAATTTGCAAATAGTTTAAAAGTTCAAAGTAAAATTTACACCTTTAAACTATTAGGTCATGTTTGGATTGCATTTTTTTGGATTTTTTGTAGAAAAATTACTATAGCGATTTGATATACTTGAGATAAAAAGGTGATTGAAAAATATATTCACGGAAAACGTAGCAATTTTTCTTTAGAAAATTGCTTTCCAAACAAGGGTGCGTAGAATGCCTAGTTCATTTGGATTAGGCGCCTAAAAAATTCCGGTTCAAACTAGTCTATCCATGGAGTGTAAATTCATTCATCTTATTGTGATAAAATAGCATTAACAATAATAGTAAACTAATAATGCTCCGTTTGAGTACCTCCTTCATTGTCTTACCTGTTCCAGGTGCTAGGAAGGTTGGAGCCATGCAATTATGTCGCCGTCACAGGCTAATCTTTGCCGGTGAGGCTTAGTTATATGAAAATATCAAACTAATTATTTCACCGTCAAGGACTTCAAGAACGAGTTTACGCTGCAAATTTGACCATCAATTTTCTAAATTCACATTCACCGCTATTTAAAAAAACAAAAAAGGAAAGAAGAAGTTGAAGATATAACATAACATAACGACCAGGCGCCAGCCACTAATCATCATTTCATTTGCAATTCTTGACTGGCCAGCCGTTCCTCATTTTTCGCAAATAAACTCCATTTGTCTTTTTGCCCAGGCGCCTCAAACCGCCCGCGGCTGCTCATACTTAAAAAGAAAACAACTGAAAATTAAATGTAGAGAAAACCCGAAAGAAAGAAATAAAAAAATGCAGTTTAGATTCAAACCGTCTCTCTGTTAGTACATCGTTCATAACCTGGAAGAGAGAATTAGCCATTTGTCTTAGAATTTTCACAGATGATCCATTTGTCTTTACTTTCTCCATAAATTTTTGGTGCAATAGAGAAATCCAAGTGGGAGGTCGATGTGTCTATTTATGAAGTTCCAGACTGAATCAGACTTGGGCTCTGTAATTCTACCGCTGAATCAGGCATGCATGACAGAATCATCATACTACCCTATTTGTTCAGGTTAGATGAGAGTATCATATCATTTAATCATTATCATCATAAAAAAGGGAGAAAAAAAAACTCACTAATATGTCTTTTATTTTTTTTATTCATCGTCACTTTTATCTATATAATTCTATTTTATTATAATATAAGAACAAGGTCCAACTGAATCTACGGGGACAATGAGGATTGAATCACCATCGGATTAAACGGATGCAGTGCCCATTCATTTTCATTTTTTAAAGAAGTAAAAATTGATAGAAGACAAGAGTTAAACCCTTAACATCCCGCCTCATTAAATCTTAGGAACTTGGCGATGGCCATAAATCTAAAGGCTAGTGGTTCACTACTATATGACTTTTATTATTGAGTACTATATGGGTTCCTTCAATTTGTCTTCAGCTATTGGAAGCGCGTCCGTCCCATCCTTGGGGACGGTTTCCTCCGTTTTCCAGCTGGTCTGGCTTTTACTTGTGGTTAAAGTCAGACCTTCAAAAGCGAAAGCACGCATCTAAAAAAAAAAAAAAAAAAAATTCTTCTACTAGGTAGAATCTGTGTATCTCGTTGAACTAATCTTCCTAAATTTAGTACATTTTATATTGACGTATAAACCAACCCCTTTGGAATTTATCGAAAGTAATACTCCTACAACAAACAAAACCCTTATTATGGCAACAGTCGGCATCAGCCGTGTTATACTCATACAGCTTTGCCATCGTTGTATGTTTGGAAGAATTTGACTTTGACCAAAACAAATTTTCTCACTGGTGTTTTAACCCCTTTATTAGGGATTGCTTAATCCTACTTACATTTTATTCCCATTAATAATATAGCAAAAAATCAGGAGTTTATTTTATTGACAACGAAGTTCAATAACGCCTCATCCGCGGTTGACACATCATCTAGAAAACTCGAGAAGTTCAATAATAATACCCCGTAGCATTAGTGGTTAGTGGCACATGCTAGTAGCTAGGTGTGCTGTGCCATTTTTATTGGTGCTTCTTAAGGTACAACGACATCAGGCAACTGATCTCTCATCCAAAAAACAAAATATCTGATGATGAAAATTTGTGAATTCCATCCATCCAAATATGGTCCGTTGGCACTGTCACAGTGTCACATTTTGTCACTTTCCTTAACCTTGAAAAAGTGGCACTCTACTACTTTTATTTTTTTTTCTATTGCAATGTTAATATTTTTATAATCGAATATATCCTAATATAAAAGGAGGAAAAATCGATGGGAATAAAAAGTTCATCGAAAAAAATTACTGAAAATAGTCATGTACAGTTAGGCATGGCCATGGTTCCATTTGGAACAAGAAACCGAACCGTTTGGAATCGGAACCAAAATCATGGTAGAACTTTGGATAAAGGTTCCGGTTCTGATTCTCTAAAAAATAGAACCAGAATCAAAACCGTTAAAAATAATTAATATAAGTAGTGAGATAATTCAAAAAAAATTAGTTGTGTTTAATAGGTTTTAAGAAAGTTTAAATTTTATGGACTTTCTATATATTTTATTAATTCTTTAATTCTTTCTATTCATCTAATATCTATCATAATAATTTGTAAGTATTAAATTATTACTTACAAATTTTTTTTTTGCTTATTTGCTATCAAATGACAAGTTTTGATGGTAGTAGCTCATCTTCAAAATCAAGCAAGTAAAAAAATATTTTTTGCAATATTTCTTCAAATGGAATTTTCAACATTGATGATTGTTCAACTCAAAAAAGTCAACACATGACAACCATTTGATAGTGTGTAATGTATTTTTTAATTTGACAATGTAATGTACTTTTCATAAAATTTATATTATCTATTTATTACTTCTTACTCTGTAGAATAATAATAAAATTAAAATATGATCTTTATTTTGTATTTATTTTTTTAGATTTTATTTGAAATTTTAAATATATTGTTATATTCGTATTAAAATTGGTAAGGATAAGAAATTAAATAAAATTGTATACAACCATACGGAACCGGAAACCATAACCAGAACCATAAGGAACCAAAATCAGAACTATACGATTCTGGTTCTACCTCTTTGAAGAACCAGAACCAGAACCATCTTATATGGTGCGGTTCTGGAACCAGAACCAGAACCATCTTTTATGGTGCGATTCTGGTTCTACCTCTTTGAAGAACCAGAACCAGAATCAGAATCGTGGCCATGCCTACGTACAGTGACACCGTTGACCTTCCATTCCATCAAAACTTAAGTGCTTGATGGTGATCACCGAGCCAAAGGCTCGCTGGTGGCTACTACTCATATTCAATTTAGAAGAATAATAAAGGAATGGAAAATGGCAAGAAGTAACGCGTCAATTGGAAGAAGTTGTTATCTTGGCTTGATGAGTCATTGGCCCCGAGTAACCCATTCAGGTGACCCAACTCAAGCTCATCTTATCCACTCTTAAGTTTATCTTAAACTGAAACAAAACGATGAATGCAGTTGAAACAGCATATTCATTTTTCTGCAGTTTCTTTCATTTCATTGTTAAACAGCAGCTGATTTTTTTGTTCGAATTTGACGACAATCCTAAATGCAGAAACCTGACCAAAACTCATTTTTTCTTTCCATCGGAACTCAAATATATATCTTCTTTTTTTTTTTTTGTCGGAAGGTGTTTGGTATTATTCAAGTGGAGTATTTCGTCAAATGCAAAGTACTCTTCCCTCATGCTTGTATTTAGTCATTGATGTAATTAATGAATTTGAACGGATATGTATTTTATGTGAATCTGTACAGGATTTGGACGACGCTCAAATCGCATTTACGATAACTTAAACAGATTTTAAATTCAACTTAGGCTCCGTTTGATAACACTGAATCTGAATTCTAAATTCTGAATTCTGAATTATGAATACTGAAATAATTAATTTGCTGAATTTTAAGCACTGAAAAGAGATATATGAATGTCTAAATCTTAATGCTGAATCTATTTATACTGTTTGATAAATATTCATAACTTAATGCTTAATAAGCTAAATTGTACAATTTTACCCTTCTATCTTTTAATCCAAAAAGGAAATAGAACCTATGATTTAATTAACTTAAAATTGTTAGGTATGAAAATGACAATGATTGTGAAGAGCAATGCATACAGTGACAATGTTTCTTTGTGTGGGAAAAGGGTACGGTTTCATTGTTTTGAGAATGGGAAAATGAGCTTTTAATACTCCAAAAGCACGTTCAATTACATTTCTCAATCTTGCATGTGCTTGGTTAAAGCGTTTTTTTTTTATCTTGGACGAGAAGCATTTCGAAAATCAGACAACCAATATCTAATATTTTGATATGGTGTCATAAAGCCACGTGTGTGTGGATAAGCTGCATCACATAAATAATATTTATCTGCACAAAAAAAAATATATATCAAAATATAAATGTTTGTGGATGAAAATTACTGCAAAAAAAAATACTATTGTTAAAAAAAAATTTTTAATAGAAAATATTAGGTTGTTTTGTTTAATTAGATAAGGATTTTGAATAGGGAATATTAGGTTGTTAATTAGATAAGGATTTTGAATGTAATTAACAAACAGGGATATATTTGGTAGATAAGATAAAGTAGTTGAAGTAAATCTCTTGATTCTTATCAAATTAAGCATTCAGCTACGATTCTTGTGCTGAAAAAAATACATACAAATTCAGCACCACTTAATAAGTTCAGCAGGTGAATTTTTATTTATCAAACACCCACAACATCTAAATGTCTGAATGAATTCAGTTTCAGCACTTTTTTATGTTATCAAACAGGCACTTAGTGCCCAAAGATTTTGGCTCGAATGCTCCATAAATCCTATTCGGTTTTTTTCTTTTCTTTGCCATCTCAATCATTTTTTCCCGATCGGTCAAAACACCACAAACTATAACTGTTTAAACAAGTTGTCATTTAGAAAATCATTTTTCAGTAAAATATTAAGTACTAATCAAGAGCGTCATAACTAGTCCGCTTTTTCTTTTTCTTTTTTTTTTATAAAAAAAATAATAAGAACAGAAGCAGCTCAAAACACAACATATATATATATATATATATATATATTTTTTTTTTTTAAAAAGGAGAGACCGGAACCGGAGGTATGGAGACAAACAAGACCGGAAAAAGAAAGCAGCCAGTGAGGGTGCGGCAATGACGGAATTTATCCAAACGAGTAAAAGACGGAGAAATGCGCGGGCCAGTCGTGTGGGTCCCGCTTTCCAACTTCTGTCGCTCTTTTGTTTATTCTCCCACACCATGTGATGTGAGACTGAGACGTGGAAACACGCACACAGTCACGCACTCTCTTCCTTTCTCTCACACCCGACCTTACCAGTTACCACCAGACACAAGGCAGAGTGTGTGCGTGTGTGAGAGAGAGAGAGAGAGAAGGAATTACTACCCGTTATTAGCTAGACTAGAAGAACTCTAGTGGGGGGGTGCTGCTGCCACTGCTAATTAGTAGTGGTAGAGTCCGGTCGGCTCTACTAAAAATCTTAGTAAAAAAGAAAAAGATATTATTAATACTGCTACTCTCTCTTTCTCCTCTTCTCTTACAATGAGCTGCCTTTGCCCGGCTGGATAGCTTTGAAAACCAGAAAAAGCACATACTTCTTGAAAGTTTCAACAATTACCAGGTTGCCTTTTCTTCTTAACAAACAAAAACATATGTACATTTAATCTACAACAACCACAACCAAAATCCAGTTACACGCTACGCTTTTCTTCTCTTCAATCACTTCCCTCCCACCCTTCTCTTGTATGGAGTCTACTACTCTCTGATTAATACATTCATCAAAAAACAGCACCAGAACAGGAATTCTCATTTCTTCAGTTTTTTTTTTTTTTTTGGGATATACTTCTGTTTATAGAGAAAGGGAGGAGTAAGTACGATGTCGTCGTCGTCACCAACTCCCGGGGGGGCGCCTGCTCCAACGTCTCCTCCAGCGCCACCGGCCAATGCTACATCACCACCTCCCGCGGCAGCATCTCCACCATCACCATCACCACCAGCTTCTGCTCCGCCTCCCGCTAACCCCTCACCCCCTGCGTCATCTCCCCCGCCTTCATCCTCTTCTCCACCACCGCCTACCACGCCCGCTCCAGCCTCCTCCCCTCCTCCCCCATCTACCCCCGCTACGCCAGCGCCGTCTACATCTCCGCCTCCGCCGTCTTCAACCACCCCATCCCCTCCTTCTGGGTCATCTCCGTCGCCGCCGTCCAGTGGGAACACTCCTCCGTCGACTGGAGGTTCGCCACCGTCGACGGGTAGATCTCCTCCCCCACCAAGGGGAAGTACTTCGCCACCTTCTTCGTCGACCCCAAAAGCACCACCTTCAACCAATAGTAGTGGCGGCGGGATATCAACCGGCGTGGTTGTGGGGATAGCCATTGCCGGAGTTGCAATTCTTGCTATATTGAGTATTCTATGCATATGCTGTAAAAAGAAGAAGAGAAGGCCACATGGGCCTGTGGACTACTATGGTGCTCCGCCGCCACCACCACCACCAGGGCCTAAAGGTGAACTTTTTTCTTTTCTTAAATTTTCAGAATATATTAATTCCATTTTGTGGACTTCTCTCTCTTTGTTAATGGGTAATTGGGTATGGGTTTGGACTTAGGAGGTGAGTTAAGTGATTGACTGTTTCTAACGGAAGGTCTGATTTGGTTTTTGATTCGAAATGTGAGCTAAAGGACGGATCTTGGTTGCCTGTTTAGTTTGTGTTTGAACTATTGAGATAATCAAGATGCTCTCTTTTCCCACAATCTCTAGTTGGGGCTTTGATTCTTGGGCAATGATTAGACTTCGGAAATGCATGATTGGAATCTGTTAATTGTAGATTGGTTTGGAAACTTGGAAGAGATGAGCGATGAGTTTTCTCGGGAGCCAGTACTGGTTATGTTTTCTTGATTGCGTTTGGTAGCGCTGCTTACCACATTGAATTCTTGTTTCCATCTCCTTTTAGTCTCCCTTTCTCTCCAAACTCCCCTTTTTTGTTCTCTTTTAAAACAAACATTGGCTCCAATGAAGAGTTTGAGAAAATTAACCAGCTGATCCCTTTTTTTTTATTTTATTTGCATGAGGCAATAAATGTCAACTTTTGGTGCGCTGCAACAAAAATAAATGAGGAATAATTATGCCACTTCAGTATCAGGGTTCGTGCAGGACGTACTCTCAGAGATTTACTAAGAAAAAAAAACAAGTAGTTAGAAGATGCCATTTATTATGATGGGTTACTTCACTTGGTTGAGCTGTAAAGATTGGATAGCAGTTTCTATTTGTCATTTTTACTTGATTTGTTCTGTCTTTCTGCATCTTTTATTGTGAGTAACTTCAACTTGGGGTCTTAGTTAGTCTTCCACGGTTTGCTAATTTTGGTTATTATTGCCCTTTGGCAGTTGACCCTTATGGCGCTCCAGCGTACCCAATGGCAACATAATGCTCCGCCACCTGCTGATCATGTGGTCACAATCCCACCAAAAGTCCCTCCACCACCTGGGGGGGCATCAAGGCCTCCACATTCTCCTGTACGTGCACCTTCACCACCACCGCCACCACCTCCAGGTTACATTAGCGGCAGCGGAGGATCTGGATCCAATTATTCAGGTTCTGAAAATCCACTCCCACCACCCTCTCCTGGTATGGCTTTTGCGTTCTCAAAGAGCACATTCACATATGAAGAACTGGCAATGGCAACGGATGGTTTCTCAGATGCCAACCTTCTTGGACAAGGTGGTTTTGGATACGTCCACAGGGGAGTCCTGCCAAATGGGAAAGAGGTTGCTGTTAAACAGCTAAAAACAGGAAGCGGACAGGGGGAGCGTGAATTTCAGGCTGAGGTTGAGATCATTAGTCGAGTGCACCATAAACATCTTGTTTCATTAGTTGGATACTGCATTACTGGGGCCCAGAGAATGCTTATTTATGAGTTTGTTCCTAACAACACCCTGGAGTTCCATTTGCATGGTGAGTTCAAGCTGCACTATTCGTGATCAAAATAGTCTGCAGTTATTAGTTGAGAGTCTACGAGAATATGAAGATTCTACACTTTCTTTGTCACCATTTCATTGTATTCTGGGGGAAATGAAGGAGGGAAAATATCATGCTTCTTTGGTATAGTGCATGGTGGTGGTCACATTGTGCACTGGGTTCCCATTTACGTTGATCCTTAAAATTTTAGTGCAGGGCATTCGCACCCATGAGTGCAGTGTAATGCATGCCACAATTTCCCAGTAGAAATTTTGTTTTGTTGAAATCTATCATTTTGATGATTTCACTTAGATAAAGTAATATGATTGAAAAAATATATTTCAGGTAAAGGAAGACCTCCTATAGATTGGCCAACACGAATGAAGATTGCCTTAGGGTCTGCAAAAGGATTGGCGTATTTGCACGAGGATTGTGAGTTCTCCATCTTCATCTTTTCTTACAGAAAGAAAATCCAATTTTTTTTCCTTGATTTGCTTCCAGTATTTTAATTTTGTCCTAAAGTTGGAATTGATTTTGATATAGGTCATCCGAAGATCATTCATCGTGATATCAAGGCAGCTAATATACTTCTTGATCTCAATTTCGAAGCAAAGGCAAGTCTTTCATGATGAGCATGAATTGCTCAGTTAATTTGTTTGTTGAATAGATGTGGTGTTCATGTTAAAACATTGGGCTTTTTCTTCCTACAAGATCTTCTTAGTTTACATACAAACAGAAACTTAAATGAACTTTGCTTGGCTCTGGTTATGATGAATAAGTGGCCTATCACATGAAATCGTGTTGTGTGTGTGGTGTCATGTTCACACCTGAATCTTTTGTTTTTCTCAGGTTGCTGATTTTGGACTGGCGAAGTTTTCTTCTGATGTTAATACTCATGTCTCCACTCGAGTGATGGGAACTTTTGGGTAAGACTGATTTATTTCTTTACCTGTCTGTTTTTTCTCTCTCTTCTGGCTCTCTCTCTCTCTCTCAACGTGTTTGTGTGTGCCTGTGAGTGCATGGGTATGCTGGTGGTGGTGATGATCATGGGTAGTCTTTTTGCTGGTATTTTTGTGGGGGAGGGGGGGAGGTTTGAAGAAATGTATTGGATCCCATCCTAGTTTTCAGCTGTAGCTGTTCCCTTCCAAGTTCTTTGAAAATTTTTTGGTTCATAGGCAATACATTATCTGTATATGATATCCTATATATTTGCCTGCCCAGGAGACCTGAAAAATCTTGGGTATGTTGAAAATGTTTATTTTATACTTCTTGATTCCTTATTGCCATTAAATGTAGGTATCTGGCTCCTGAATATGCTTCCTCCGGGAAACTTAGTGATAAGTCGGATGTATTCTCATTTGGAGTAGTGCTTCTAGAGTTGATTACTGGACGCCGACCCGTTGATTCAAATCAATCTTTTATGGATGATAGTTTGGTGGACTGGGTGAGTATCTAATCGCACTGTGTGGAATGTTTTCTTCTTTAAGTAGCGTCTGTACTTGTCACTGATGTCTGAAAAACTGAAAGTAGACATAGCAGTACATCACGAGCATTAACAGTTAAATGGGAATGTTTTCCAATTGCAGGCAAGGCCCTTACTGACACGAGCTTTAGATGATGAAAACTTTGACCAACTTACTGATGCACGATTACGAAATGATGATTACAACAAAAATGAGATGGCTCGAGTAGCTGCGTGTGCAGCAGCTTGCGTACGGCATTCAGCTAGGCGACGACCTCGAATGAGCCAGGTATGCATCTCTTTCCAGTTTAAGGGATGATTTAATAGCTAGTAGTAAGCTTCATTTGTGGTCGCAGAATTGTAACACAAGCGTAAGTGGAATTATGAACACAGGTAGTCAGGGCCTTAGAGGGGGACGTCTCCTTGTCAGATCTCAATGAAGGAATCAGACCTGGGCATAGCACGGTCTACAGTTCTTACGGAAGCTCGGACTACGACACCGCGCAATACAACGAGGACATGAAGAAATTCAGGAAGATGGCATTACAGAGCAAGGAATATGGAAGCAGCGAGTACAGTGGACCAACCAGCGAATACGGTTTGTATCCCTCTGGCTCAAGTAGTGAGGGCCAAACAACTAGGGAAATGGAAATGGGAAAATTGAAGAAAGACGGTAGAGGATTCAGCGGAGGCTCCTAAAGATGAAGATGAAGATAAACCAAACCATTTTCCTTGTATAAAAGTTCGTTGGCCAATTTTTATGGCAGCATCATTTGTGAGCTGCATCTATCAAAAAGAATGACGAGGTTTTGCTCTAATGAACATACACAAATTTCTTTTCCTTTTTGTTAAAATTTTTTCCTCCCGGCAATTGTTAAAATTTCAGCTAATTAATTGTATTTAGTATGTCGTAGTAGTACATATCTTCAGAGGATTGAGACAATTGTATCCATTCTTTCATTTATGCTTCTTCAAGTGTTTGGTTTTTCTCTTCAGATTTGTTTAGTAAGTAGTGGCTGCAAAGCTGTATTACGAATTTTATACTGGCTGACTGCCTGCCTCTTTTGCTACACTCTTTCTGAATTCTGATATGCTTCAAGAATTGCAAGCTGTCACGTCGCGTGGACCTGCGGATTGCTGGCTTTTGCTGTTCAATTTTGACCTTTGATTGCATGCCCATGGTTTAGATCTGTGGATGGATGGCATTGAAAAGTCAGAATTCAGAATGCCAGGATTGGTCATTCTTTCTTTTATTGCCAGGATTTTGGAAATATATAAGCTGCTCAAACCAATTGACACTCCGCTAATTGCGGTGAGTGGCAAGATTTAATCACTTTTTAAGTCGCAATGACCCATCTGATCAAGTACTTCTTCTGGTTGAATAGTTTCAAAGAGAAACCGAAAAAAGAATAAATAAATAAATAAATAAAATAAAAAAGGGGGCCTCACATCACATGTCACCTAAAAGCAAATGCGGGCGTGGCTTGTTGAACAGTGGAGCCAAATCATCCCCACATGCAATAAATCATTGGATTTATTATTCTGCATTGCATCATTAGTTTCAAAAGGCTGCAACAACTTCGTCAGTCGATTGATCGCACATGGCAGCAATCAAAGTGCCAAACTTCTTGACTTTGAGTGGATAGTCCGGTCCGGTTGCCAAACTCTGAAACCCCACAGTGCACCGAAGATGATGATTATTAAATTCCTTTTTTTTGTGTGTTTTTTTTTTAACATAAATCCTAGTGGCTAGTAGTATTAATTCATGCTAAAATTGGTATTTATCGTCACCACCACCACACACACACACACACACACATATATAGTACTAGATAAGGTTATTAGGTGAAAATAAAACGTCTTTGTATTTATCATTCATTGTTTGTTTGGATTGAGTATTATTTATCCAGTTTTATTTGCTTACATCATCATTACAATTTTCAATACACTTTTTTATCTTTTCAATTACCTTTTTATCTCACATACATCACATCACAAAAAGTGCTACAGTAAAAATATCCCAAATAATCCCAAATAACTTAACATCCAAACAAAATTAATATTATTCACCACTACCATCTGGCGGCGGCTGCGACTGTTACAAGTTTAGACATCTGATTAGTCGTACAATCGACAAGGGAGCGGCTGGCAATCATTTCTGCCCCAAGGATGGATCTTTCAAAAGTACTACTATAGTTGTTTTTATTCACATTATTATTATTATGCATGATGTCTAACTGTCCCTTGGCCTTTAGCATCTTTGTATTCCAGTTCTTGAGCACGCCTCCATCAGCTTTACTTGTTCTATGTCCGACCCCGACGAGTTCATGCTCGTTATAGAACTAGTATAAAGCCCAAATGCTGGAAACACAGAAGAAGATTTGGGCGGAAGATTCTGAATCCGAATATGTAAAGGAATATGAGAAGCTTTCTAGTGTACATGCAATTCGCTAGAGTGTTGGATTGGATTAATTTCAATCTTTCCCTCAAACACAATACTTTGGCTACGACTGACGTTTTCTCGTCTCATCCCAAACACAATACTTGGCTGCTACTACGGTCTTCTTTCTGGCAAAACCAAATACCTTATCTGGGAAGGTTTTGCGTTGCCAGAACTGAGGTTAATGGAAGTCCTCTGCTGAGGTAGCCGAACACACACACACACACACACACACACGAGGATTTCTTAGCACACTGAAAAGGGATTTCACTTTCATTGAAGCATAAGAAAAGCCAAAAAAAAAAAAAAGAGGAGGGGGAATGTGCAGACTTGAGATGTTATTTCATAGTAACAAGGTACAAGCACCAACTACTTTCCACCGTAAAAGAATTACTACAAGCACAGGACGAAAAACAACTCTCCAAGGAACAGGGCACTTCTGAAAAATCTTTATCCAGACACGTTATGCTACTGTACTTCTTCTGAAGGTCTCCATACACCACAATTCTTGTAAATCTACAAAACGCTGTATACCTCAGCCTTCCATAACAAGAATAACCGAACCTGATTTTGCGAAAGACATGTTGGTCCAGAAAAGCTAAGAGCTATTAGGCTGAGAATTCCTGCCGCAATGAGGAAATTTTTTTGGGAAAGAGTTTACCTCTAAAATTACACTATGCTACCTCGAAGATTAACACAAAATTCACTTCCTTGATGATGCCTCTACCAAAATTCTAGCACTTCATGCCGAAACTACAGAAACAAAACCTATACGGATGTATTAAACAACATGGTACAATTCAAAAATTCTTTGTTATGGATTTGCAGATCGACTAGAACCAGATCCTTTCCTCCTCCTCCGACGCTTCTGCCGGATTCTCCAAAAACTTACGAGTAGTAGAAGGCCTAAAATATGGAAAACAAATCAGTTGAAGTACTAATTTGAAAACATGCAATCAATTAGTGGTCTTACCGGAAATAATGATTGAAAGATGTCTTTTACTTACCAAAAATGGCTACAATTGCAGGTAGAAGCCAGTGACTGGCAACTACTACGGGCATATCCATCTGCATTCTCAGAAGTTTTATCAGAAACAGGGAGTCAGATTCGTCTAGACATGTCTATTGGAAATAACTAAATTGAAGTAAGAAAACATTTTGAACTGCAGGGAATGAGTTTCTGGTGCTTACATCCTCCCTGTTGAATAAACCGAAATATCTATTGTCATCATTTTTCTTCTCACTTGAATCAAAGGCCCTTGTGTTGGAAGCATCTCTGGTTGAATTCAAGCCTGTACCTAGATCAATAACAGCGTAGCCCGGTAGTCTGCGGTTTCTTCCTCTGACTTGTAAACTATAGCCTTTGGTCCCCCAAACTTCGAACCTTGAATCACTCCCACAGATCAGTTCCTTTCCAACAACTGATGAATAAGTTGAGAAATTAACATCAGTTCTACGAGATGGTAGTTGGTTGTTGTCCAAATGCAAGGGCATATGTTGTCTATTCGATTCTGAGAAAAGTACAGGATCTTTGATATTCCCGCTAGTAAAATTTAATAATCTCTTCAAAAGCCAAAAACAATTTGTGACCATATGGCTGCTGTCCAAGCAGTTGGAGTCCCCATATACTGCAATTCGGCCCCCACCAACCTCCAAAAGACCAAGAATGGGAGAATCTGCCTGCAATAACCACAAACTATAACTAAGTGCATAGCACAAATGCCTGAAGTGAAACAAATTGGCTTGCATATCACGTCTCAAAATGGTCAAACTCCACACATTCACTTTACTGCTCAATCATTCCGTTCCTACTTCTAAAATCAAAGCCAAGCATTTAGCAATGGAGTTGGAATGTGTGGTGCTGGGGGCACAATAGGCTAATGAAACTCCCCTTCTCCAGATAAAAAGGGTATATCTTCACTTACCAGGCCAACATATAAACCAACACATACAAAATTGAGATCCAAGTTCTAGCTTAATCCGAGTAGCATAAATATCACGTGAAGGAAAATAAGAGACTTCTGGGTCAAGCTGAAAAGTAACTGACCAAAATACAAGTTTTCAGTAACATACTTAGTTTAAGGCCCTCAATTATATCTAAATATATTTCTTTTCCTTCTATTCACAAGCAAGGGTGGCATGAAGGAAGAGGTGGGGAAGGGGATCCAGTAAGTGAAGAAGCAGGCTAAGAATCATACCTTCATCATGCCAGATAGTAAGACATTTTGAGTGGCACCACTCTCTGAACTATCCACAAAAGGGAAACTGTGTAAGTATCCACCTCCAGGAAACTTCACAATATTAGTTCCAGATGCATATCGACTTTCCTCTCCATTCATGACAAAGTCACCATTAAGAATCCTGTCTCCAAAAGCAATCCCAAATGGGGACAAAAGATCATTTAAAGCAGGCAGATTAGCACCTCCAGTGACTGGGGTCCACCAGCTCCGAGTGTTATCATCAAAAAATCTCATTTTCACCATGGTATCTACGTTATACCAATCAGCAAATACAACAAGACCTAGACCTGTATTAATCACATCCTCCCTCAGTTTTTTTATCTCTTCAGTGAAAAACTCATCTTCAAGGTCCACCAACATTAGTGTCCCATAATGCTGGGCATCAAAGCAGGTAAAAGGGGAGCCAAGGGTTTCAACAAAATACCCCGCATCCCTTAGCATGTTAAACATAACATGAAAATTTGTGTGAAGGTGATCTCCATGCCAGTCAAGGATATCATTCCTAACATCTAAAGAGTCCTTTGGAATATAACCAGGTGGATATTTTATACTGTGAAATTGGTCCCATAGTATTCGTGCAGATCTTGGAGGAGTTGGCGCCACTTTCAGTTTTAGGTGTAGGACACAGATGCTAGTTTGAGGCTTATTTTGTCCATTGGCAGGCGGACTGTAGATTTTAACAGTTACATTACCCTCTATCTCCCCGGAAAACTGAGCCCCTTCTTCCTTGATTTGCATGTGAAGTGCCAGGTAACCGGTCCATGGCCAAATAATTTCTGAATATGTAAAATGAATGCTGAGAAGATTTCCTTCTTCATCTGAAGGATGCCATGTTGGAGGACTTTCAACATAACCAATTACTCCCATCCCATTCAGAATGGTAGCATTAAAGATAACTGGCATAGCACCTGCATAGAGCGGTTGGCGGCAAAAAGGCCAAGAGTAAGGGCAATCTGTGTAATCAAGAACACTTGGGAAGATGCTTGCTCGAGGTTTATAGCTCTTCAAGATTTCATATGATTCTAATCTGAGAGTTAAGAACAAGGTTAAGAATGATTATTATTGAAAACAGGTGCATATTAGACATAAAGCACAGCAACAGAACTTACAGGCTCACTCTTCCAGCACCCTGCTCATACATATTGGGATCAGAAAGTTTTACAGCACCTTCAACCAAAGCTTGCTTCATACTTGCTGGGTTTAATATATCCTTACGCTTGTTTTCAGGAATGACACTAACAAGGAGGCATACTATACCAGCAACCACAGGACTTGCAACACTAGTTCCTGATAAGCTTTTACAACCTGTGCTAATTTTGGACCCCAAGATCTCACGACCATATGCAACAATATCTGGCTTTATGCGACCATAACTGTTAACGCAAAGTTGTTAGCATTATGCTTCTAATGAATCCATCTGTATGCTGAAGCATATTGTTATTATTGCTACAAAGCTACTTCCCCTTCCATTTAGTTCCCTTCCTCTTCCAAGTTCCCAACCAACACCCTTGGATATGAATACAAATTTGTTAAGGGCCCAGGGACAAATCCCATTATATTTTCTCAAAAAATTTGCAGACTTATGCCATACAAATAACGTATACATCAGAGAAAAAGAATCATATCATATCTTTCTATTAATAATTCTCACTTAAATTATCATGTTCAACATGCTTCTAACAACTGCAATAGATTCATAAGGGAGTTCCTTGACTTTGTTTTTTCCACTTGTGTTGCATGAGGGTCATTATCGATGCACGCAAATTCCTTAAAAAAAAAATACTGAGGGAAGTTACCGGACAATACGAGGATAAAGAGATATCTCTTTCAGGAAAGGAACTAAATTAAAAACATAGACCCCAGATAGTAACAAATAAATCCTTCGATGGAACCAAAGCAGCTGGATTTTACATGTGCAGAATTATACAAGCAAGAGGATTAAGACTCAGATAAACTACCCATGAGGAAGCTCCCAAGTGCTCATGCCACGTGATGAAAAAGAGGCAATATGATCACTGTAATCAATGCCACCAACTCCAATAACATCACTTTGATCTGCAGGATTGTTGAGTGTTCCATAAAGTGGTCCATCATTCCCAATTGCAGAAACCATGATTATATTATTGGCTGTAAGTTCCCAAACCTACCCAATAAGAATATTGTTAAATGTATGATAACGAAAAGTGTCTGATGTAATTAATGTTCATATTTCAATGCATCATCCATGGAATAATACTACACAACCTCGAGTTGAAAGTTTGATTTCCTATTGGGCCCTTATGCATGTTTGGTTTCCTTTCTGGTGTTTTACTTAATGCTAAACCAAACATCACAGAGATTATTACCTCTGGATAATTTGTGTACAAAAAGTAGTTGGACACAGGCTTCGTACCTTGACTGTTTATACTTGAATTAAGCAAGATAGTAAATACTGTGTCAAGTCAAATTAAGGCACTTAATTGGAACTGCAAGGCTAATTATAGAGCAAGATGAGCCCTACAATGTTTTTTATTTTGTTAACCTCAAGTCAATCTTCTAATAATTGTTCTCCCAAAGCATATCTAGATCAAGTTTCTATTTTTACCTCTCAGTGTACAGGTATTGTAAGAATTTAATAAGCGAAATAAAATCATGGCATTCCTTAAAACGTTCTGCAACTTGGAAAGTTACAGCACTGGAGGATTCTCTTTTGTATGCCTTCGGATACAAAAGAGAATTTTGCCACATTGCAGAAAACCTACTCGAAAGGGAGCCAATCAAATAAAATCAAGCAAACATGAAAATTCATAAAAACACAGAGACAATTGATTATAAAGATACACATTAATATTCCTACTACAGGAATATTTACCTCTTTAAGAATAAGTGAGTGCAAACGTGCTTGCATACAATGTAAGCGTTCTGTTGTAGAAGAGTAAGCTATATGTACATATGAAAGAACAAGAAATAACTTAGCACCAAGCACAGGTAACTTTGAATGCAAGGTAACATGATGCCTTCTAACTTGATGCATCATGCAAAGTTGTTAAATAGAATCTGAAGGCCAATGGGGTCACCTTCTCAACAAATGGGAGATCCAGGTAATCTGGTCCACCAATGCTCAAATTCAGCACATCCATATTGGTTGCAATGGCATAATTGAATGCATCAAGGAACCATGATGTGTAAGATACCTGCAGTGAGCTGAATACAAAATTCTCATAACCTTGCCAAAACTGCAGAGCTAGAACAGAAACAGAAAAGCAGAGCCAGACACAATCTTTGCACGAAAGATATAAGGACCTCTTTTGTG
Source organism: Coffea eugenioides (assembly GCF_003713205.1). Lineage (NCBI taxonomy): Eukaryota > Viridiplantae > Streptophyta > Magnoliopsida > Gentianales > Rubiaceae > Coffea > Coffea eugenioides. The sequence goes on from NC_040040.1 coordinate 9,169,085, forward strand.
TGCTTTTTCAGGTACCTTTTTTAGTTAAATTATTTTGTGGTCACGTAAAAATATATTCCATACAAAGTCAATCATGGTTAGCCAAAATCAAGGGAATATCACATATTCAGAAGGAAGCATTTTGACAGATATGTGTAAACTTCAACTATGACTGAAAATCAAGCATCAAGGAAAACTTTGAGCACCCTCCTGTTCATGTGGGTATCTTCACAAATTACTCATCATTTCTCCAATATCCAAGGAGCATAGATTATCTTGATATAAGCACTCAGTTATTCTTAGTATTCAATTTATATGTACACTGTTCTTCTAATCTACTCTTGAAGATGAAAGAAGAGTGGAGAATTTACTTAAACTATTAAACATGATCAAATGTTTCAATGTTGCTACCCTAAATCTTTTCTTCGCTTATTGTGGCACCTTTGATATGGAAAATTACAGAAACATAAAATAAAGTAAGAATAGCCAAAGCTACAACTTATTATGATCACTTGTTGCTATTAACAAGAGTTGTAATCATTTGTGGAATAACCACAGCTACCAAAATCTAATAGAATCAATAAGAGGAGCTAAGACTCATGTTGAATGGAAAGGATTGAACATGTCATAGGTAGTAACAAAATGATTGCCTAAAAAGTAAAATAGACAAGGGATACCTATACAAACAACACCATGAAGAAACTACAGAAAAGATAATCAATTTTCACTGCTAAAATCAAGGAAAGAGGAACACTAAATGCATTACCTGTGCATCAGTAAACACACGAAAAGCATAGATCTCCGTATCTGGAGCAAAACCAAGGCATTCTGAATCTTCGCCAGCGATGACTCCAGCTACAAATGTTCCGTGTCCAAGATTGTCATTTAGTGTGTCCTCATTCGTCCAATTTGTACGCTCCTGAGGACACATGGATTCAACAGATCAATAATTTAGAAATAATAAGAAACAGGTGAATGTAACGCCCACTCTGCAATTTTTTTCTCACGTACGAAATACCTTGATATTGCGAAAGTGAGGGTGATTTGCTCGAATACCAGTATCAAATATTGCCATTTTGACTTTTGAACCCGTATACCCCTTTGACCACAATGCATCAGCTCCAAAAAAGGATGTAACTTGGGACTTCTGCAAAACACCAATAAGGTTAGTAATGTTGATAGCAATCCAGAAGTTAATCCCAGATCTCTCTTTCTTCTTGAGTTTTTGGAAATACTCTATTTTCTTCTTTTCAGAGAGAGGCTGCATAGTTGTTACTTATCCTTAAATATTGTGGAATACTGAACTCTATCTCCAGTTGTCACAGTTTCGACTGATTAATTGCGAGATCTAAATTGACAATTTCATCCTAAAGCATCAGCGATCAACCTGATGAATCACATGGACAAGGGAATTACTTATTCCAGTTTTCCGTCTTTACTAAATTTTGAGAAATTCCCACCGGTTAAAGTTTCAACGCATTTGTTAGGAGCTGTATTCAGTCCACATTGGTGTCTGAAAGTGCCACCACTAATTTCTGTGAACCACAACATGGATTACCCAAACTCTCATTTCTTGAACAATAAGCAGATTGAAAATGCTATTTGATTAACCAATTACACAGTTCCTTTTAGTAATTCACTTTCTAGCATATCAATCATTTCAACTACCTTGGGTATATAAAAAATATATATATATATATGCTCATTTTTTACATTTTCAGCTGAAAAGTAAATCCTAATCTACAACTTTACATAACCAAAGAACATCAACGTAAAAGCTTCAAACACAAATGCCAATCAAAACGTTGCAATTCCACACAACCAAAAGAGTAAGTAAATTACTGCACAACAATACTCCCAAAAAAAAGGTAAACCCAAAACCTCACCTGCACCATGAGATTCCTTCTCCAGCTAATTCTCATATTACTGGTATTTGCCACGGCATAATAATTCTCTTCCGGCTCACTAAATGACATTGCAGTGAACAGCTTGCCGGGCCGCTTCTTTTCATCAAGAAAACCCCCAACATTACCCTCGTTCTCTTCCTTATCCTCCTCAAGAATAACTCTTTGATAGCTCAAATCCAAAGAAACATCTTTTACAAGCTCCAATTCCAAAAATTTCCCAATCAAAACATCCCTTTTCGAATCTTCAATCTCCACCAACCCAAAATCCGTAGGAAATTTGGCTGCTGGATTTTTCCTTTCAATCCATTCCCAACCCTTAAATTGCAACTTTTCTATGAGGTAGTTCTTGTGATCTTCTGCTTTCTTGTAATTATTGAAGCGGATAATATGGTTTCTGCGAGTAAAGTGTTGATCTTGCTGATGGGCTTTCTTTGATTCAGAGGCTGATGTGGATGATGATGAAATTGGGCTATGGGTTTGATTTTGGGGTGTAGGCTGAGGATTGAAAAAGGGGTTCAGAAAAAACGAGGTAAACAACAAAAGGATGGATAGAGAGAAAATGGAAGATTTAGAAGTGAAGAGCATCATGGTAAAGAAAGCTCCCTCATCAAGAACACAGGGCGAGGGGAGGAGGGAAAGTGAAGCGGGATGAGTTTCCCCAATTCTTTTACAGGGTTGCTGGAGTCTTGACTTTCTTGTTTGTATCAGTTGTCCGGGCCTCCAGGGATTTTGTATCAATTTGCAATGGAAAAGTCTGCTTCAAGTTTTGACCTTTTCCCTTTGATTTCCCTCTTTCTTGTGTTTCTCATTCCTATTCTTTAATTTTCTGTTTCTTCTTAGCACAACAAAAAGTGGATAGACTTGGGGGATTGTAATAATTGCAAAAACTTCATTTTTATTTCATAAAATTACAGTGACCTCCCAAGGTCTGCATTTTTAGAGCACATTAACTCCCTGTATATAAGATGGGACAGCTACTAAGCCCCACTAATGACGCTAATACCGACTACACTATAATAATAGCTGAAAGACGCGAACATAAAATTTGACTTATTTGATTCAACAGTTTTTAGTTTACTATTTGTACGATTAAAAGTTAAGTCAAATCTTTAAACTATTGGGAGAAATTAAAAAGAAAAGAAAGGATAAATAACTTAAAATTCCAAGCAAAATTGAATCATATAGGGGGTTTTCTTTCTCCTTTTTTCCTTTTTTATGAATCAGTGATCAATTGAATTTAATTCAAAGCACTAATATATTTACCTTTTTTTTGATTCACATAGCTTATATAAAGTATAGACTCTCGAGTGATTGTTTGGATTGTTATTTTTAAGATTTTTTTTATGTCGAAAAAAGTAATATAAGATGTAATATATGTAAAATAAAAAAGTGATTGGCAAATGTATTTACGAAAAATATAAAAATTTTTGAAAACTAACAATCCAAACAAATATTAGCCATTCATCCTGCAAAAAAGTGAAGCAAATGTTAATGTAATTTCAAGAAACTCAGGAGGGGTTTCTGTAGTTGGGCAAATCGCCAATTTGGTCCCTAAACTTTTTCACTTAAACCAATTTAGTCCTTCACGGTTTTTTTTCACCAATTTAGTCCTCAAACAATTTTATCAAGTCCAATGTAGGACTTTTTGGGCGGCGCCACCACATTTTATGTATTTTTCACGGCGGACCAGGGGTATAATTGGAATGACAGGTATAATTGTCTAAACACCTTGACTAGAATGGCAGCTCTGTCACGATTAGCAAAAGAAACCCCTGCAAATCGACTTCTTCAGAGCTCATAGGAATTAGGGCAGAAACTTCGACAAGCAGAACTGAGGGAGAGACTTCGACAAGCAGGTGAAATGCAATCAAGCAGAAATTTCGACAACTCCGCCTCAAGTTTATGTAGCAGCCAACACTCAAATCTGGATAGCCGAGTAAGTGGGCATTCGACAAGGGTGAAGGGAGAGAGGGTAGAATTCTACAATGGGAATGAAGCAGTAATTTGCCATTGCCGTGAAGAATGTAGAATTGTAACTTCATGGACAGTGACGAACCCAGGCAGAAGATTTCATGGATGCATAAATTATGGGGTAATTTTTACAATTAATCACGACATATAACTTGTATATTTTGATGTATTATATAATTTACTACAACTAATAGCTGAAATTAATGGTCATTGTAGACCCCAAAAGCCTGCAATTATTTTCTGTGGTATGATCCACCTATGCAACAGATGACAAAAAATATGATGGCGAGAATTTTGAAGAATTTGAGGAAAGCTGAGGAAGAAAATAATTTCATGAAAATTGAAATGTGTAAGCTTGAAGAAGAGAACAAGGCGCTCAAAAGTGAAATTAGGAAGTTGAAAGCAGCAAGGAAGTGGCTAATGCTGGTCGTGGTTTGCATATGTATTATGGTTATTGCTGTACTATTACCCAGTGGCAATGAAAGGAATGTCAACTTAAAAATGCTACATTAGATGTTCCTGTATGAAGTTAGAAGTTGAGTAATTGCTTCATGTAATTTGAATGCTGTAATGTTGGAATGTAGACATGGGTGTATGGAACATGTTTATGCATTAAAATGGAACATTGTCTCGAATGATGTTTTTGTAAATTAATCGAGAGATTTTGTCAGTTGTTGCTGGGCACATTTACTGAAACGAAATGGCTATAAAATGATTGAGAGATTTTGTCAGTTGTTGGGCATATTACCTTGAAAGATGTCTTTGTTAAAATTTAACAGAGATTCACCTCAAGTTGTATAAAAAATTTAACAGCATTTCATCCTAAATTTCGATAACCCCTACTCGCACAAATACCCCATATAAACTGCTAAACAACAAGAAGAAAGTCAAAGTAAATGGTATAGGAAGAGTGCGAATAGAAGTTCATAGTCATCAACATAGGTGCGACATTGCCAATATAGCAGGCTGCATTTTACTTCAGCATTGAATTCGTTTTAGACAAAATGCAGCCACATCAAATGTACAAAACAGAATCGTATTGTTAATCCAATTAGTATCCATTGACAAAACATAAGCTCTTAATGTACAAAACAGAGCATATCCCACAAAATAGAAGTCTGCTGTATTCCCAAGCTCCATTAACTTGACTGGACGACAATATCATCTTCTTCATCCAACAGCCTATGTGCCTACACAAATAAAGGCACATGTCAAAAGCCATAAACAGTCTTGTTTTAAGTCATGTCAAAATCATTGTCCAGCAAATGTGCAAGACATGCTGTTTGTTTCTGTTTTAATTACTTGAACTTACTTTCTCCTTTTTCCTAGTCATTTTTCCCTTTGATGGAGGGAATGGACCAAAAACAGTTATAGCAGCCTTTCTTTTTCTCCATGCTTGAGCTTGCCAGGTTGCACATGTTTGCCGGTTATGTCCTAAGCCATGACAGAAGGAACACTTGGTGAATTTCTTTTGCACTTCAGGTAGTTCTTCTTGACCCGATGGTTGTAAATCAATAACCTCTTGTTCATCAATAACAGCCTGTGCTTTATCACCTGACCATGAAATAAAGTTAAAACAAGTAACAAGTACAAAAATAAAATTATCATGAGTTACATGGAAAAATCCTAAATTGCTGACCACTTGGAACATCTGGCATTGAGCTAGATTCCAGAGGTACTTCAGTCGGCTCCTTCCCGAACACTTGATCTGTACATGTCAAAGCATCATTAGTTAAGTATTACACCATAAATCAGTGGATGAGGGATAGGTCAAATTACCAGATTTTTGTGGACAAGTTCTCTTGTTATGGCCAAGTGCCTTGCATTTGCTACACTTGTTGGAGTTGGACGGTGGTGGCCTTTTATTGGTAGATGCACCAAGCTCATTAGAAGGTACCAGCAGTGGACACTTTCTCACTGTATGCCCCTTTTGATAGCATTTTGTACATGTCATTCTAACAAGGCCAGATCTAGAAAGTTTGGTAACCCCCTTCGAATTAGGCCTAGGCTCTTCTGGTTCCCTTCTTCTTACTTTCTTTGGCCGACCAGGTAACTTCAACTTCAAGGGTGGTAAGACAGGATCTTTATCCGATTGCACCCAAACATTTGGACCACTCAAAGGAGCAATTGCTGGCTCATAAGCCTTCAAGTAACTTTCTCGCAAGTAGTAATGGTGAACAAGACTTTCTGGCTCTTGACCTATTAAAGAAATACAACAAATCACATGGCAGCATGGCAATCCAGTCAACTCCCATCTCCTGCAGCTACAAGTCTGCTGCTTTAAGTCCACCACATGTTTGCCTCCATACATATGTGTAACCTCAAATTTATCTTGATCAGACCATCTCGCGATGTTTGCAGCTGCTTCTGTTTTTGCCTTCTCCAGTTTCTTTTGAATTTTTGGGCAGATCTTATCACTCCTCTTCTTCATCCACTCCCTTTTTGTACGAAGCCTTTCCATTAGATAGATTCTAATAGTCTCAAGCATTCCAAGGATTGGCTTTTCCCTTGCATCCATTATGACCGAATTAAAGCTTTCACATAAATTATTAAGGAGAATGTCACACTTGGCAGCCACTCGAAAGTGTGATCTTGACCAGTGATAGGGAGAGGTGTTGTCACTTAACCACTTCCAAGCAGCTACATCATAATCCCTTAAACACTCCATATGATTTTCGAACATCCTCATGTACGATGACCTTGCACATGTCCAAAATCTTTCCTTCAATGCTTCACCCGGATGATTTTTTTTGAAGTTGTTGTGCAAGTGCCTTACACAATGTCTGTGCTCAACATCTGGAATGACTTCCTGAATTGCAGATCCTAAACCCTGCAAAATAGACAAATGCAAGTTTAGCACAATCAGTAAGCATTCATATATATGTAATAAACATATATAAACAATGTAAGTTGATCTTATTCACCTTCTGTCTATCACTTATGAAGCTCCAATTTCTTTGATCATTGATAGATAGGTCATATTTCAAGAATTCAATAAACCACTTCCACGACCTCTTATTTTCTGCTTCAACTACTGCATATGCAACTGGATAAACACAGTCATTTGGATCTATCCCAACTGCAGTTAATAACACACCCGGATGTGGACCTCTCAAGTGGCAACCATCAACTCCAATTATCTTCCTACAACCAGATTTAAATCCTCTCTTCAGTGCCTCGAAGCAAATGTAAAGTCTTTGAAATCTTTGTTTTCCAGAATCTTTATCTAATGTAGTTTCCATATACACTGTAGAACCAGGATTTGCCTTCATTAGTTCCTCACAATAATCCCACAATCTGTTGTACTGATCTTTGTAGCTCCCATGGATCAAAATTTTTGCCTTCATGAATGTCTTATAAACTTGAGGTTTAGTAATGTTTACATTCAGCTCTGCATGTACCTTATCCTTGAACTCAGAAACTGTTATTCTCTTGTTCATCCTTAGGAAGTCCACATATTTTCTTGCTAAGAAACCTGAGGTAGCTCTCTTGTGGTAAAAGGTCCTGCCACATGTGTGTGCTGGACCCATTGTCTTGATTGCAATGGAATCATCACCTTCATCAATTTTAGAAGCAAACAACATCCACTTACAATGTTCAGCTTTGCATTTCACCCTCATTCTATGCTTATCATGCTTCACCCACTTTATATCCTTCCCCCATTTGACTGCATAATTGTCAACTGCCATCTTGAATAGCTGCTTATCATCAAATTGTTGACCAACATGAAATTTTGGATCATTCATGTCCATTTCTGGTCGGAATCTGACCAGTTTGGGCTTCTTCCTTGTGCTATCTTCATCGGAGGAATCAGTCACACTATTTAGCTCATCTGACACCATCGAATCAGATTCCTCATGAACTGGAATCTGATCTCCTTCATCAACGTGTAGGTGTGAATTAGAAGTTGCTTTGACTCTGATTTTTTTTTATTGGGTGCTGCTGCCTGTCTTGCTTCTTTCTTTGCCTTTCTGTTTCTACTTTGACAATTTCCTGTTGGCAATTTATCCATTGCAGCACCTAACTCCTGATATGGAGCCATAACTGAAGTTCGAAAAATGACATCATCATCATCTTCACTGAAATCATAGTCACTATCATGGAACTTTTCACCCTCCATTGAGTCTGAGTTTACAGCATCATTAGCCTCATCCGCATCACCTTGTTCTACTTCAGCAGCCTGACAAGTTTCCTGGTTCTTCTTCTCAAGCTCTTTTATTTTCTCCACATGAACAGGAATTTCCTCTATGTCAGCAACATCAACATCCTCAAATGTTATGTCTACAAAGAAGTCATCTTCTTCTTCTATTTCTGTAGCATTACAACTGTTTGATGCAACTGCACTCTCACATTTACTATCTATCAATCTAATGTGAAACTCAGAAACAACATAAACTTCTGCTTCTCCATTTTGCTTGCCTATACAAGCCATGTCAGTTGCTGCATCATCAGAATCTATTTTTCTCAACACAAGTGCACCACCTTCAGTTGGAATTCTATACATCATTGTTACATTTGCAGGATATCCAAGATAATAGCAAAAGTCAGATACAATTGCTCTATTCACTCTCATGGCAATGACACCTTCAAAACTTTCCATGCTGCCCCCCAAATATTGCTCTACGGGTTCTTTAACATATACACCCCCATGATAGATTTTCAAAGTAAAAAATTCAACCTCTTGTCCTGCATTTTTTTAAACCATAAAAAAGACTTAATTAATAACAACATCCTGGTATGTTATAACCACATCTGGGACCACATCAGAAAATTCAACCGCAAAAGTCAGATCTGGGACCACATCAGAACATTCAAGTGTGCTGTTGTTTTCCTACTACTTTGTCTCGCTTTTTAGAACATGAAAACAACAGCACACTACATTTTAGAACTACAGGGACCACATCACCATTAAAAAAATTCAGCTTTAAATATGGCATATTTCACCATCCCCATATCTGCCTATGACCCACGCAGAATACATTTTTAAAAAAACACGTCAACCCCACAATGTACCATATTCCACTAATTAATCGCCCACATGCTTAACACTGTCATTAAACAGAGAAGAAAATGTTCAACTACTTCAGCCCCACATACAACGACAAAGTACAAACACATTAGCTTTAACATTCTGATGAAAAGGTTAAACTAACATGCAGCTGCTCAAACATCAATGAAAAGGTTAAACTAACATGCAGCTGCTCAAACATCAAACAAGCATAGCAGAAAATGGAGAAGCTAAGTAAGATCTGGTTAAAGCTTACTGGATAGTGTTGCTGCAACTGCTTCCTTTTCACCATCCTTGTCGCCATCGACACCTTCCATCATCGAAGACACGGATCTGCTCATCTTCTGTTGGCAATCACATTTTCTTACATTTTGATCAGAATGCCTAATTCCTATGAGCTCTGAAGAAGTCGATTTGCAGGGGTTTCTTTTGCTAATCGTGACAGAGCTGCCATTCTAGTCAAGGTGTTTAGACAATTATACCTGTCATTCCAATTATACCCCTGGTCCGCCGTGAAAAATACATAAAATGTGGTGGCGCCGCCCAAAAAGTCCTACATTGGACTTGATAAAATTGTTTGAGGACTAAATTGGTGAAAAAAAACCGTGAAGGACTAAATTGGTTTAAGTGAAAAAGTTTAGGGACCAAATTGGCGATTTGCCCTCCGTAGTTTTAAAACTGCAGGAAGAAGAGGAAAAGAAACAGAAGAAAAGAAGAGCTAATTATCCCCCGAAAGGAAACGACATCGTTCCCCCTTTTACACACTGGTTCATAAATCCTCCGTCAGCATGCCTGCAGTACAAAACTGCTAGCAGTACCGTCAAGAGCTCTGGTAGAAGAATCGTATCTATGGCAGGAGGCCTCATAGCCTCTCCACACACCAAAACCACGTCCCACTTGATTTTAACCTCAATTTGCAGAACTGGGCTGCTGTCAGAATACCCTATACACCCCATTCGTCTCCGTTTTTACCCTCTGCTTCGTTTACAGTTCACCTTCCGTCCTTCCAGTCGCTATCTCTACAGTTGCACAAAAGATCAGCAGCATGGTCCCATCGACTTATCAAAGTATAGAGAAACCTTTTCAAAAAGAATGGCATTGGCCGGCCTTAAACCCCATCACCGTCTTGGTTATTCACCCTTCTCCCTCTCTTACTTTATTACTACCATTAAGTAGCATTTCCATGCGAAATTGATTAATCTATGCTATTGAAAAGGAAAAAAAAATACAAGAAGAATAAGGTGGTATCACAACTATTTATTTTTTCACTGCAAAAAGGCAGCAATTCATATCTTGCTTAATAGATGAAGGGAAATGTTTGTCTGTATACTCTTGTTAATGGAAGTAATTTGAACTCAAATGGTTCTGAAATTGGGTTTCTTGTGGTGTGGTTACAGCTCTCGGTGTTTCTGGTGGTCCTGATAGCATGGCCCTTTGTGTATTAGCTGCTATGTGGAAAAGGGAGGGCCAATGTGGCATTGAAGTCATTGGCAGCAGTGGATTCATTGATGGTCTGATGGCAATTGTAGTTGATCATGGTCTGCGTCGTGAGAGTAAAGAAGAGGCTAACCTTGTCTGCAGTCGAGTTACGAAAATGGGTATGGATAACTTTCCTTCTGTTGGGAGGTTTTGGAATGAATATCTCATTTGATTCCACTTGATAGTGTGGATATAATTTAGATTGTGTGTAGGAATAAGATGTGAGATCGCTCTTTGTGAATGGTCCGAGGGTAGGCCTAAGCAGGGTCACTTGCAAGAAGCTGCTCGTGAGAAGAGGTAACATTCACATTACTTCTACATGATGTTGTTATAACTTTTGGATGTGAAAAGTTGTGTCGAACAATCGAATTGTATTTCAACTCTGACGTTCAAACACAATCAAGAGCTTCTTTTCCCTTTCTAATGCTCCAGGTATCAAATTCTGCAAGAAGTTTGCATTCGGCACCAGATTGGTGTGTTAATGATTGCACATCATGCAGATGATCAGGTACAAATGATATTTAATTCCAATATGTTTTCACGTCTCGGTGGCCCACTGGTGATTCAAATGTGACAGATGTTTGTGTGATAGTAGACGACTTTAAATCTTTGTGGATAAAGTTTCTGCCTTGCGAGTGTTGTCTTGCATTTATAGGTGAAGAGGCACCATATGCATGGTGGTCTAAGAGATGAGCATTCTGCAGGCAGAATTATTCATTCTCAGATTATCACGTGGCAGCGGAGTGCTGGGACTTTCTGGCATGGCATCCGTGTCACAGCTATTCCCAAAGTTCCCAGACTATTCTAGAGAAGCTTTAAATTGGCATGGACTTTTATTGGTGCGACCACTACTAGAGTTCTCAAAAGAAGATATGTTCCAGGTCAGTCTTGTTTCATCATCAGTAAAAAGAAAAGATTCTAACCATAAGACTCGCGAGTATCCAGGTTCTCAAAATCATTTCTTCATGAACATGGAGCATGGAATACTAAGAATCAAACATTTGATGCTCTTTCATTGAACCTGAACTGAAGATAGAGAGCAAATGTTGTTGACACCATCAGTTACCAATTAAATTTTGTCTTAATGTTTCTCAAATTTCTCTTCGTAGATTTCCTATCGAATTGGAGTTGGTTTGAATGGATACTGGTTATTTGCAGATATGTAAAGGTGGTAATCAAGAATGGGTGGAAGATCCCACAAATCAAAGTCCCGTATTTGCTCGTAATAGGATTCGGATGTCTCTGAATAACTTATCGTCCTGTGAGTTATACCGAAAATTACAACTTTGAGTCTCTAAGCTATTCGAGTCCAAAATGTTTACGTGGTTTTCCTTTTACACAATTTAAAGTTTGGGTTTCTCCATCAAAGAATTCCAAAAGCTTTGGCTTTGATTTCTGTTCAAGATTTAGTATTCATTTCATCGATATCTTCACCAATTCTATGCATTCTTTATATCATCTATGCTTTTACTTGTTTGCAAGCATTGGTGCATCCTTGACATTACTGACAGTTTTGTTACATTTTCAGCTATCTTCAAGGCTGAGTTACAAGCAATTATTTCTGCCTGTCGAGAAATGCGGCTACATGTTGACAAAATTTGTTCCAATTTGATAAATCAGGCTGTGACTATCATGCCTGTAAGTATGTGTTCCAGTTTAAGTTCTGTTTCATTAGTTACTCTTGCCTATTCAACAGATAAAAATTTCAAAGGCTCCCAACAAAATTTACTTTAATTCATGAAATAAAGTCCAGAATTACATTATGTGAAATTTGACATTGAATTCTTGTTGGGCTTTGACATAAACTAGATTCACGAAAGCTTTTCTGTAGTATGTCATTCAGCTACATGAAGGTTCAGACAGGAAAGTTAAGGCTAGCTTTTGGAAGAATCAAAGATTATGCATTGTTAAACCATAGGTAATTTGCCCAACTTTCGAAAATGGATCAAGATCAGAATCAGTTTAGTTTAATACCTAGAAGAGATACACACTGGACTTTAACTTGAAACAGAGCCTTTTGAAGTTTTCCACGTTACCCTCATGTCTCCTGGAATGGGAGCATGCATTGAAATTTAACAAGCTAAAAATAAATACTGAGAAGGAACTATTTTTGTGTCTTCAAAATTTCAGTGTTTTGCTTAAAGTTTTCCTGCTTCCTGAATGTAGGAAGGTTATGCAGTAATCAATCTGAAAATTCTAAATGCTTCCAGTATCAAAGACATATACCTGTCAAAGTTTCTTGCCTTGGTTTTGCAGGTAAGGCCATTTTGGCATGCAACTCTTGAACATGTTAAATTATATAGAGGTGTCCTTAATGAATTGGATAACCTTCTCATTTGTTCTGGTCTGGACAATGTCAGTTTATCTCACAAAGACATCGGCCAGTCCGTGGTAGTGCATCAAAGTTGCTATTGGACTATATTCGTACTTTCCCAAGCAGGGTAATGCAGTTTCACCAGCTAGGTTTTCTACATATTCTTGTTCAGCATGGTTAAACTTTTATTTTTTTTTAATTTTAGTGATTTTTCCTATATGTCATAATTATTTGCTGAAGATACCATCATGCTACTCTTTATATCAAAAGAAAGCACATATCAGTATATTCATGGTTCTTGACTTGGAAATTTTAAATTTTCAGAGTTTTAGCACTTATATTCTCTTCTTGGGCATCATGAATTGATTGATCTACATTTCCCATTTTTGTAGACCTGTCTTACTGCAGCTGGTTGCTATCTTTCTCCAGTTCCTGGCTCTAAAGGCTCCAAAGTCTTGATTTGCTGCTCTCTTAATTCTAATGTCCCTGTGAAGTTGGAAATTATACAAGCACATGCTAATGGAAAACAGAACTCCATTTCAAGTGAAGTAGAGCAAATTGTCAGGAATGCTAAGGCTTGCTTGGACAAATTTATATGTGGTGTTTCAGATGTTAGATTGTTTAGCTTAACATCACCCCATATTGTCGATCTAAAATCTTCTGAATCTGTTTTGATTGAAGCCAAAAGGCTGGGCATTCTTAGCAACTCTACCTATGATACAATTTTTTCTCTGCAAAACCACGAAAAGCAGCACTTTATGTCTAAAACTGAAGTCATGTCTGATCGTGACTTGACAAATGGACGAAAACCAGTAGACACGATTGCAAGCAGAAGAATTTATCCTGGGCAAATTGGGTACTTCATGAGCAGATTTCTGATAAAATGGAATCCTTGCAGGGAAATGCCATACAAGTTATTTTCCTCGAGTGAGACTCACTATGATAAAGTGTTGGAATTGGAAAGACAGCAGAGTTGCAGTTCTTGTCTTGTCCATCATGAGCATGTCGCCGAGATACGTTGTATGGTTGATTCTGATTGGCTTTACCTTGCAAATTTGTCAAAGAGTCAAAATATGGGAAATTCTCTGGAGCAAGTACTCTCTGCTGCAGCAATAAAGCAAGAGGCAGGCAAAATAAAGTCATGGTCAGACTTTGTTAAATTATCAGCACAGAGAGCTCTTATGTCTTTGAAGTCTATTCCAGTTAATGCAAGACGAAGCCTTCCTGTTCTGGTGGATTCGCAAGGACTATTACTGTGCATTCCAGTACGTGATCCATCTTTCCTTCTGCTTTTATCTGATTACCAAAGGTGTTCTTACCATCTCAGTGAGCCCTATTTCCCAACTTTGTGCAGATTTGCCTACACCTTTGAACGCTCAGATAATTAATGTCACCATGACGGTTGAATCTTTGTTTATTCATGGCCTAATCATTGTTTTAATGTATGCCTAGCATTCGTAAGTTTGATAGCTAAAGGCTTTGTACCGGATCTTTATTTTTTTCCCCTCATCTTTTCAAAATAGAATACGCTAAGCCATTTTCCTGTTGGTGGCTTTCTAGTGCCAATCTGCTTTCCCCAAACACCTGCATCCAGTCTTTTTGGTTATATCCCCTTCTTGTGCATGTTCTCTCTAGTGCTAATTTCCTCCACGTACTAATGGAAGAGCTTATCTGAATTTCTCTTGTATTGTTTCAGAATGTTGGCTTTCGGCACTGCCCCTGCTTGGATGTATGTGCTATATTCAAGCCTAGAGGACCGGTTGGTGGAGGCCACACTTCATTTCTCTAGTCTTTTTTCCCCCCCAAGCTTAACTGCTTTTGTTCTGTGATATCTAAAAAGTTCTTATTTTATGTGAATAACTTCTGATGTCATAGAGTAGGATGCCTACAGGAAACCCCTTTTTTCCCTCCAAACGAGTGGGCAAAAGAGGAAAAAGCCCCTAACACAAACATATGAACGAGAGAGAGAGGGAGAGATGCTTAGTCTTGAACTGAGATCTTGTACCTTACAAATGTATTACTAAAAGATGCTATTCCTCTTTGATAGTTTAAATTTCAACAATTGCGGGTTTCATCTGATTTGGGTACTTAAGAAAAGTGTTAGTATTTTAATTAAGCTGGTGATTTTGCTATGACACTGCTTGTGACTTCCACTTCCCTCCCTCTCCCAATGCACAGTTTCTGGATGGAGAATGAGTTTCTATTAGAACAATCTTGAGGGAAGAAAAAGAAAAAAAACTGCCCCTTCTCTTGATTCAGGACATGGAAATTTTTTTTCCAACATTCCCCACTATTGATTACAGCGACATCCTCAAAATTATTTAAATTTATCTAAATTCTCATCAATATCACTCAAGGGGCAAGGGTAAAACGTTATACATAGTTGCAAAAATTCAAGCATCATCTGCCTTCACGTTCTTCCTTCTTTAATGTGGTAAATGATGTGAACCACTGCTTCCAAGATGCATCTTCCTGTTGCTCCAACCAAGACAAGAACGCACTATCCAACAAGCAGAAGGCATTTACATATAGAAGTTGATACCTAACAGGAACATATCGGAAATTGATGACTTGCATAAACGGCCAGGCGCCTCCTTCTAGAACTAATGCAGGGATGAAATCTCTCTTCAAGTCTTCCTTAACTTGACTGGCACTCTTACCAGCTGAAAATCCCATGTAACTAAAAAACACAACCAGATCAAAAGGGCCGAAAATGATGCCATCCATGGCCACTTTAGTGGCAACAAATCGTACTGATTTGGGCTGCATTTTTAGTCTGAACCTAATAAATCTGTCCAAATATTCATACCTGCCAAGGGAAAGAACACGACTTCGTTCACTTCTGACAGCTGAAAAAAGATGCTTCATATGATGTAATAAGACAGAACCTAAAGTTTAGCAAAGGGTAACAAGTGACAACCATTTAAGTACACAAAAATAACTGAAATATCTAAGAACTATATGCATATTCAAACCTAATACGAGTAAGATGTCTCAATAAAGTGAACACAAAATCCCAAGGCCCCATACTTTTTTATTCAAATGGAGCAACCTGACGTCACCAACATATATGAGAAGTTTCCAACATTACTAGTACTCTGAACGTGATCCTAAAAGATACAAATCAAGCAGAGGCTTATGTTCATAATATTCCATTCACCTGTCTTGGATTTGTTCATGGGAGAACGAAGTAACTTCATGTTTAGTATAGTACAGCATGTAGACTTTGTGAGTCTTCCTAGCAGTAAAAGTGGAGTGCAAAGAGCAGTTTGTTTAGCCCTCCAATTTAAATTTATTAAAAAATTTAGAACTACAAAGATGAAGTTCTGAAGTTTTGAAGCTCTTTAAAAACTTGTATGCCAGAAACATATTTAAGATGAAAGGAAAGGTAATTCTCAAGGTAATAGTATTTTATAGCACATGAAGCAATGGTGATACTCTTTTGTACAAGAAACCAGGTGAAGTAGCAACCTAGTCGGCTAAATAGGTTGCATTAACTAAGATGCAGGCCAGTGAATCACTGTGCTACAAGAAGCCCTAAATTCACTCCATTAAATGCATGCTCCCTAGCTGCAATCAAGATCTGACATTTATGTTAACAAATGGTACTGGTACATAGATGCAATAGATTCTTAAAGCAAGCTATAAGGCTTGGCCTTTGGTTTGGTTTGAGCCACCATATTTTATAAAGAAAAGCTGTCAGAGTATCTTATTAACTGAAAACAAGATAATTGATGTGATAAAATTCAAAAGAACAAAAATATACAAACCAGAAGTGGCCAACAGGTCCAACAAAGCCAAATCCAAACATACTTGTAATAGCAACCCGTTTCCAATTGACTTTAAATTCTTTATCCGCATCCTGCTACATGAAGCAAAAGAAGGATGACCATCACAGCAAGTATTACTGAGAGACGCAATGTAAATCCCCTAAATAGAGCTAAACAAACATTCATAATATTTGCTCTCCAAACATAATTAAATTTATCATTATGCATCAAGAAGTGGTGAATGTTTTCAAAAATAAATACTGCCCAAGCATCCCCCCTGCCCCTCCTGTGAAGAAACAACAAGCGTTGCTTTCTGAACCTAACTACCTGTAAATAACCTATCCAGTTGCCTATAAATGTCACAATTGCTTCCTTATTATGAAAATGGAAGCAAAAAGAGCCATTTGAAGTCATACAAAAGGGATTTTCCATGCCCTAGAAACTTGTTAGCTAATATCACTTCACAAATATAATATTGAATTTTTACATGAAGAATTTGTGATCACAATATGGTTTGGAAACAACAATAGTATCAAAGGTAAATAAATCAATACAGTTCTGTATCGACTACCTAAACTACTCTTGAGTGAAACATTGATACTCTAATTAGTAAAATCAACTTCTATAGCCGAGGAGTGAAGCAGCTCGACTGAAAGGAGAGGAATGAAAAGCAACTAATGCCCAATTCAGACCCAAGCAATGCATCGAGAAGGTGAAATAGAGAATGCATGAAAGCCTTATCTATATCTCTTCCTGACAAGGAGTCCATTCATGGTATAATACTTTCAAAGCCAATCCAAAGACAGGAAAGGTACAAAACTAGCAAGTTGATACATTGACAAACTTTTTGCTGCCATGATGGTCAAGTTAAAAAAAGATAAAAGAAGTACCTTATCTATATGTCCTATGAAAACTATCAATGAAATTAGCAGCCTAATATTGAGTGTGGACAACCATCCTTGATGGTTATGCATTAATACTATATCAAACACAACAAAGATTGTATTGTTTTAACAATTATATAGCAATCAATTTAATTACAATTACAACAAACGCCGTTCCCCCACACTGTGACACATTGAAACCATGCCCACAATGATAACTGCAATTCGACCACGAGAGAGACCACTTATTCTAGTAGTATGGCATTGTCGAAACAGACTCCTTCTTCAGGACAAAAGCTAATGCTATTTGAAGGAGAATAAATTATCTGCACCTCACTGGTGAGAACATCCAATTTATATTTAGATTTCAGGACTAAAATGAAGACTTGATGAGTAGGTTTGCATCTGGTTTTCAAATTATGAACAGATAAATGAAGAGCATGGAGGACATACAGGATATGGTGCTGGTAGAAACAGCCATTTGGTATCCATTCAAAGGCATGTATGATTTAACCATGATATGCATTACCTCAATTGATTTTCAAACTTTGAAGTTTATACATTGATGGTCGAATATTTCTAACAAAATGTCAAAAACCTTAGTTTGAGAGTCGATGTACAAACCTAAATGGGTCCTAGTGCACAGCAAAATCCCGTATATCAAAAAGCCCACCACCACCATGCGGACACTCATTCCATTTCCGCAGCTTGACTAAACCCCGTCAAGTAATAAGAAACAAATTCTCAACCGATTGTGATAACGCAAATGTACTGAAATGATTATGGAGCTGGAAACTCCCAAGTTCAAAATCCCTAAGCACACGACTCAACTATTCTGCAACTCCAGTCAACAACGTGAGCAGCAAACGTTACTCCAGAAAAAAATATTCATTGCATAAAAACCACACCACCCATTTGAAGATAATTTTGTATCCATAACCCATTTGCAATTGCGCATGATAATAAAAAATCATCCAACACTTTGACTCGAAAATTCAATCTTGTAATATCAATAAAGGGTTAAAGATTGCTTACTGAAAGATGAAGGGGCCGATTCTTGGCAGTGGAGTGAGTAATGGATTGAGCCACAATATCTCCAACGCCCCATAGAAATCCAGAGCTTATGATTTGGGTCTTAACTGGATGTACAGCCAAGCAATTCTGGTACCATCTCCAGAGCTTCAACATCATCCAATACAAAAGATTTCTCACACTCTCTCTCTCTCTCTCTTTCCCTTTGTTTCGGATTTTTCGGGTCTTCAATCAATTAAAAGAGACAAAAATTAGCTACACTGTCTGTACATCTGAAAATTAGACGGTGGTCAATGGGCGGTTGGAAGGAAGGAAGGGGAGGGAGGGATTTGTAGAGGCCTGATGGGTATCGTAGTAGCAGTAGTATTTCAATTTTTATGCCCATGCCTTTGCCCCACGAATTGAAGGACCAGTTTTGTTGTCAGGTGGCTTTTTGAGTTTTGATTGTTCCCAACCTAAGGGCCTCTAATTTTCTGTATTTGCTTCATGACGAGTTTGGAGTTTGGACGGGCTTTGTCTGCCGCTTTGTTCGGTGGTATCTAGAATAGAAGCCTTAGATGATGATCAATTTCAGAAAAATAAATAAATAAAAAAGAAGGGAGGAACTTGATACATCGTACGTAATATAAGAATTTGGAAAAAGAAAAAATATTAGCAAAAAAATGAAAACAATACAACTAGTATCTATATCTATATCTATATGTATTAGAGGGTAGGTGTTTTACGAGAAACTTCCACAAGCGTTCTGGATCGCCCTTTACTATAATTTTAGATTTATTTTAATTCAATAATCCTTATCTTCTTCTTATCCCTTCCCACTCTTCAATTTAAGTAACCAACTAACCCACAAAATTAAAACTCCTAAATTTTAATTAATAGATAATAACCACCTTTGCAAAATGATATTTGCAAATTTCAATTCACGTCTCACATTTACTACTAACACTTACCACATCACTAATAGCAATACTCACACTTACCACATCCTTGATAGTAATAACTAATTGTTAATTTAAGAAATTCGCGACGAAAGTCACATATCCAAAATTTAGGAGCCTATTGGAATTACAATTTTTATAATTCTATGTATTTTATTGTCATAATATATTTTACTCTTATAATCATTCACAAAACTGATGATCACTGACCCATTTTACCCATTTTCATTTGTCATCACACAAATTAAATACAGTGAAAAAAAAGACTATGTATCATACTCTCACCATGGATGAAACCCACTTACGAACATTTCAATCAGTGATGAAGCTAAGATTTTTTTTTTCTAGAGTGGCTAAAAATTTTCCTAATATAATTATTTTTATGTGTTATATTCAAAATAATTTTCATCTATTTAAATATATGACATCTAAAAAAATCAAATTTTAGTTTTAATTATAAAGGGATTAAAAAATAAATAAATTTTTTAAGAAAAAATAATTCAAAAGTAATTAATTCACACACACACGCACGCACACATATATATATTCTCATAATATAAATTAAAATTGTAAAAAAATTAGAAATGACCGACTTTATTTTACATAAATATTTACATAATATGAATCAAAATTTTTGAAACCTGGGGGAGACTATGGCCCCCATTAGCCCTCATTGATTCCATCATTAATTTCAATGGCGTCTTAATTCCAAACTTACAAGATTACAAATGAGAAAACAACTGATCACAAAACGAATATTACACTATAGTGATCCCACTGAAATATTTTAAAAAGGTTCAACAAGTTTATTTCCAAAAAATACAAGTTTCACTGAACATTTTTTTGTAGTATAATTTTCACGAAATTTAACAGAATTAATTAAATCACCAATATTAATTTTTATACTAAAAGTTTATTGATTTAAAAAATATTCGCATCTTTGTACAAAATTATCAAACTGAATATATAATGTTTGTAAGTATTTCATTTTGAAATAATTTTCATCTATTTAAATATATGACATCTAAAAATATCAAATATTAACTTTAATTATAAAGGAATGTAAATTAAGAAAAAATTAATTCAAATGTAATTAATTCACCACATACAGGCACATATAGCAATACTCAAACTTACCAGATCACTGATAGCAATAACTAACTGTTAATTTAAGAAACTCGCAACTACGAGAGTCACATATCCAAAATTGAGGAGTCCGTTTGAATTATAATTTTCACAATTCTACATATCTTATTGTCATAATGTATTTTACTCTCACGATCATTCACAAAATTGATGATCACTAACCGATTTTACCTATTTTTATTTGTCATCACACAAATTAAATACAGTGAAAAAAAGACTATGCATCATACTCTTACCATGGATGAATCCCACTTCCAAGAAATACAAGTCTCGCCGAACGTTTTTTTTGTAGTATGAACTCCATAAAATTCAATAAAATTAATTAAACCACCAATATTAATTTTCATACTAAAAGTTGATTGGTGTAAAAAATGTTCGCACCTTTGTACAAGATTATCAAATCGAATGCATAATGTTTGTAAGTATTTCATTCTGAAATCATATAAAACATGCAATTACATTTATTTTTATCCATATATAATTCATTTTCTAATATAAATTTCTATTATTATTTCAAAATCTATCTTCTGCAAAAACGCAATTCATGAATGATTTATACATTTTGTCATACTTTGAACTATTGTAAGACAAATTTTAAATTTTAATTATGTTGGTACAGTTTTTTTACTTTTTCCAAATTTATCCTCTCTTTTAATTTCTTGCAATAACATAAGCACCGTATGTAGCACGGGTATTCATACTAGTTTATTTAGTATTTGGGGCGCAAATATGGAGACCCCTTGACTCTTTTTCTTTCTTTTCTTTAAGCATGTTGAAAAAGACCAGAAATCCCTATCCTTCATTCCATGTACAATTAAGACAGACTGGCATTGGTAGGGATTTAAATTGGGTGATATGTATGGATATTTTTTGTTCCTTTGCATGATAAAAGTGTCAAGACATGTACACTAACAAATATGCGAGTGTTAATATTAATTTTCTGTTATTTATCTTTATTCTAATTATATTCCAAGAATTGGAAGGATGAAGCTAAAATGAAAAAAGAGGTGGTAAGGATTAAGCCAGAGCTCTGAAACAAGAAACGAAAGTGATTACTTGTGAATAAATTGTTATGAACTCTTTCCGAGTATACTTTGAAATGTCATACTGTCAATTTTGTAGTATTTGTCAGTCAAACTTTAGACCAACTTTTTTGTGCATGTATGATAACATATGTAATTTACCAGAATTTTACATTCAAATTGAAGAGTTAAATTTTTTTTTTCCAAAAACAATTGAAGAGTAATATGAAGGTTAGACATTTTAAACTGAATCTGACGAGAAAAGAAAAAAAAAAGGACATCTTAAAACTGAAAATATGACATCAACGAGAAGATGAAAGGAGTTTTTTTTTTTTTTTGGAAGGCTCTGCAAATTAAAACTAGAAAATGAAGCTCTTGAGAAACATTTTGTATAGAAAAAAGAAAAAGAAATTCTACAAGACATAACGTGGCAAAATGTGCTCCTATAGTTATTTCGACTGTTCTGCTGCTTCGCTCAACAGCCAGCCTCAAGAAACAAGTGATCATATAGGAGGGAGTAGCACTCTGGAGATTTCTGATAATATTTGTGGATAAGATTGCTCCAAAAGAAATGATCTCACCACCCAACAATACTGTACAATGCCTCACACGATGCATATTCTAACTCCTGCAAACATGCAACCTTGCTGTCCGCGGGAGACTGGACTCAAAAGGTACCACACTTTCGAGCTTCGCATTCTTCTACTCAGTAACTCTGCACAAAGAATACATATTCAAAATGATCGTGTCAACTGCATGCCAAGTATATTTATCAGTGTATTACGAGACATTCTTGAAGTTCTTGCTCTTTATTTTGACAAATTAATCGCTAGCATTCTTTAGCCAAGATTTACTCTGTTTACATGTCTCTACTTACTCATGGTTGCATCTTTCTGCAGATTATGGTGGATATAAGTCCTCGAATCTGTTGAATTATGCTCTTGAGCGAGGAGAGAAGAGTTCTGTGTTTGCCCAGGATTGCGGTCGCTATTCATAGTTTAGGTCAATTTAAGCCCAAACTGTTGGTAAATTAGTACCTATATATATATATGGGAGAACTTGGTGGGAACAGCCAGTCTCTGGTTGGAGGGAAGGGGCAGAATGGATCACCTACAAGCAAGTCACACAATCAGGCGTCATCCTCCAAGGTATTTTTCTAATTAATTCAGTTCGATTATATTAGACAATTCTGGACTGTCCAAGTTTAGTTTTATCAGTCTACTGAGTAGATTAAAGTGCATTGATGCTGTATTCAGGCGCTGCAGTTGATTATGATCCCTCACTAGCTGCCAGTACTCATATCAGAAGCCATTTATAGTCTAAATGGACATAACTATTAAAGTGAATAATCTTGCAGTTTCTTGATGTGTCTGCGTATGATAGTTGCACTAATAGACATTCTGCATGACACTTTGGTTTGCCTCATCCTGTCATCGCGGCAAACCTGTCTTAATGGCTAAGCATGAATAAAAGTCAAATTTGAGAAACAATGGAGCATAACAAAATTCTCATGATGAAAGATTCCACACTGGTTTATCTGTGTTTAACAATTTGATAATGTTCTGAGTTTTGCAGGAGTCAGTTTCTAATAAAGACCGAACTGCTCCAATCCCAGCTTCTGTAACTTCTGAAATACAATTTGGTTGTCTTGTTTGTTCGGGAAACAATAGTTGCCAAACAGTTCGTTCAAGAACAAAGTTGATGAACATTTTGATTGAGAAGGGAAAACCTAGCGAGGTACATTCAGTTTTCAGGGATTTAACTGAAGAGGGACATAGACCAACACTTGTAACATATACTACTGTTTTAGCTGCTTTAACCCTCCAGAAACGCTTCAAGTCTATTCCTTTACTCCTTTCTAAGGTTGAGGAAAATGGATTAAAACCAGACTCAATATTCTTCAATGCCATGATCAATGCCTTTTCTGAATCTGGTAATGTCAAGGAAGCAATGAAAATTTTCAAAAAAATGAGGGACAAAGGATGTAAACCGACAATTAGTACATTTAATACATTAATTAAAGGGTTTGGGATCATAGGCAAGCCTGAGGAATCCTTGAAACTGTTGGAAATGATGTCTATGGAAGAGAATGTGAAACCCAATGACAGAACATATAACATTCTTGTCCGAGCTTGGTGTAGTAAGAAAAACATACCAGAAGCGTGGAATGTGGTTTACAGAATGGTTGCCTCTGGTGTGAGCCCTGATGTTGTTACATACAATACAATAGCTCAGGCTTATGCTCAGAATGGAGAGACAAGTAGAGCAGAAGCAATGATCTTTCAAATGCAAAACAACAATATAACACCTAATCAACGGACATGTGGTATCATTGTGGACGGGTACTGTAAGGAAAGTAATATGACAGATGCACTGAGATTTGTTTACAGGATGAAGGATCTTGGGGTGAATCCAAATCTTGTCATATTCAACTCTCTTATTAAAGGATTCCTAGATGTTACTGACACTAATGGAGTTGATGAGGTATGCTTCACCTTTTAATTGGAATTTCATTTCATCAAGTATCAATTTATCTGCCCCAAGATCAACTTCAGGATTTTTATCTTTCCTTCTTGCTCTGAGAATGTTACTCTCTCTCTCTCTTTCAGTTCATTGTATAGCTTGTATTTTTGGTTAGGTTGTGATATGTTTCATATCCACATGAACATAAACAAATTTGTCAAAGATAGACTAAAGTATAACCACCTTGGCCGTCATGATTCATAATATTAAGGTTTAAGACTTTTTAACCATTAAAACTGGCAGGTTAATAGCATAATGGACCACTTGAATCAGGTCATGAGGATGAGGATGAAATAAATCATTATTCTCTTCCCTTAATGATTTAAAAGGAAAGAGGGGAAGAGGGGTTGAAGTAAATAACCATCAGATGTTTGTTTAGTGTGGGCATTACTGGGTTGAAGTAGATAACCATCAGATGTTTGCTTAGTCTAGGCATTACTGAACTAAGATAGATGACTGATAAGGAGTCTTTATTGGTCACTCATATAGTTATGTAATGCATCAGATAGTCTGACAAACTCCCAATCTTCAGATGTCTGGGGAATTCTAATGAATACTTATATGTGTTTCATGTCTCTGTGAGCTTTAACCATCTTCCAACTATTGCTCAAACCCTTGGATTTCCACTGCTCCCTCTCTTGTTCTAAATTGCCACTGCTTATACCAAGTGTAACCTGTTGTTAGTGGGCTGGTTATGAAATGTACAGACACTGACATTGATGGAAGAACTTGGAGTGAAACCTGATGTGATAACATTTAGCACCATCATGAATGCATGGAGTTCGGCTGGACTAATGGACCAATGTGAAGAAATCTTTGATGACATGCAAAAGGCTGGCATTGAACCCGACATTCACGCATTCAGCATCCTTGCCAAAGGTTATGTGCGTGCGGGAGAACCTGAAAAGGCGGAGGCACTCCTGGAAATTATGGATAAATCAAGAGTGCACCCAAACGTGGTAATTTTCACTACAATTATCAGTGGTTTGTGCAGTACAGGAAAGATGGAATATGCCTTGAAGATGTACGAGAAGATGTGTAAAGTGGATATATCCCCCAATCTGAAAACTTTCGAGACACTAATATGGGGATACGGAGAAGCAAAACAGCCATGGAAAGCAGAGGAGCTCCTGGAAATCATGGAAAATATGGGTGTTGTGCCCCGGAAAAATACGATCCAGCTTGTTGCTGATGCGTGGCGTGCAATTGGTTTCCTGAATGAGGCCATAAGAATCATGAATGGGACGCCAAATGATCAGCCATTAATGATGAATACTAGCAATGGGAGGCAAGCTGAGGACCAGGGAAAAGTACATCAGAAAGAAGAATCAATTGCTTCTTATTCAAATCTTTGGCAAATTCCTGGAACTATAGTGACCAATCAAAATGTGTCAGATGTAGTTAACTTGAGAAGCCAGACACTGTTCAAAAGATCAAAATTATCATCTGAAAGCCTCAGTATGGCAAACAAGTCCATGTTAGTCACTCGCAGTTGTGGGCTTAAGGTAAAATCATTGATGGAATTTCCCAGGCAATTCCACATTCAGGTAGGCATCCACGAGTATGTGAATCCATGTAGATTGGTTTTCTGATACTGTCAAATTTCTTACTCCACACCGATGGAAGTTTTTTTTATTTAAGCCTCCTGCATGATTTATTACACACTCCAATGGTGTGAGAAAAGCTCTCAAAATCACCATCTGCCATATTTGACATACATTATTGTAATCAGCTATTCCAGGCAGAGAAAGATACAGCAACATACTTCACTGTACTATTTCCTCAGACAAAAATGAAAAGAAAGTCATTCTCATGCTCTGTCTTTTCTTTCTTTCTTTCTTTTTTGGTTATTATTTTGGGGAGATACAACTACAACTATGATTGAATTACATCATTGTAGGCAATTGAAAGTGATATTTTACACTAAAGTTGTCTGTGTTTAACACTTGCCCTGAGCGAGTAGTGAAATCTTAGCCAATTAAATCGAGCCTCCGGAGTTGTAGTTCTGATGGCGGAGTTGGAAGGTGAAAAAACCCAGGTTTTTATGAACTGGTAATGAAATAAATAGCATTTTTTTGGACAAATGTGTTTTGGTTTGGAGATGATTCAACCATTGACAGGTAATAATTGTCCGAAGAATTCACACGGTGCATTTCTGATGGGATTGGCAGGCAGTTCACCTGTGCATTTTGTTATTCCATCCTATCGTTGCAAAATGCTTGTTAGTTTACTGGAGAGTTTGACAAATTATTTAAGCAAAAGTAAGAAAAGCACCAATCCTCTTCAAGAACAATACCTGTAAGCTGGTTTTTTCCCTTCGGTATCGACTTAGCGTCAACAGCATCCTACTTGAAATTCTGATGAATCCATGACAGGTCATATCTATTCTAAGAGTTTGTTGGATATTAGGATGAAAAGACTTGCATAAATCCATGTTACGCACTTACTATCGAAGGTATTTCCATCTATCGGATGAAAAAAAGTTTCCGTGGCATCTTTAGTTGGAATCAAAGAAAAAATGTGGCGGTATCTAACGATATTCGGTAGAAAACACCAAACTACATGCAAACAAATAAAGAGACCACAAATGTGTTGGCTGAAGCTCTTCAAACCAAAAATTGTAAATCAAGAATAGCAGAACTGAAGCACGTTTGATAAATGCACTTAGATGATGAGAGAATTACCAAGAAAATGTGGCCACTGAACCATGATAAAATGGCTAAATAAAATTGCTTAAAGAGAACGTAAGAGGTGCGAGCCTGACGAGGATTGAACCACCATCAGATCATACGGGTGCACCACCCACCTGTATGAACATTGATAGGAGGCAAGGTTTGCACCCTTGACCTCCCATCCCATAGATAATGTGATGGTCAACTCCTTTTGAGGGAGTTTCGATGGAGTAGGTTTCCCCATCCCCCATTTTAGAAGTAGGAGTAGGTTAGACTAAATTAGACGTGTCGTTACACGAAAAAAAAAAAAGAACGTAAGAGGTGAAACAGTGAAAGAGGAATTGGTATTGCTGGTTATGATTTTGGTTAAATGAGTTGTTCTCGGAATCTCAAAGAGATGCGCATCAATCCCAAGGATATACAAATTTAAATGTTGTTCTAGTCCTGATCGAAGAGATTTAGTTTAGTACTTAACGTTGAAATTTTAAAACTTACAGATCCGTATTCAAATCTTTTCTTCTCTATCCGCATTTCTTAAATCCTATACAAGAGTTGAGTCGGTCTTTAAAACCTGTCATCAATAGGCTCTGATTTAGGAATATTAAAGATATACAGGTGAAATCCATTATTAATCTTCTTTGCGAAAAAAGGAAAATAATATTTAAGAAAGTAAGGAATTTATTCCATGTCAGGAGGAATATTTAAAGGCTACAAATTTAAGTTCTTGTTTGGTATAACCATGTATTCTTATTTTTATTGAAATTGGAGATTAGTGAGTATGTTGCCTTTTGTATATATTTTTTTTTTTTTGAGGAATATGATGCACAAGTATTCGTACAGTAATATTTAGGGCATCCCAAATTTTATTTTTGGTTAATTGCTCTATACTGTTTTACACCGGAAAAAGCTTCATTTACTGAAAGAAAAAAAATTGTACTAGTAAACTCCTTATTCCTATTTAATATTCCGAGTTAATGACCATGAAGATAGTACTAAAAGTTATTATGACAGTAGAGTGAGTAGACAGAATCGATTGTTTGTGACAGAGCAACATGATGGCTCTACAGCTTCTCCCTCAATCTCCTATTCTTCAAGCTCAAGGCCACATCTTCCCAGGTGTCCGTTGCTTCAGTCCCTCCAAAGATTCAAACTTTATCTCCCTAAGCTCAAGCCCTCTTCTCAAAATCCAACAATACGCTCTCCCCAAGCTCCTAGCTTGTAAATTCTCAAGAAAATCTCAGTTTCACAGATTCCAGTGTAAAGGGTTTAAAGACACCAATCAAGAGAGCAAGGTTGTCCTGGACACTAAAGAAGGCGGCGGGGGCGGTGGTGGAGACGGAGGAGATGGTGATGGAGAGGATGGGGATGTTGAGAAAGGTTCTGAATTTTTGCCAGAATGGTTGAATTTCACTTCTGATGATGCAAAAACAGTTTTTGCAGCATTGGCTATATCACTTGCATTTAGATCATTTATTGCTGAACCAAGATATATTCCTTCATTGTCCATGTATCCCACATTTGATGTTGGGGATCGAGTTGTAGCTGAAAAGGTAGTACTTTTGTGCCATTTGTTTGTCTTTAATTCGTTTAGTATTATAATCTCTGCTTGTGAATTTGAACCTTTAGTATGTGAAATTGAAATCAAGACTTAGCAATCTTTTAGAACCAAAACTGAGGCTTATGTCGTACGAGGATGACATCATATTTGATATTCAGGAATTGTACTACGGAGAAAAGACAGTATTTAAGAATCAATTTCGATATTTGACTGCTTAGATTTTTTGTTGATGAAGAATGATGAACTTAGTTGACCAAGTTCCAGACACTGCTTGGTTTATGAGAGGCTTTGGTCAGCTGCCTTGGCAATTGCAGATAGGTTTAATGTGATTCTATGATTGTGACTGATGACGTTTTCTCCTTGGTTTAGCAGTTGCAAATAAACTCATTCTGACTCTTGTTCTAAGTTAATGCTTGTTTCAGCTGGCTTCGGTTTCTTATTTTCTATTATGGTCATGATTTTAAATGTTCACTAATAGTTTGTACTGATAAAGAAGTTGAAAGTTTTATCCTGTGTTGATTATCTGAAAAGACATAACCATTGTATTGAACATCTCTTCGAATTATCAGAAGTGAAGCCAGTAAGGATGCTAATTGCCAATGGGTTACAGAAACACACCATCCATGTTTGCAATCTTCTGAACTTTGTTTCCAGCATGTGTTTTAAGAGCATGTAATGGTTTTGAATCCTACAGCCTTCATAGTTGAAAGAAAGCATTCTATATTTATATTTGGCACTTATATTTCTTAGGATTGCTAATGAAGCAACAAAGTGAGAATCTTGATAGCATATTCAATTACTTTCACCTTCAATATTTCCAGGTCAGTTACTATTTCAGAAGGCCCTGTCCCAATGATATTGTAATTTTTAAAAGCCCTCCAGTTCTCCAGGAAGTAGGGTATACGGATGATGATGTTTTCATCAAACGAGTTGTTGCAAAGGAAGGAGATACTGTTGAGGTATCTCCTCTTTTCCTGTTGTGGCTCTCAAATATGCATTACTGTTTAAGCTGTGTTTTAATGGTAATCCGGTGCACTGTTAGAATTGCCATTGGGTTTGATATTCAGATGCCTGGTCTTAGAATAATAGTTTGTCGCCACTTATTGGTTATGTAATCTTATTTGATCAAAAAGTAAGAAATAATTAGAAACTGTTTATTGTTCTGAATTACATATATTGAGATTGTTCACTTGTATTCCTATCTTCTAATCTTGGAAAGCAGAATAAATTAACATGCAGATACTAGAGTGACGTCAAAAGGGACCTTCTGCAAATTATTGTGTCTTGTTTAGCAAATTGGGCACCTTTTATTCAGGATTCTTTCACAAAAACATGTATTACTTCATTTTACCCAAGTATTATTTCACATTAGAGTTAAACTTGCCATTTTTATTCTTTCTTTCTGTATTCCGGAACCATCATGAAACTTTGGCACTGGAATAGTTGTTTGGAGAAGATGCTACAGTATATGGATTAGTTGTGTGCTTCATACAGGATAATCGTGCCTAGAGATGGGCCCAGTAGACCTTCCATGATCTGCCACTAACTCGTGGCTTCTGGTCCTCAAGCACTGGTATTTTGCTGTCATAATTGTATACAAGGTGAAAGGGAATTAGCCAGATGGTGGGACTTGTATGATGTTAGACTTCCGTCTTTCTGGAATTGCTGGCTGGAAAATATTTTGTTTTCTTCTGTTGTTTGACTATTTTAAAATGTGTTTAGCATCCATTTTCTTAAACTTATAGTTAGTCTCAGCAAGATGGTAAACAACTTTTACTCATCTTGGACAATCCTTTTTTGTGCAGGTTCATGAAGGGAAGCTTGTGGTAAACGGGGTAGTAAGAGGTGAAGATTTTATTCTTGAAGGCCCCAAGTATGAGATGACAGCGATTGTAAGTCCATTTTGTGTTCATTTTATTGCTTTGATTTCTGCTCTGTGTGGCTCCTATTCAGGATGGTGTTTTGTGTGTTAAAAGAATATATATATTTTTTGAAGCATACAAGGATTTTGATCCATAACACTAACTGAGCAAAGACTTATCCCAATTAGGACGGGGTGGTTCTAAGCTGTAATGTTATGTATTGGTATTACGATTTTAGATGTTTTGATTATTCCATGGACTCGGAATTTGAATTTCTCATAAAGATAGTGTTTAATCTTTGTGCAGAGGGTACCCGAGAACTCAGTTTTTGTGATGGGTGATAATCGAAATAACAGCTACGACTCACATGTTTGGTAACTTTATTTCCTTCTTTTGTGGAGTTGTAGATATCATTTTAATGCTTGTTATTCTTTAAACTTGTTTTTAACATATGTTCCTTTTTTAGGGGTCCCCTGCCCTTAAAGAATATTATAGGGAGATCGATATTTCGATATTGGCCTCTAACTAGGATAGGTAGCACAGTGCTTCCAGAAAGCTGTGTCTTTGACAAGCAGGAGACTAGTTTGGCAGCAAATAATACACCATCTGAGTCGCCTAATAATTGAAGGTGCAGATTTGTTCTCCTTTGTATTTCTCAATTTTAGAGAAAATGTTAATTAGAGATGGAAGAGTAATATCTCATAGAGATGGTATAATTTATCAAGGCCTTGTTACTAATTTCCTGTGCATGTTCCTTTGTGTTCATTGCACCATATGTAGCCTTAGAAGATTCTCACTCCCGTCACCTGCCCGTGATCTCAGGGCCATTTGATAGATACAGCTGATTGTTTGTAATATTAGTACCTGATAAAAGATACATTCTTTTCATTGAATGCCATGTTTTCTGGGGTTGGAAATGCCTTGTGTATCCAAAACAGCAAATGAGATTGGGATGATTCTTCATCGATGTTATGTATCATTGTATCTTACATAACTTGGGAGAAATATTTGGAGTCATTTCGTTATCAAACCCTGTATCTTCTCTGGTAGATTGCGATGCATAAAAACTGATTAATGTTGATTCAGTGAATTGAAAAGGATTGGAAATCAACAGCTTCTTGTCACTCTTTGCATATGGAATCGTTGCAGCGAGAATGTGAATATCTGTCGTGGCCTGGATACCATCTTCTAGCTTAGGTTACCCCTGCTCTATGTAAAATCATTACCAGGGACTAAAGTAATGTAGAAAAAGCATTAATTTGAGTGCACAGCAACATGATTAGAGTTCTTCAATGTACTTGACAAGGATTGACAACTCTGTTGGACTGCAGGCAGTGCAGAGATTTTTTTCCCCCCGGGAGTGGGGAGAGGGAGGGGGAGGGGGAGGGGGAGGGGGTGGGGTGCAGGTAGTTGCTCAAAACATTTCAGGTGCCATACAAGTAAGTATTTCTGCGAATTTACCACTTCTGCTTCTGCCTGTTCATTTACCGAAGTTGGACACCTCAAGCTTGATACCTTACAGTAGGGCAGTTATATTGTGGAGACGACTAATAATTGATGTTCTAACAATAGTGATCAATTATGTACAAATAAAACACTACAGTTAAAGATAATTGCTTCCAGAGTCTTGAGAATTGCTTGAGCTATGGCTAGAACAAGCTTTACTGGAGGTTAAAATTATAACGTAGGGCTTCTTTGCAGTTCGCAGTCAATTAAATATACAAGAATCTGGGTGAAATTTGATTTCCTCCATGCGTTCAGTATTGAAGACCATGGAACAAGAGACGCGCTTTTGGTATTTGGTCTTGACCAACTTACCAACTAGATACCCTAGTGATTGGATTTCCATGTTCAACTTCAGTGGAACCTCTGTGTCATCATCATCTAATGTTGCCCCTGCACCATAGAGAGGAATGCTACGCCCATCTAGGTTCACTGATATGGTCCTTGAACTTGTTCTTGGTTGATAATATCTCTTCAACTTCAAAAAACGAAACGCAAACTGTCAATGAAACAGGAATTTTACCAAAAAGAGAAGCTCTTACTTTAGGTATAAACATTGTTCTGTGAGGCAGGCAGAGACGGTATTGAGACGCTTACCTCACCAGTTGCAACTGTCATTTCGAAATACATTAGATCAACCATCTTGGATCCGACATAAATGCCAAAGAATGTAGCAGGGTTGTGAATGGACATGGTTGCTGTACAGTTAACTGTAAGCAACTTGGTTGGAACACCAGTTCGATCGGAGCCTTGCCCGAGATAAAAGTTGTGTACTCTCAAGCTCTGGTAATTCATCAAGATACAGACGTTGTAAGGGCACAAGTAAATTACTGTAAGCTCTGATAATTCAACTAGTTACACGTTCGTCAAATGGATATAATCTCTGACATGAAAACTTAAAATTGTGAAAGGGAGAAGTTTCAATTTAATACTAACGTTAGCTCCAATTTTTCTCTGCAAAGATCTTCGTTGATAGTGGCATTATCCATGTATGAATCAGTCCAGCAAATTAAGGAATTAAGTAAAGGATATACCTTCATGCTGATTTGAAGTCTGTAAGGCCTACTAGCGGCCCAGATGATCACGCAACACGCAGTAAAAACCACTGCAACCCCCACGAAAGCTGCTAATAAAGGTGACCTTTTCTCATCATCTTCATGCGAATCATCATAAACACCCTCCTCTTCAACTAAACTGCATTCTTGCCATCCCTTGCCACTTCTCTTCCTGCTGATCCTCGGCCATCGCCAATTCCCCGAGACCCTGCTGGCCGACGAAGATCTGGGATTGGATTGCCTCCCATAGGTTGAGGTACGAGGAGACTCCATTGGGCTACTACTACTATTGTAAGCTGGGGTGGCTTGACAAGAAGCGGTAGCAGATGCTTTGTCCGCATCGTCATGGGAATCGAGAGAAGGGCTTTGTACGTAGTACACGGGAGGTTTAGGGGAGGCAGGGTAGGAGGATGGTGGGGATAAGGTTGCAAAATCTGATTCAGACTTGGCGTGTATCATCTTCCCAAGCTATAAATGGTATCTTTCCAATTCAATGCAGACAGAAACAAGCGAATATTTCCCGGCCAAATTGAGTACAAGATGCAATTACCAAACCCATAAGCAGTCAACAAGAATTAAGAAGGTCTTCTATTTTGCCTTCAAATTGGGTACATCTGCATGGAGTAAGCGACTCGCCCTCCCTACGCCTCTCCAATGTCCAAATGATTGAAGAAAGTTCAACTCGTTTTTCTCCTTCCTGTGATCCCACACAACGGAAAATAGGGTGCATGCATGTGTTGAGATGATTGCAGCAAGCCAATCAAAGTAAATCATGAAAGAAGATATTTGATTTGGACTGGAACTGATCTGGGGCTTTACTTTAACTTCTTGTGGGTTTTTTTGGTGGGGAGTCTTTCTGTGCCGTGTTATACTAATAGGGGAAAAAGTAGGTAACTGGTACGCCTTTTTCTCTGATTCGTAACTGCCGAACAGATTGTCGAGTAGGACTGATTCAAACACACTAATTAGTTTTGAAAAAAAAATTATTTTTTTTCGTAAATATATCTCTCAATCACCTTTTTATCTCATCTACACGCCTGCTACTAGCTGAATTGGACTTAAGACGCAAGGCTTACAATTTGTGAGCGAAGGAAAGAAGATTTTATGAGGTTGAGGAGATGAGCCTAAGGATCTGTTTGATAACATAAAAAAGTGGTGAAACTGAACTTTTTCAGACATTTGGATATTTTGGGTGTTTGATAAGTAAAAATCCAACTGTTGAACTTGTTAAGCGGTGCTAAATTTGTATGTATTTTTTTCAGTACAAAAATCGTAACTGAATGTTTAATTCTGATAAAAATCAATAGAATTACTTCAACTACCTTATTTTATCTATCAAATCTACCTTCATTTGTTAATTATATTTAAAATTCTTATCTAATTAAACAATATGATATTCTCTATTCAAAATCCTTATATAATTAAATAATCTGATATTTTCTATCTAACGATTTTCTACTTCTCTTTTCTCTCTTTTTAATGACTTTCACATCTTCTCCATACTTCTCATATAATATATTTCATATTTTTTATATTAATTTGATTTAAAAATAAATGTTATTATTTTCATACCTAACAAATTTAAGTTAATTAAA
Source organism: Coffea eugenioides (assembly GCF_003713205.1). Lineage (NCBI taxonomy): Eukaryota > Viridiplantae > Streptophyta > Magnoliopsida > Gentianales > Rubiaceae > Coffea > Coffea eugenioides. Next base: position 9,203,303 of record NC_040040.1, read on the forward strand.
TCATAGGTTCTATTTCCTTTTTTGGATGAAAAGATATAAGGGCAAAATTGTACAATTTAACTTATTAAGCATTCAGTTATAAATGTTTATCAAACAGTATAAATAGTTTCAGCATTCAAATTCAGACATTAATATATATTCTTTTCAGTGCTTAAAATTCAGCAAATTAATTGTTTCAGTATTCGAATTTCAGAATTCAGATTCAGTTTTAACCTAAGTTGTCAAAGTTGTTACCCCTTGCTAAGCTGTTGAAATCTGCAACGCATTTGGCCCAAAATGAGTCACAGTCTATACTTTTGAAGCCCATGGCCCATACAAGGATTCAAAAGACTAGCCCAAGTTCAGCACAATTAATAATACGGCGCTCGAGGAGAAGGGAAGTCGGCAGAAAACCCTAGCTCCCTCTTCCGTTCCTCCCCGAACACCAAAACCCTCTCGCTATATCTCCGTGTATAAGTAGGTGGCGAGTCGATAGAAGTATCAGCAGCACTAATATTTTGGGGGGGATCGTTGGGTTGGGGTAGGGCTAGTCTTCTAGTCTTCTAGTTCTATGATTCAGTTCTATCTTCCTTTTCTCCTTTTTCTGTATTTTTAGGTAAATCGAAAGCCTGTTGGAGCATGTGAATTTTCCTCCATCCATATTGTTTGTGATTTTATTTTCTGCGTTTGGGCCTATGATTAAATTTCATTAAAACATTGACAAGCATATGTCTGAATTTATGCTGTGTTGACAGATCTAATCTTCTCAATGAGGCCCTCTACGTTTCTTCTGGTCTGTTTTTATTTTGGGGTTTTCTTTTCGAGTGTGTGCTCTCTCTGTTCATTTCAAGCAAAACTTTGGTTAACATGATGATTATTTTTTATTTATCATCGTGATTTTTTAAAAAAATTCCGTTTGGAGTTTCCTTTTGTTTTCTCAAAATGCTTTCTTTTTCTTTTTAAGATGAACGTAATAGAAGAATGCCAATGATGATTTACAGTGATGATGTTATGTATGAGAAATCAGGGATTACAACACCACTCTACTGCCTTCCTTCTGAGGCAATACTACTTTATTCTTACTCTATTCCCTTTTTTTTCATCTCTTTTTGTTTTTTGTTTTTTTAAATTTTTTCAAGCTACGTTTTAGATTCTCACTTTAGCTACGTTTAAGTTTGATTCTTCATTAACCAGAAGGTATAACACAGGGCTACTTTTTCAAACTTGTTTTAGACAAGGAATTAATCGAGTCATGGGAGATTGTGAAGTCAGGTGATGATCAGAAGCATAGTTCAAATGATAAATCATTTTTTAACGTGATTATAAAATTTCTGAAGTCTTTCGCTCCTATCTGATGGCACTTCTGACTCCCATGAAATTATTCCATTTAGCTCTTTAATTTTTTTTTCTTTTTTCTTTTCCTTCATTAATGGTTAATCAAAAAGTATCGTCGCTGTTTGTAGTATTTCTTTGTTCTGGAATATTGCAGAAGATTTTTTTTTTTTTGAGGGAAAGAGTTACAGAAGATTCAACTTTTTCCCTCTTTTGGGGACAGTGATGAATGAATCATATTGGTCTCGTTCGGCGTAATGGTGTTCAATGCGAATACCTTGCCGACCATCCTGATATATCACCACCCATAAACTGAGTCCCCCAACTCAAAATTTGTATTTTTGTTTTCTGAGTTCTTTAACATTTTAAACCTTGAAAGCTCCTGAATTTGTCTGCAATACCATGTTGCTGTCCGAGTCTAATGGCCCCAAATCGTGCAACTTTAAAGAGAAACTGTACAGAATGCTAAAAGTACTCTTTTTTAAGCACTGTATTTTTCTTGTCCTAAACAGCATACTGCTTCTAACATTCATGCTTGGACAAAGTTTGTTTTATCAGATAATTTAGTGGCAGTTCAGCAAAATAAATGGATGAGCTTGGTATCAGATAATGGAAGTATGCAAACGAAGATGATACGGAACAATAGATGCTGCATATGCTGTGTGAGGACAGACATCAGGTTGGAAAAACGAAGTCGATGAAAACCATGGCAGAAACACAAGTAAAAGAACCAAAAAAAAAAGAGCGCTTCTCTCTCTCCTGGTTCTAAGGCCATTAGAAAAGAAAACAATCAAACCAAGAAAAAGGCCGATGATATGGCATAATTTGGATCTCACAATTGGGTGAAAAAAAATGCAATCTCTGCTTATCCGACCCAATACGAGCAACACGACGGCCTTAATTGGTGTGCCAAGAAATCTGCTAATTCATTTGCCAGCCCATGCGAGAAATTCTCCTAGTTAGAACCTTAACCAAATCTCAACAAGGGCACCTCGCCAAAGACGAAATGCGTGCGCTGATGAGATTGCATTGTGCTGTAAATTTACCTCAAATGAACACCCAAGGCGGTAATAAAATCCTTAACAAGTTTTTTATTTTTTATTTTTTGGGTGCGTGTTTGTACCAGAATGGGATAAAACAAGAAACCGAATTTCAAGTGATTTTAAAAGCTTTTTTACCGGAGGAAAAATTTGACGTGATTAGCATGTTTTAAAATAAAAAAAAAAAAAAAATTGAAGGCAGAGAACTTTCAGTCAATTTGCCAATGCTTTTAAACAAGTTAAATGAAGAGCCTTTAAATATCTTAAATACATGATAATGAATTCCATGAACGTGTGCTTCGCACATAGAGATTGACTCCACGGAGCCACATTCATTGGGTAGGTTCTTCGTATGATATACAAACTCAAGTTCTTTTGGTCATTAGGACCGTGGCTAAAAAGGTTAGATAATGTCCTACAATGGATGGTGTCTCGAATCGTTGGATCCCTGCGTCCTAAAGAACAATAGGCAAAATAATTCTGTACATCGTACAGTTTTTTAGAGGATCACTTTCGATTTCAAGAAATAGTTTATACAAGGTTTTCTAAACGATAACATGTTATCCCGTAAATCAGAATCATGAAATGTTTGTTGTACCATTAGTTACAATATCATAGCTCGTTTTACCTATTTCTTTAGCAAAGATGGTGCAGGTTTTTTCACTCTTCCTGCGAGGGTAAATGGATACGTTCTTCAAGAATTGAATGCCCGGATATTTCGACTCTGAACACAGGCGTTTAGGCTTAGCACATACAATGTCTGATGTTTTACCACGCAATATTGCAACTGAACCTTAAAATTAGAATATATATATTAAAGAGAGAAAATATGAATATAAGATTAAATATACAAGTATTTGGGCACTACAAAATCTTAACTAATTCGTACCTCCTTTTCTTGTATATATCTATCCTAAAAAGAAGTAAAATGGTTTTTTCTCCAAGCTTATGCTCCAATGGCTTTTTCTTCGACCGCGTAGGTTATTTATTTATTTTTCCTCCTCCTAACTTTTCATAATGCCCCCTCTTTCTCTTTTTAACTCCCCCCGTAGACTTAGCAAACTTCTATAATGATTTAGATCATCTGTTACGGAGCCAAAATCTACTGTAATCGATTTCCACATATCCGTCCGTACAACTTTGGAATCCGTCAACAAACTAGGTGGAAACACACTAAAATAAGTAAAAGTCATATTTAGGACGAAACTGAATACTTTTACCGCCTTGGACCATCACCATTCCAGTCAATCCGGCGATCAGCTTCTTACATCAAAATAAAACAATGACTACCTCCAAAAAAAAAATTGCAGGGGTAAAACATGGGTTAGTTAACTATAGCCATTGACATGAAAGGGTCGTGTTATTAACCCCTACAACTGGATCCACTAATCTCGCAAGAGTTTCAGGATTTAAGAATTGAAAGCCGAGGGACCCAAATTTGCATTGAACCTGTACCTTAACCAAGCCATTTGCATCTTAAGCAAAGCCACGTTGTGGACATTACATAGATTAACACACTATCTTGAAGTAATGTATGGAAACATTCACCAAAACTCGCGTAAGATTCAGTATTTTAATATGAGATGTGCTACAATCGTGAAGAATTCTGCCTTCTGTATGTACAAAATCTCATTCATCAATTCGGGAAATGAAGAGTTGCGAAAACCAGGGCTCAAAAGACAGTAGACACCATATGTGTGGACAAACTCAGGCTAATGGTAAGAGGAAGGAGATGAAACAAAAAATGAATTTATCTTGGGAACTAACTGCATTTCTACACAACAGCTATAGCCCTACATTTTCACCTTTTGGGATCCTCAATATGTGACAACAATAATAAGACTTCGAGGCAAATGATTGGAGAACCATTGTAGTTCAGTATGCCTATGGTATCGAGTCGTGTGGCAAATATATCAGCAGCTTGAAATATGAAGGAACCAGCAGCTTGGCCACGGCTATGGTCATCAGCCTCAAGTTCTGTCGGGACTAATCCTGTCCACTTGAACTATTCTCGGATCCAATGTCGAAAGGATCTGCGGCATTGACATCCCGCCAGAAACAACAATCTCTGCAAGCATAAAGGAAAACTTGTTGGCACGCATTAATTGAGTCCCACAATGAGCATTCAAGAGATAGTAAAAGAACAACTTGTTTCTCATTATATAAGGATAGCACGAAAGCAAGAATCCAGGTCAAGAACTAGGGTTAGTTGATATGGATATCAATCCATACAAGTAAACAATACAAATGATTGGCAGTCTATATTCACATATGAAAGGATCTCTTACCAATTCCTTCTCGGACAGACAAGTTTGGCCTAAGAACTTCATTGGAGTTCACCAGAAATATGTCACCAATGTAGAGATGGTTTGTTGGGACATACACACAGCATAGTTCTTCCTCTCCAGAATAATTCTGGTTCAAGAAAATCAGGCCTCAAATGAAATTTTCTCAAATAATGCCCAGACAATTTACAACAAACACTCAGTCGTTAATGTGTTTTTACAAAGCACATACAAACATTATGCATGTAAAAAAGTACTCAACAACTTTCCCATTTGTATACATAACCTGAACAGTCATTTAGTTGCCAGTCTGACAAGAAAACAAGCGTTGATATTTTAGTGGAGGAGGCGGTTCTGGTTTTATCCAACTCAGTTCATGAAGCTTCAGGTGAAACTAGGATGTCAAACTAAGGGAGGGGGCAACAAATGGGTAGAGTAGATTCTCAAAGCGCTCAGCTTCATAGCAGATGATGTGGCTATCTAATTGCAAAGTTGATGCATAACTCCTTAGTTGTGGCAGTAACAAGGTTGAATCTTGCTTGTCAGTTTACTGTTTAGTCAATTTATAAATTATGCATCAACATACATATAGAATAGAATACGGGACACTTCCTGAGCCACAACCAAAAACACACACAAACAAAGCATGCATTGTATGAAGCCAGGTTGCTAATCAGTAGCAAACAGATGAAATCAGAAGCATGAGACAGCATTATCAACAGCAGTGGAATAAAACAATAGTAGTAACGGCAGGAAATCAACAAGAGAAAACAAGCTCACAACTAGCTACGAAAGCATCAAAGAAAGTCAGCAACAGCAAAAACTTTCATAGTTAAAAAAGAGTTTTTCTGGTGCAGATGATCATAGTTGGTAAACCATGGATCTCCAACACAAAGTGAAAATGCACAGTCAAGGAATCCAAGTCTCTTCATACCTGGAGAATGACAGATGAAGTGATGAAGCCAAACGCATATTCACCTATGCGTGGATGCCGTATGATGGCCACTTCCTTGAATGCCTGGGTGTTTTGATCTGTAAAAGTGTGAACTTAGTCATGATCTAATTCTTGTCAAAGTCGAGAGGAGAGGAAGCATAAGATTAATAACAACACCTGGAGATATGGCAGCACTAATTTGCTTGCAAGCACTGTAAATATGACGAACAAAGGGCATGCGCTTGATGAACCATTCTCCAAGGCTCAAAACAGATGCCCCCAACCATGAGGACATGAATACTCCGACCAAGAAAATGAAAGTGATGGATGTAACAAATCCAAGGCCTAATGAAAAATAGGAGCATGCATAAGCATCAGAGATCCAATAACTATATCAATATTCTCTAGACTGCCATTACCAAAAATTGATCTCAGAAGAAGTAAAAAACTGAAGATTACTGTAGGAAAGGACTGAAATTCAATAGCTGCGTTGTTCATAGCCAATCCTAGTTAATTAAATTTTAAGAATATCAGTAAAACTATAACATAATCTTGCCAAGATGCTTACCGAAAATATCAATTCCAAGCTGTGCATAGATGGGCGAGAAAAATCCATCAACGAAATGGATAAACCACCACGTGATATAGAACGTAATAGCTATTGGCAAAAGAATGACACTGTAAAAAAGACACAGTGAGCAACAACTACACATCAAAAAGCAGAGTTGAACCCCAAATGCAGGAATGTGGAGAACTGTAACAAATGAAGATACCAAACTTAGTAGTAAAGACAATCACAGATTTCTTTGTTCGTGTACTTCAGCAAATTCATAACTGCTGCTATTTTCACATGTAAATATCCAAGATCAACATGCTTTCCATAACAGACAATAAAAGTAAGTGGTGTCACCTTTTGTTTCTTTTGTTTATGTCCTGTAATGAAAAATCCAAACATTCCACCCACCCATGCCTCCCCCCCCCCCAACAAAAAAAACCACCCCTAAAAAAAAGCTCCCCTGCATCATACCAAAGAACGCAAGTTAAGACCATGAACAACAAAAGAAAAACAATTAGGGGCCGCTTGGTCTGAGAGTTTTGGCATGGGGAATGACGATAATTCCAATACTTAGTGCTTGGTACACTGTAATGAGCATTGAAATATTGGAATCATGTCCAAAAATTTGGGGATTCATGATTCCTGACTAAATTGGGAGGAATCACTCAAAATCCTCAATTCATTTCCAACAGTGAATAAATAAAAGATAAAATATTTTGATAAAATACTTCCTTTCTCCCTCTCCTAGACTCCCACCATCGAGCCTCCCCTTCGTCCCTTGGCTTCAACACTTCTCTCTCTCCCATGGCATCTGACAACTCCTCCCTCTTCCCTTGTTTCTGACCACTTTTCCCTCCTCCTCGGCATCTGACAACAACCCCTCCTACTTTGTTTCCAATTTTCTTCCTTTCCATGGCATCTGACAAATCCCTCCTTTTTTCCCACTGCCCGTGACTTTCCCATTGCCCCAGTAGACCCTTTCCTCTCCTCCCTTGCCATCAAATCGTCCTCCTATCACAATTGATCTCTTATGTTCTCTTCTCTTTGTGAAGGGCTCCAACTTGATTGCATTGTATGGTGATTCTAACAGTTTTCAGTAGAGGAAGAAATTTGCCGTTTTCTTTTGGAAATTTTTTTTGCAAATGTCTGAAAGTTCTAGTTGCAATTTTTGAGAAAAGGGAAAAAATGACAAACATCCAGATCTTTTATTGATTAGTCATGAGTTTTTGTTGGTAATTGTTAAACAAAGAACCAAAAAAGATTTGGATTGGTAGTTATTCAGTGGTGGTCTGATGGTGAGCATGATTATCAACCCAGGAAAGAGAACAATAATTAAAAAAATGAAAAATTAATTTTGATACCATTCCAACTATGTTTATACCAAGCACCAGTCTGTAGAATGATACCAGGGGTTCAAACCGATACTGATTTTTTGTGTATTATTCCATCTCCAATTCCAATTCCAGAGCATGAAACAAGCACCCCCTTAGTATATAAGACTCCTGGATTTCCCGCTTTGGCATACCAGGCAGATAGAGGAAGAGCATATCTGCTAATTTGGTTAACCAGATATACCATTTTCCTTAAGCAACTAAATGTGCACAGAAAATGGGCATGAAACATATGAATCAAAATTTGGTTGAGGGAAACTCAAACTATGTATAAATATTTGTAGAGAGCAAAATCACACTTCACGGGCAATATCAGATGTGAGACTAGCAGATTGAAGAGGAAAACAGAATTAGTACCATCCTGTCATGAATTTCTTGGAAGCCCAGCTCCTAATGACTTTGTAGAAGGTCTGGAGTGAGTAAAGACACCAAGAATTTGTCAGACAAGAACTAAGACACAATGAATAAAAATAATAGACTAGAAAAGTTAATGCCGACAGTTAACGCCTAGTACGACAGCAGGGGAAGCATTTCCCTGATGGTTACACGCAAAAATGCAATCATATTTATGAGCTACTGCAGAATTCGGAAGCACCATGAAGAATACAAATAAACTCCTCTTATCCCAACGAATTATATTGACTAATTTGGACTGATATCAATTCAATTATACTAGGAAAGCATGAACGGAATGCCGAAAAGAAATATTGCAAAATCAAACAAACCAGCTACTTTCAGCATTTTCTTTTCTCCTTGCCATCTCTCATGAAACAAAAACCACCCGCAACCCAACAATTTGAAATCATTTCTATGCAGAACATACCTCAAAGTAAGTAAATCAAATGCCATTTCGAAATCCCAACTTGAAACCCATCATTAAAGGCGGGCCTAACTTTAGTCTATGGAATTCAACGAGTATTATATCGATTACTCAATGCAGACAAAGGTTCCAGAGAGCATCAAATCATAAATTAAAGATCACCTAAACCCTAGAACGAACCACATGGAATAGCTAAAAAGTACATATACGGGCAACCCATCAATGGATCTCAAAGATATCAAAGCAGTATCCACCAATGAAAAGAAAAGGGTTCGTCCATAACAAAAGCATTTTTCCGAAAACGAAATAGAAAATCATACCTCCCGGCCAGAGTGATGATGAGAGGAGGAAGCAGAAGAAGAGGGCTTGGAAGAGGAGTCATCGTCAGCATCAACAGAATCAGCGACGGGAATTAGAAGCTCTCGATCTCTTTCTCGACTAGTGCTCCCCATAACCCCAGCTATCCCGGACTTGTTGTCATCACCCATATTACTTGCCCCGCACAAGAAGTGCCCCAGTTCAACTCAAACACCACCTTTCACCCAACACCTCCAAGCCCACCTCAGTCCAAGCACTCCACGACCCAGATGACTCCGTCAAATCCCCAAACACAGTCCAAAAAGTTCCTGCTTTACTCAAAAGAAAGAAAGAAAGAAAAAAAGAGGAAGTGCAGAAGAAGTAAGATAGCTAGCACCAGGAATATTTTATTTTAAGGCTTTTTTGTTTTTTTGGGCGGGGGTATTACTAACTACTACTGTGGTTTGTTTTTACTTATTACTCCCTCCGTCCCACTTTGATAATCCCGTTTTCTTTTTTCGTCTGTCCCAAATTATAATTCACTTTCCAATTGAAGAATGTAATTGTATTTTAATTTTTCTAAAATGCCCTTATTCAATGTAAGTTGTTGTTACTATAAACCTATCTCATTTAATGAGAGTTGATTCTTTTTTTACCATTAATTCAAGTTCCCATAAAGTTGTACTCTATTTAATGTGAGGATATTTTAAAAAAATAGTAATTTAAATTTACTTTTCCAACAAAGTTAACTACATTTTCTTAAACTGTTTGAAAAAAGAAATGGTACTGTCAAAGTGGGACGGAGGAGTATTTGTTTTGTGGAATAAAGGTTGGGTTTTGGGGAAATGTTAGGTAGTGGAACATGTGAGGACTTCAAGAAAAATAAACACAGACCTTTTGGCCCTTGGGTGATTAAGATTAACAATAATAATGTACTATGTAAAACCGGAAAAATTCAACGCGGAGGAAGGCTGGATTGGGACTGGGATCTTGGTCCTGACCAGTGACCTCACGGTCATGGGGGAGTGGCATAATGGTTGCTGATGCCTGATAGACAGGGGAGGGGAGGTGGGCTTCCATAATTTTTGTAAGCAGTATGCAAGGGAGTGGGTTTTGGTGAGTTGTGGCGGATCATTGAATGTCAGCTTTCGCTGTGGTTTTTGGGGCTCTTAGGCATTTTCATCCGGACAAATCATCCTATGTCAATCCGCCGTATATTAGCACTTACAAAAAACAAAGAATTATCATCCTACTTAGCATCTGCGGGCGGATGGTAATGTAAATACAGGAATGACATAGACGGACCTTAAGAATCAATTATCATCCTCAAAATATGCTCCTGCGGTGGTTCCGGTTTGTCTGTTTGGGAAGAATAAGATCTATTGGTAGAGCTTTAGCTAGGTAAAAAGTAAAGCCCAAAATTTAACTTGAGCTTTGCAGGAATTAATGACATTTTGCCAGTTTAAAATCCATAGGTTTTGTTTGAATTTGCAGCCATTACTGACTATCAATAGATAGACGTGGAAACTGAAGTATGTATGGCGCTAATGGAAGTCGCAGCCTTGTTTTGTGATTGTGAGCTGGATATTGTCAATCTTCCCTTGTGGAGTACTAGTCAATTTCTTTCCTCTTTTTTATTTTTTATTTTTTTGGGACATAGCCAAACTCTTGTTAGCCACAGTGACGATGATGGTGAAGCATCAAATGGCTATACTACTCTTAGAGGTTTAGAACTCATTGAACATGGCCCATGGGAGATGTTATCGGCCTGTTCTTCAAATACGAATTGGCCCAATTTATAACACCTCTTAAAGTGCGAAACTTTTATCAAGCTTGGGCCTGGTGGTTCGTAATAAATAATAATAATAAAAAAAGGTTCTAGTGGAGGAGATTTGACCGCCAAAGACACAACCGTTTGCGCCTTCTCCTCTTCATAATCTTTTGAGCGTTGCACTTGAGTAACTGGAAGTTGGAACTTGTAGCCTAGTAACCTACTACTGCCCTGCTACCTACCGCTTGGCTTGGTAACACCCTCTGATCCTGCTCCGAAAAAGATGTCGGAGCGTGACGCTCACATTCCGGCGGAAGTAATCTCCTACTTGCTCACCTTCCTACCGGTGAAGTCACTTCTAAGGTTCAAGTGCGTATCAAAACCATGGCTGGCTTTGATAAACAGCCCAGACTTCATCAAAAACCACATCTCCCGCTCCCTCAAAACTAACCGTAATCTCACCATCATCCTCGGTTACGCCTCATCAATCTACTCCGCCGACTTCGATTCTTTTCAGGACAACGTGGCCTACCCTACCAAACTTACCCCTCCATTATCGCCGTCCATCGACGCGCCTATTCTAGTGCTGGGTTCTTGTAACGGGCTGCTGTTTCTGTCCACCACCTTAAAAGACAGCATCATATGGAACCCATCCACCAGAAAGCACCAGAAACTACCTCCAACCTCCATTGAATACCCATGTGGCAGGTTTGTATGGCATTCTGAAACTGGGTTTGGGTATGACTCTGTTCATGATGATTATAAGGTCGTAAGAGTCACCCAATTTCACCTTGGTTGGGAGGATGACTTTTTCCAGAATGAAGTTAAGGTCTATAGTTTGAACTCCAATCAGTGGAGAAAGATTCAAGATTGTCCGTACTTTATTCGGTATCTAAAACTTGGCGGGACTTTTGCGGGCGATGCACTGCACTGGATTGCGGGTAACAGTCCGAGATTGGGTACCGCCAATCAAGTCGCTGCTTTTGATATAAGAAGTGAGGAGTGGCATCTGCTGCCGCTTCCTAAAACCTTGGCTGGGGATTTTTTCATGAATTTGGTTGTTTTGGGAGAATGCATTGGTTTGTTTTGCAATTACTATCGCGATCACGTCGATTTCTGGGTTATGAAAGAATACGGGGTGAGGGAATCTTGGATCAAAATATGCTCTGTTGTTCAGCCTACTCATATTCAGTCCTTTGAGCAAGTGAAGCCAATAGGTTACTCAAACGATGGGAAGCAAGTCCTTTTGGAGCAAAACTCTAGCTGCCTCGTGTGGTTTGATTTGCAGGAAAAGTCTGTGAAGAGTGTTAGGATTCATGGTGGGCCCAAATATTTTAATACAGATGTTTGTCTGGCAAGCCTTGTCAAACTCCCTTACAGTGATGTTCAACAAGTCCACCAGAAGAAGAAAACCCAAGATAGGGGGAACCCGAAAGCTGGTCCGAAGAGGTAAACCTTTAGAGCCTTCTGTCCTCCTACTCGTGATCTTGGCTCATTTCTATGGACTGCGGCAGTCGTGATTATAGGAGTATTTTGTTTCTGTACGAATAATTCTTTTTTAGGTGATATCGTGCATTCTTGCATTTCTGCTTCATGCATGTACTATCGATACAGACAAGGGATTCCTGGATCCGGGGTTACTTGTTCTGTATTAGAGTAGTACTGTAAGATTATAGAAGTTTTCTTTCCTGGAGTGATAAGTAGCAGCTTACATGTTTTGATTCCATTTCTCTTTCTTTTCTTGATAAAGTTTGTATCTTTTTGTTTTTTGTTCTCTGACAGAGATGACTTTCTGTCAAGCGGGTTCAAATTGGTGCTTTAAGCTGATTGAGAAGGGGGTCAAACTACGACTTTTGTGGTTTGTCAACGTGTTTCAGTGTTGGGATATTCTTATGGTTTTTGCAACTTCTATTCACTTTAAATGCTTGCAATTTGGACAAAACAGAATGCAAGATTGCAAGAACGATAATTAATCTTGTTTAGTCTGTGCTAGTTAGAATCATGTTTGCCTTACAGTTCCTCAATCTGTCCCTCCTAAACAAGGTCGGTTCTTTCCTCCTATATGCTGTGTAAACTCCAATTTGGAGAACATGACAACAGCACGGTATCTCGATTGTTTTCTGACTTCATTGTCATTGGCAAGTGATCTCTTGTCATTATTGTGTCTTTTCATGGTTTGGTTTTTTCATCCTGTTGGTTTCCTGCTGAACCATCCGAAAAAGTATCACGGTGTTATATGGATGGCTGGATCTTCCTCTAAATTTGTCTGGTGGATTGGCAAGATCCAAATTTGTGTGCTTAGTGCTTACAATTCCTTGAATAGTATAGGCTTAAAAAGTACCAATTCCTTTGTACAATTCTCTGTGTTCAATTTTCTTTCTTAAATTATTTTTTGGAGTCATCTGCTGGGAAATATTTTAGATTCTAGGGCAACTTATGGTGGAATCTAGCTTATGATACTTAAGCGGAAGCAATTTGAGTTTTTTTTGAGGATAATAATACCTAAGTAATATCTCCATTTTAGCTTATGATACTTAAGCAGGTCATATCATCGCATTGTCTTCTATGTTTAAAACATACTTCTGCCTTGAGCGGTGGCGTATGATCAGTATTAGCTGATGATACAGTTTCTTGGTCATGGAAAAGGAGACTGTTTTCAAAAGCAGGTTTTGAGTTTCAAGTTGTTGCTGTTCTTTCGAGAAGCCTCTTACAGTGGAACTTAGTTGACCTCGAACGAATAAAGTTTGGCACTATCTACTTCGCAAATTGTTGTTGTCACTTATAAGGTGCAGAAACCCTCCTGTTAAAGTTCCCTAATCTCTAAAGCAAATTGTGTGCATCACTAGGATAAGTGCTCTGCTACATTTTTAACCTTGCCTAGCATATAAATCTAAATTAGTTGTATCGTTAGCAAATGCCCGATGACAGAAACCCTTAAAAGAAACCAAATTTCTTTGTTCTCTTTTTGACTTGCTTTGTCAAGGGTGTTTATGGCTATCATCTTTAATCATGGCCTTATACCAACTGTCTTTGGCGCATTTCTGATGACAGCCTTTGCAGATGGCAGGACTGACGGTTCATTGGTGCCTGTGATTATTCCCAACCAATGTGAGGAGAAGAGGTGGAGATGGGGAATGTTGCTCGATGTTTTTGTCCTGAAAGTCTTGCTCCAACTCAAAAGAAAGGGGTTTTAGGTGGAGGGGGGGGCAATATTTGCCGGTATGAACTCTTTATCGTGGTTTTAGGTGGTTGGGGTTTTGTATATAAACTTGCTTTCGCTACGATTATGATTGTGTTTATAATATGGCAGTAGTTTCTTTCTTAGAAATAATTGGTGTAGAAGCGTAACGGATCTTCTGTCCCATATCCTGTGTCACTCTCTGTCCCATTTTTTATTATATTGCTATTTCTCTTTCATAAATATCATGTTTTAGTTCTTTATTTTATTTTCTTAAGATCCAATAACTATTAATTCAGTATAAAAAATGAGATTTTTTATGAATTTTTTGTTGTATTTTTTAATTTTCTATTATATATTGTTTTTTTGAAGCTGTTGTATTTATTTTTTATTGAATTAATAGTTATTGGATTTTAAGGAAACAAAAAAGAACTAAAACATAATGTTTATGAAAGAGAAATAGCAATATAATAAAAAGTGGGGCAGAGAGTGACACAGAGTGTGGGAGAAGTGGAAGCGAGAGATATCAGGCAGCTACCATACCACGACTCGTGCAAATGTTTATCTGCTGACCAGCCATTCGTCTATACAAACCAGATTGGCAACTATATCTTGGATGGTTTTGGGAGAATTGGAGGAGGGAGAGGGGTAGGGATGTGATCGAACCAAGTCAAGGTCGAGTATTGCTATACTTGAGCTTGACTCGACTCATATATACCTAGGTTCGAGCTCGATTCGAGTTCGACCGAGTACAAAAAATCGATACTCGAAACTTGACTCGAGGAACTCACTTTAAACTCGAGACTCGACTCGATAAGGCTCGATCTTTAGTCAAGCCTTATCAAGTCGAGCCTAATCAAGTTTTTTGACACACTTTCGTCTTTTCTTCTCTTTTTGAGACATTTTTTCTTTTTAGGTCTTTTTACAATTATGTTATTACTTTTTTGCCATTATGAAATTTTATTATAAAGAAGAGTTTATTGTAAATTCCGTAAAAGTTATATCTATAATGGTCATTTTATAATTATAATACATATATATTATTTAAATACCCCCGGCTCGACAAGTCTCGAGACTCAAAATATTGACTCGAAACTCGACTCGAATGACAATCGAGTAGCTTGAGACTCGGCTCGAACTCGGTCAACTCGAGTTCAAGCCAAACCGTTGACTCGATTATGACTCGGCTCGCGTACATTCCTAGCGGGGGATTGGTTTTGAAAAGAAAAAGGAGAAAATTATTAAGTGATAATCAGTGCTGTTGAGTAGTACTTCTACTATCAAATCCGGTTCTGTTATCCAAGCCAATTTCAGTTTTTTCGATTTAATAGTTGAGAATAGTTTTAGAACCCAATTATTAAAAGGAAAATTGACAACTGAAAAATATAATTGTTCAGTCGGTTTTTCTGGTTAATCAAACCGAGGTTTGATACTCATTTTCTTCTTGATACTCGTAAGCAGTTAGCGCTTGTTTGGCCAGAAGGAGTTTGCGCTTCGTGAAACAAATTAAGATGAGCTCTACCAGGAAAAAGGTCCTAGATTTCAGACAAGTTTACAATATACTATCAGTATTTATTTCATAATTTCTGGGTTGGTTGTAATATGATCTAACAATTAGTATTTGTCCTTGGTCGTAATTTTATTAAAAATTACAATACGTTAGTATTTGTCCTAATTCAATAGATTTATGAGATCCAATCTAACTATATATATATATATGACAACGAAGCAGGTTGCTTGTAATTGTATCGAAAAACAAAAAACAAAACTTTTCCTGTTATCTTCTTTCTTTTTTAAGAGGTACAATCCCCATTAAAATGTTAATAACTATTCCTAGGAATTTAATTGCTAATGCATATTAGATGAATTCATAATTATTTTTAATAGTTCAAAGTTTATTACTTGTCTACAGCCTCCAAAGTGAATAAAAGTTCTTCTCTATTTATTATCGATTGTCTACTTTGAGGAAATTCTTAACATATTTGGAAACTTCTTAAATAGTCATAATAACAAAAAAAAAAAATTTCTTTCCATGTGTATGATGAAATGCCATATACATAATATACATGTGTATGATGAAAAGCTTTGGAGATCTATTGCATTAATTCATCATCAAGTATTTTTCTAACGGGTGCCCATTTTGTTAACACACATAAAATTCATCTAACATTCTAATAATTATTACCCTCCTTTGTATCTATATACTTTTCTTGGTTAATCTTACCTACCCTCCATTGTATTTATTTAATGTTCCTAATTAATCCTACATTTTCAAGAATATATCATAATGAGTGCCCAACGGGCACCGCTAGACAAACCCACTCATGAAATTTCACTCTTCGAATGCACAATAATAACTCTTCCAAATGTCGACTATTAACTAACGTTGATGTTAAATTATCATCATTATCTTAAAATACTTGCTAGTGTGTCAAACTGTCTAAATTTTCCCAAACTTTTTGAAATATATAAAGTCAATAGCTCATCATTTATGTTTATTGCATGTAACAACAAATATAAGAATGTGAATCATAGTCTTAAATGCTTAACTATTTTAAAGTTAACTTATAAATGCATGCACAAGAATAGTACTTTGAGTAACTAACCATGAATAGAAGTTGCTCTAATATAGGAATAAGAATAGAAATCTCAAATACATAACCATGTCAAAAATTATACTCAATATATGAACACGAATCATGAATTCGAGTAAATAGTCGTACGAAACTTACCTTAATATAAAACGTGAATCGTAATCTCAAAACATTGACATTAACAAATATCAAAGAATAAAAAAAATACATCATGACAAAATAATAATGATTTTCCTAAATCGACAACACTTACTATAAACAGTAACCGCCTATAAAAAGTATCGTCGCTCTAGTAAAATACACACGACCACCATATAGCATTTCCGTCAACTTCCTAATGGCGACACCCAATGATGCAAATGAGTCGAAGCAAGTTCCTAGCTCCATGTCTGGTCCAGATCCAGGGCTCGCAGAAGAGTTGAAGAATGATAACATCTTCATGGAGACCACCACGCTTGAGAAGCAAAATGAAATTAGTGTTGAAGAACAACTTGCTTATGCTATTGCTAATGGAATAGACATCGACTGGTTCCTAACTAACATGGCAAAAGAAGAAGAAGAAAGGAACAAAGAGTTTAAGCAGACCGTCGCCAGCAGCTCCGAGGGGAAAAATGTGAGGCCACGCAAAGTGGAAAGCAAACCTTCTGAAGATAATGGCCAGCAAATTCACGATCGCTCCATGTAGAACAGGCTCAAAAAATTCCTGCCTGAGGTCGCAATATATGCTACAATAAATATGTTGTAATAAGATTTCATTAGTTGAAGGTGCAATAATATATTGTCGTCAGTTAATTTCCCCTTTAATTTTGGATACAATATGATTCAGTGTTATTATATGTCCTAGACATTATTGGTTTCTAGAAACTCCCAAACTCTTTTTACGTTTTATGTGTAAAATAACAATTTCAGTCTTTTAATTAAGAATATCGGTTGCATTTAACGATTTTGCACTAGAAACGAATTCACTTGAAGATGTATATTTGCCCAAGCATTAATCAAATAGCACTATATTAATTGTTTCCTCGATAACTTCGTTTAGGTCAAGAAACTTAAAAATGGGATTCTTTATTGGACCATTATAGAAATGAAATCTTGTAGATGTTAAAAATTGCAAAATATAGCCCTTTATTTGATTTTTGCTTTCACAGATTTTTCAGCTCATAGCCTACTATTAGAATAATGACGGGTCCGGCCAATTGGAATAACATATTGAAAGACCCGGTTTATCAAGGACGTTAATTGCGAGACTCTCAACTAGTATTCTTCCTCCTTTTTTTTTTTTTATAGCAATTTAGTACACCTAAATTAAATTAATTTATCAAGTGAATGGATATATTCACTTTTATTGCATCTCTTAAATTTAGACACTTTTTTTTAGATTAACTACACTCTTGCAAAAAAATAAATACTCTTAACCAAACCCTTCTTTTTTAATCTTTTCTTCGATTTGGAGAAGTATCATCCTCTCTACTTTTAACAAAAACGATGGTTAAAAAAGGTGTTTTATGAATAATAAGAAAGTTTTTTTCCCTAAATTATCGTGTCGAATCGTGCCCAATTGGCCTTTGTGGGCATATTTTCCAATTTAGAGGGCCCTAAATAATTTAGACCATAACCTATATTAGGTACGTAATCTTCGTTAATTATTAGTAATTATTGCACTATATATTTTGTTCTGAGCAGCCATTTCACTTATGGCAGGTAAGTAATTTTTTAATATACATGAACTTGACCTGTGGCTGTGAAGAAAATGCATGTCGTCAACAAGTTCTCAGTATATCAAGTTCACTACAAAGAATAAAAGACTTACAGGGTATACAACGATTACAATTAATTCATTCATTGTGTGAAACGTATAAAGGAAGTTTATGAAATTGGTAAACAAGTATTAGATAAGTTCAAATTCCCAAATTGCCATACCATACTCTTACCCCTCGTTGGTACGTAGGAATGGTTTGGAAAGGAAAGATCTTTTCAACTTGTTCAATTCATTCCAACATTTGGTATCGTTCATTTAAGTGGAAAACCCCTTTCCCACACAATGTTCATTCCAACTTTTTTTTAGAATCCCATTTCTCAAAAAAAAAAGAAAAAAAGAAAAAAGGAAAAGCTCTTTCCACCTTTATCCTAAAATATCTAAATAATAGGATGTCAAATTTATCCTTAAAAATTTTTACACTATGTTGTGATATCTTAGGCTATTTGTGAGTTCAATTAATATTTGAATGTAAACTTTCATAAATATTAATTTTTCTTGTATTTTAAATAAAACTTTTCTTTTATACTAGGACACAAACGTTTTAATATACTTTATTCTTTGACTTTTTGAACAATTGTGCAAGAATTCCTTTTTGAATCTTTTCGAAATTGAAAATAAATTATAATTGTCTGATTTCACGTAATTTATATTCTATGCTGCTAATTATATTGCTAGTAAATGAAAATGAAAAATTTTAACTTAAAAATCTATTTATGAAAATGAATCAAGTATTACAATTGAAGAAATTTGATATCAATCCTTATTTATTTTTGAAGTAAAAATATTAAAATTTTACATAAATAGACAAATACTATTACAGAACAAATAAAAAAAGTAGTAAGACATATTACATAAAATAAAGTAATCCAGAGCAATTAAGTCAAATTTGTATTTAGTATATTCCATTCTGACATTTAAATATTAATTATACCAAATATTGTAAACTAAATAAACATTTCATTTGACTTGTCTATCAAACCCTGGAATAATAAATTTTTTCTCGCCATCCTGGGTGGAAACATATTTTGGGTGGAAAAACCTTTCCATTTTGGGCATTTCTGCGTAACAAACAAGGAGTTGTAGTTTTGAACAGAAAAGAATCAAAATGATGGCAGTTTAATACAAATCATTTCCCTAGCTAATATGGAAACTCAGATTGATGCGCAAGAATCTCATTTAGCATGCATTTGAATTCTTGAGAGTACGATTTTCGCAGAGTATTGTTTGGATTGGGTTTTATTTCCCCAAATTTATTTACTTACATCATCATTACAATTTTCAATACACCTTTTTACCTTCCCAATTACCTTTTTATCTCACATACATCACATCACAAAAAGTGCTACAGTAAAAATATCTCTAATAATTCACAATCCAAACAGAATATGACAGTGATAATAGGAAACCCCAATAATTTTTTATGAACCCAAAACCTCTCATTTACACTATCTCAAACTTATCATTCGAATACACAAGACACATACATACTTCTCTCTCTCTCTCTCTCTCTGGTTTTGAAAAGACATATGATGCATACTTGATGTTTTGCATGGACACAATGAAAACTAGTTCTAGCATCCCAAACATACGGGGAAATTTTCAAATCTTCCCCATGGAAGTTAAAAAATAAAAGAAAGGAAGAATTTGGAAAGGAAGTGAAGTCAACAAAAATCTTGTAAGGTACGGTACAATGGTTTGAAAATCGGATAAAGCTAGTTAGTTTTGCCGGTTGAATCATGAATTGGCCATGTCTTTGATCCGATTCAATGATTAACTCAAAAATTCAATTGCATCGATCAAACTTGATCAAGAATTGATGGTAAAAATTGGAAGGTTCAACTAGTTTTTACTAATTTTTTTATTTTCTAAAACAAATATTTCCGTCTTATTTGAATTTTTTATACTAAAATAAATAAATAAATGATTAAAATTTTGAACTAGAGTTGAACCGATCGAACCACAAATTAGAAGCTCTTTCAATTCACTCTTCGACCTAGATTTAAATACATTGGTAGGCTACAAGGTGACAGATGGTGGTAGATTTAAATATAGCTCCGTTTGGATTAGCTATTTTTGAGGGTGTTTTTGAAAAACTTTACTATAGCAGAGTTTTTAGAGTATATTTTGAAATATTTTTAGAAAATATTTTAGAATATTTAAGAGTAGAAGAGTTTCTAGAACATATTTTGAGATATTTTTTTAAATTTTAAAAAAATTTAAACTAATTTTTAGATTACCTTTTAGAGTACTTTTAAAAATCTTTATTATATTTGAAAAACTAGTTTTTGAAAAACACTCCACATATTTTCATTCTACTCTTTTTTTTTTTGGTGCATAATTACAAGGTTATTGTACAAAACTTTCCATTTTGTACACCCGTCCAACATGGAAATGGAATATTATGATGAAAACTTCTCCTTGTTGTTTTTGTTCACTAGAATGGTAGTTACCGGAGCAACAAATAGTCAATTATATCCGTCTCAAAGACATGGGATGATTCATGATTGTACCGAAAAAAGGGGTATGGGATGATCACCTTAAATCGACGTCCAACTACCAAGGCATATATTTCTTAGAAGGAACAAAAATCACGTGCTCTAAGAATACCATGATGATAAACTCCAAAATGGTTTCTTCATTGATGAAAGGAATGAAATAATTGTGACTTAATACTATCATGGAGGCTTTGGAAGCTCTCTATTTAGAGAGGGAATGAAAAGATTGCACATCATCTTTTCATCCAATGGAGGACAAGATGTTAGCAGCAAACATTTATCATTTGATTCTAGCACCAAAACTATGTGGTGATCATAAAAGCAGCGGTGCCTCTTTTTGGTGTCATTTTAACTTGCAATTGCAATCAAACTACATCGGCTGCCCTACATTTGTAAGGAAGATCCATTCTCGAAAGAAAAGAACAAAATAGCATACAAAGGTTGTACGTGCCAATCTGGAACTTTTCCCAGGCCATACAAAGATTCTGGTCCTTCACGACTGTAAAGTGTGGATGAGAGGAAGACTGAGTCAAAATACTTGTGACAGATGGGGAGAAGTTTCCTGTCTGAACCCGTCCGCTATTATTGGCTTTGACGATTGTAGATTCTAATACTAGTACACGACCCTTTTCTTTTGAGCCCGAAAAGTGCTATTGCTATGGATTAGGGAACCATTTCTGGGATTCTGTCTGAACGGTAAGCTACTCATACATTATACTGAGGAGGAAAGGAAGAGGAGAGAAAATGTTGGAAGGCAAAGCTCAGATAAAGGAAACAGATATGCCAAGAAAGATGCAGATTCAAGCAATGACTTCTGCTTCTGAAGCTCTTGATATTTATGATGTTACTGATTGTACCTCCATAGCAGCCCACATCAAAAAGGTACGCTGATACTAATCTGCTACGCCATCCAATTTTCTGATGCAAACAAATCTAATCAATCAGTACATTTATGAACTGATGTAATATGTCTATGTGCTCATTTGACGAAGCTTGCGTGCATCTAAATGGGCTATGTGTTTCATATTGGCAGGAGTTTGACAAGATGTATGGGGGTGGATGGCAATGTGTGGTTGGCTCTAATTTTGGTTGCTTCTTTACTCATTCAAAAGGAACTTTTGCTTATTTTGCTTTAGAGACCCTCAATTTTCTTATCTTTAAGGGGGCTTCCTCTTAAATCTTGTAGTTGTATATGATAGAAAGAGAGGACTTTTCATCTAATGATATTGGAATATGAATATGCGTCGGCTGTGATAGCAAATGCTAATATGTTATTCAATGGCCCTGTCACCGGATGAACCAGAGGAAGTTCAAATTGATCCAAATGTAACTTTCCTTGCTGATGGGTGAAATTATCACTTGTTGACTATGGATATGGAGCACCGCGTCCATGTGTTTCTCTTTTTAAAACCGCATGATACAGATTGAACCCAAATGTAATGTTTGGAATAGGTTCTCAACCATTCCAGCTGTGGCAATTTTAGTCTGAACCGTCATTGAATGCTATCCTTGGCTTTGTATTGTATGACAAACTAGTCAAAACACCGAAGTGCGCCAGGCAATGCAAGTTGGTGATATTGGCTATTTGCTTTCTCTAAGTTCTGGTTGAGGCTATTCCTTTGGGCCTGTAGCTACTTCAGCATACTATACGGTTAAAAATTTCTTCAACTTTAGCTGTCTAAGGACTGGGAAAACCTAAATCTATAGTGCACAAGGAAATCAATTTTAGTTTACCTGTCGAAGGCTCTCAGAATTTTGCAAATGCGAAACGCTTGCCCGAGAGTTTGGAAAGAAAAGGTTCATGTCAGAAAGTCAATTTTTCATGTACTCTTTTTAACGGTAGGATGACACTTTCCACAGATGTAGAGCAAGAGCAGTCTGCATCTGTATATCAAGCTTAACACTGCACAACAGAGTAATCTTTTAGGAATTACATACCAAAAAGTGCATTACCATTCAGCAATTAAAAACATGTTGTCATCATGAAATGGTTAGCGTTTTCCATCCTCAGCAGAAAGAATGGTCATCTACAAGATGCATTTTGCACTGAACTATGACTCTAGCAACATATTGGTATATAATAATTCGAGAATTATCGAGGCCCTGGACAACATATTTTCCAGTCCTACCAGTTAGTGTAGTATTATGCACAGCAAAGAACTCGATTCCCTAACTCCGTTACTGAATTTTGTACAAAGTACTAGATTACCATATCCATCAGCATATCATCAATGATTCCAGTCAAAATTTTCTGTTCTATGTCAATGACAACTTGATCAATTTCATCCAGAGTAAATCCATTCCTCCAACCGAAGTCCCAACCTCCATTCACCACTCCCTTGCACCACATATCTTTTTGGAGCACTGTAGAAAGAGCATCTACAACAATTGTCTTACCAGCAAGCTTACAGTAGCTTCTCAAATACTGTATTCCATCAGAAATCTCATTGACTAAGTGATCAAGGGAGATGCAGATTTTTGACTTCTTAATGCATATATGTGGCAATGGATGACCTGCAACTCTATATTGAAGGCTTTTCTGTTCCAGTAACTCTTTTGCACATTCAAGTAACAGTTTGGTGTCAGCTGTTCCATGGGAATGTAAGCCAGGTTTGTGTGACACTGCAGCTTGATATGCACGAGTCTCAAATAGCTCCTCAGCGTGACAAAGAAATGATGAACTATCCAGAAGTAGTTTTCTTGTGTTGTTATCCCTTTTACAGCTCTTCACCTCAGTTAGATTGCAATTGATGCCGCATTTAGCATTATCCATGGATCTGATTTCGTTGTTGGGCTGGACAGAATAGGTAGATTCACAAGGAAAAGTTCTGTTGTTACTGCAATTATCTGCCATAAAATGGTCTTATGTTAACAAATGGCAATCTGGATGTATCTCAATGCATCTTGAGTAGCAACTACCAGTAAGACAGTAGCTGTAGCCTTCTGTGAAAAACAGGCCTAACTCCTAAGAAAACAACCTTCACAGCATGTTTGACCAACCTCTCTAATTACCCAGGGAAAAAAAAGGGATAGACATAAAAACACAGGATGTCATCCTTTTAGATGCACGTGGATAGACATGTATAATCACAGAGTATCATCGTTTAACATGCATGTGTGACTAATTTCATGCAGATTTTTTACAAAAGATGTACTTATTTTCGTAGATATTTTTTTTTGTATATTGGTTCAGGAAAGGCAACAGAGAAAAAAGGCCTATGCTCTTAAGACTGTTGCTTGTTAAGCAGATGAAAATTATCAGGTTGGGGAAGCTTGAACTTCTACTTTAATTTATGTAATTATTACTGAATTATTTTAGCCTCTAACTTATTGTTTTTTCGATAAACATGTAATCTGTGTAATATTTGCCGTTTATTCCGTTTCATTCTTCTTAAAAAAAAATGTAAATGAGAAAAGTAAGAGGAAAAATGCATATGTACACAAGGTTGAGCCTACAAGACTTATTTCTTACTTTTTTCTTGTAGGGGTGAGTGTCTGGCAGGAGGTAGTGGGAAGTGAAAGTAAAAACTTGTCTTTTGGTAGCAACAGACAAGCACTTTTACTGCCTGCACATATTGTCTTTTCAACTCGGCACAAACTTATAACAGGTTATTTTTGCATTAACATATTCAGATGCATCTACATTATAAGTTTAATAAATAAAAAGGATCTACAGTTGACTACTAATTAGTTAAAGCAAAACAAGTCTTAATGCTTTGTACTGGTTAAATACAGGGTATATCGAGAAGAATACTCAAAGATGACAGTAGTTACATGAATGACTGTCTACTAGAGCTTACTTACAAGTCACAATGCAGTTTGAAGGGGGGAAAAGAGCTAATTACCATCTGAAGTTCTTTTCCGATGCACATATGCAAAAATTTAAGTCCAGTTCATAGTCCCTTCTCCCTTCCCTATGCTGAATGAAACATAATTCAATAATATCTTACCTAAGTTTGTAGGAGTATCTTTCTTTTCATCACCAGGGAGTTGTTCTGAAGAGGTGATCCCTTTTGCAGTCAAAGCTTCATCGTTCCCAACTTCAGGGTCGGCTGGAACATCATCATTCTTGTGTTTTTTTTCAACCTGCATTATCATATTCTATTTATGTTTGCATATTAAAAGCAGAAAGTTAATGTTTAAAATTAAGCTCCAGTCAAAGGCACAATTCAGGAACAAAATGCCCACCGTTTAAACCTGAAGGAACTAAATTGGAATATGAGACATGCAATGCAATCACTTACAACAATTGTTGAAGGTTCACTGGCTCTTTTCTCATTTTTGGCATTCTTCTTTCGAGCACTCGAGTTCAATAATGTAGTCGGAGTAATGCAGTCTGATATGGGATCCCATGTTGAACCTTTTTGTGCTGACACTCGAACTTTTGTAACATTTGGTTCTCTCTCAGGTTTTCTGGGATTTGTAGATGCTTGTTTGTTGATGTGGTGAGATTTAGCTCTATCTCTTAACTTTTCAGTATCAACTTCCACTTGCTTCCTTGTATTCACAACAGCTCTTTGAATTTTGGGAACAACTTTGTTCTCATTTGCATCTTTCTTCTGTAGTTTGGGCTTCCCAGGAGTAGAAGCTTTTACTGTTGTAGAAGACAGGTTGTCCTGACGTTTAACTGATTTAGTATCTTTTCTAGCAAAAGCATCCAGACAGTCCTTATCTTCTTTTTCTTGAATAGGCCCTTTTGCTGGAGCTTTTTCCACTTGCAGTTTTCTGTGAATCTCAGTGGAGTTTAGAGCTCCTTCATGACTATTATTAGGTCTTGGAGGAAGCCCTGCTTTAGTTTTCCATTTCCTGAGCATCTTTTTGGTGTCTAAATCTTGATGGATATACTTCTGCCCGAGAAGCTCTTCGTCCAGCAAACCAGAAACATGCAATGGCTTTATAATCACAATGGGTGCGGCATCATAAGCAAACCTTTTCTTCCATTCAGAAGCATTTGAAAGATGTTCAGGCCCATCAACAGACTTACCTGTCATAAGTCCTTTATATTGCGTGTCATCAGTTAGTTTATTCAACTTCATTGGCCGTGGATCCACCTTCTGAACCGTAAAACGAGTCCTCGTACTTGCCATTGGCAAATCAATATCGAATGGCGTTCTTTCCTGATTTAGTGCCTTGTCCTTCCCATAATGCTTCTGAGGATTGGATAGTAATGGTTTTGGAGGGATTGCTTCTAGACCCATCAGTTTGGCAATTACATTAGGAGCCTTGGGCTTCTCCTCTATAGATTTTGATAGCGAGAGGTCTGAAGAAGTGTCAAATTCATGGGAGTGAAACATTGAGGATTGGCTTGAGCTGGTGGATGGAACATCCAGTGAGAAGTCTGACTTTGTTCTATAAAAATAAGGCTTTTCTTCTGAATAAACCTTATCTTCCTCGGAAGTCTTTGCTGCAGAATATGCCTTTTCCTCGTTGGAAACCTTTGGCAACAGATTTTGCCTGGCAAAGCTCTCTCTTATCACTTCTCTAAGCTCCTCGAAACAATCTCTGGTGGATCCATCAACAGAAAGTCTTGGATTTTGAAACTCCAACATTTTGCGGTCGTGATATCCAAATCGCTCAGACACAGTCCTTTCAATGCCAATTCCTTCATGGTTTCCACCTCGGGCCCTTTCCTTCTGCTTTTTCTTCAACTTAGCCACAATTTGTGAAGCTTCTTGAAGCTTCCCCAGCATTGTGAGAGACTCCTTTAGATCAAGAGCTCCCCTCAACAATTCTTCTGCAATGTCTTTGGTCTGCCTATCAAAACCTTTTTCCTCAGGCCAAGAGTCTGTAACTTGATTTATTTTTTGTGCTCCTCTAGATATTTCCATGAGCTGGTATGAAGAAGGATTATGTAGCTGATGATCTGTCGGCCCTTTTGAGACTCTGTCTTTCCTTTCTTCCTTGAATGAAAAAGACGTACTCAAATTCTTTTGGTTCTTCTGATGTTTTACCTTCTCCTTCGACTTGAGAGAGTCAGTCTTGGATTTTCTATTCGTCTTACATTCCACAACCCCTTTTGGATCATCACAAGAGAAGAACGATCGGTATACAACCGACTTTGGACCGTCTTGAGGCATATTCTATCACATAAAATTTCATAGAAAAAGTCAGATACTGCTTAATCTCTAGAAAACAAAACAAGCTTAAATTTGACTAGAGTTTGCCAAGCAAAAGCTTGCGTCTGCCTAATGCTGGTTTCGAAAGTCAGTCCATAGTTTACAACTGTTCCTCTGCTAGCTAGCTTAATGTCACAAAAAGCACCGGCACAAATATTCCAATATATTGCCGTCTAGAACAATTATGTGATTGTCATACAAAAAATATACACTTAAAAAAATGTATCTTCTTTGGACATTTTCAAATAGAAGCTATTGGTCATCTTCATTCCTTAATTTCAATTCCCTACAACTTATCAGGCAAAAGCTGTTAAAACGTGTTTCTTTGCGTGTGTTTGTGAGACAGAGAGAGAGAGAGAGGAGGAGAATTTTGGAGGCAATGCAGATCTGAAATTGAAAATTAATCTAGATCACAGACAAATTCAGCAGGTAAAACATAGCAGAAGCGGCTAAAACACACAGATCATCACCCCTCACACACACACAAAAAAAATAAAATAACAAGAAGTCTGTCTTTACTTGCATACCTGCGCTCTTTGAGTTTGTTTTCTTCCCTCCAAAAAATGCTTTCTCTGTCCCTTTTGATCAACCCAATTTCCTGTCCTTTAGCTTCATTCGAAAACCCAGATGAACAGCGCGTTAATGCCCCCAAAAATCATTGAAAAGATGAAATCTTGGGGCTAAAAAGAGAGCCTAAAAGAGACCCAATGGCAAAATTGAAGTAGAGACTAAAACACTCAAGAATTAACGCAATGATGATCACTGACAATTGATTGATCAAGACCCCTCAACTGTTAAGAGTTAATTCTCACCAGCATCTGCATGTGTTCTGGTGCTTTGCCCATTGGTGACGAAGAGCCCTCAGATCTACGCAACTGAGAGGAACCAAAACATTTAAGCTAGCTGGTAAATCTCGAGCTTGACTTTGTGCCGTGTACCCACAGCAATATCTCTATCAGTCAATATCAATATCCGTATGTCTTTTTAACGAGAAAGTGCAAGAACTATTTGTTCTGATTTAATTGCAATGGATTATTGGTTGGCAAAATGATGGTTTTGTCGTGTGCAAGCTGAAGAAGGATACTAAAAGAAGCAAATCTATTCAAAAGCTTGACGGGGGGAAGGGAAGGTCGGACCAAAATTAGCAGAAACTGAACACTGGCCAGAGTATTATTATGTACACCGTGAAGATATATGATGAGAAAATGCCGGTGGACATGCACATGAAATTATTGATTACGGTCGTATTCGTAGATCAGTAGCAATTGTATCTTTATCTAACTGCTCTCTCCTCTTTTTTTTCCCTCGGTGGGGGCTGCTTGTTCGGTGACCAAATATTCTTTACTCCTATATTTAATATGCCAGAAACATTTTAATAATAAACCCCCATTTTACACAATCACTTTTTTAGCTGTACAATGCGCAGAACTACGAATTTCTTGCAAACATATGATTACCGCATGATTAGAAAAGATCCCCTGCTCCAAAAAAGAAAAAGGAAGCAAGAAAAGACTAAGATTCGCGACCAATTGTTCTTTGAGTTTTTAGATCAATCAAAGACAAAATTTATCAATAATTGTATTCGTTGCACTACGTTAGCATTTAACAAAAAGTCTTGCTCACCTAAAAGTAAGTAAACTTCTAGAAGTCACTCGCCATAGTCTTTGGTTTCTTGTCGCCAAAAGAAAAAACAAAAGAGTATTACTTTCGCTCTGGCATGCAATTTGGTCTCGAATGTCTGCGTACATGTTACCATCCATCAGTCCCAACTCCCAAGTCCCAACCCTGGCCTCCTAAGAATTCATTGAGTTGCATTCACCAGAGAAGGGCGCTACCTGAGCAAAGTAACTGAGATTTTACATTTATTCTTCCCTTATATTTAGACACTTTTTCTGCTTTTTTTTTACTTTCTCAAGGTGCAAATACTTCCAGCTCCGCTTTTATAAGTATGATACATACACATTAGACGAATCCAGAAAAATCAAAATGATTTCGTTTGAATAGCTTTTTCAAGTTATTTTTCTACTATGTTCTTTTGTAATTTTTCTTAGAAAAAGCGACGTTCGCTTAAAGGTTATTGGTTGAAGTGACAAGAAACTTGATATCCTTATATAAGGTCACCACTAGGGCTGTAATCGAATCGAGTCGAGTTCGAGTATCGCCATACTCGACATATAGATATAGTGCTTGAGCTCGAGCTTGAGCGAGTAGTATTATTGGAACTCGAGCTCGAGCTCGAAACTTGCTCGCAATACTCGAGCTCGAGCCCATGCGAGCCTTATCGAGTTCGAGTTATTAAATTTCATTTTCTTGATAATTTTTGAGTAAAAAGACATTATTGCCCTTTTAAAATTTTTATATGACTTGAAATATTTCGTAAATTCGACAATTCTTTTGGGTATAACGGTAATTTTATAATAATAACATATTAAATAATTAAAATTAAAATGCTCGATAAAGCTCGTTGAGCCTTCGAGCATCGCTTCTGGATGCTCGAACTCGATTCGATAACCTTATCGAGCTGCTCGAACTCAGTTTGACCGAGTTCGAGCCAAGCTTTTGATCGAGCTCCTCGCGAGCAGTTCGGTTCGATTACATCCCTAGTAATCACTTGAGATCTCCTTATTGTATGTGCATGTATGTGTGTGTCTATATATATATATATTTTTAAACACTTTTATTTGCAGTACACGCACATACATTCTCTTTATCCATTTTTCAAGTCAAAACTTCCTCCGTTCAATTTTGCTTTTAACTTCTCTCTCTTCTAATAACTTTTATTTCTTTTAATAAATTTAAATTATTCTTTTTATCCATAGATGGTAACTTTGTTCAACATGAATTTGGTTATTATGTTGATAAATTCATTACAGGGATTATATCAGAAAACCTTCCTCGGAAATGATGGAGGCAGGTGTAAATTTTTCATAGTTATCTCAAAGAATACTCATGCGTTATAGTGAGTAATGTTTAACAAACATTATGATAACTATATTAGAATGCGTATAAAAGTTTTTAACTATTAATATGGCAATTAAATGTTTGAAATACAATATTTTTAATTTTCTGATACAAACATGAATAATGTCAATCAATTAATTATTTGTTGCATCAATTTCATAAATTGGCAGTAAAAACCATTGGATACTGATTGATGCACGGGACAAATACAGCTAGTTGCACGGTAAGATGAGATTTGCAATTAGAGGTGGGTGATTTATCTGGCGCGATAAGATTCAAAATGGATTGATTTCAAAAGTTAAATTATGCAAAGCACCACCACCACACTTTTATTATAGTAGATTCATTTCTTGAGGACAGAGGACAGAGGACAGAGGAGAGGTGCGTGCGTGCGTGCGTGGTTAAATGAATCACAGTAAATGCAGACAGCAGCAGTAGTGAGATTTGTAAACCGCAAATTGATACATAAAAGAAAAAGAAAAGCAACAATCTACTCACAAGATTCTTGTCCCTCCAGCCTCCGGGGCCAGGCTCCAACCCTTTTTCTTTTCTGATGGCCCTCATAAATGTAAAATTTAATTCTTTCCTATGAAATTGATTCACCTTTTCCAGTACTGTTTGTTACCTAGCCTACCATGAATAATAATATTAATACTAATGCATGGGTCGGTCAGTTCAGTTGCTTACTCTGTCTGAACTGTAGGACCTTGGTTTGGTACTACTGTCTGGGTTTAAATTTGAATCATCCCTGTGCTTTAATTTAAGGCATGTCAGAGACGGAGAAAACTTATACTACTACTAAAAATTCAATGCTTTGTTGCAAGCTTCACAGCTGTAATGTTAACATTTATGGCGTCGGCTTCATAATGCCAATAATATTAATTATTATTGAATTATAGTTTCTTGAGCTCTATTATTATTATTTTCTTCTTTCTTTAGACTTGGATATTTGAACAAATCATTCAAGCCCGAATGTTTGGATTTTAGAAGGGAAAGAAGGATGTTCATCATTTTAGAATGTTAGATATTTTCTCTCGAGAATTCCATGTTAAGAGAGTTTCTTTCATTAAGTTTTCTCTCACTGCCAAAAAAAAAAACACATCGTCCCTTGGTTTGCATTCTTGATTCTTCTCCGGGATTTCCTTTTACGATGACCATCCTCCTTTCCCTTTTATTTATGGAGAATTCTGATGGACCTCACTGGGCTTTGGATATGTCCTGGATCGGAGTTGTTTTGCAATCCTGGAGGCTGCCGCCATTTTTTACTAACTACTCCATATCTTACTTCGAGGACCACGAAAACGTCCTTTTTGAAAAAAAAAGAAGTCAAATGGACATGGACAGTGTAAATGGGCCTCAATTCTAGGGCCAACTTTAACATTTTTTAGGTGCGCGATCAGGCCTTTTCTTTCTGTTTTCTTTGCTTTTCTCCACTTTCGCCATCTTCCCGAGATTTCTTCTCCTCAATTTTAAATATTTTTTAACAAACCCGTCGTCCAGGGGAGAAATCTCAGCTCTATTATTTTACTTATTTCATTAATAAAATAATAAGAAGGAGGACAAAGATCCTAGCCTTCCATACAAGAAGAATCCTCAATTTCAATTGTCATAGCATATAGATGAGTTAATGTATCGTACCCATGCATGCATGCATGAGTTGATCGGGGTTGTTAAATTGGGCTGTGACATCTTAGGGGGTTATGTTCCATGTACATTATTCATAAGCAGGTAATGGTTGCCGTTGTTTTATCCTTTACTGCATTTTTTTGTTCAAATCTGAGACTAGGAGAAATGGACACATTTTCACCATATTTCTCTTGTATGCTTGTTCAATACAGGTGAGCAGCAATTAGACAGCTGAGTGGCGGCTAACAGATTTAGTGGTAACAGCGGACTCTGATAATGACAGTTTAATCATGCATGTGGTGGCTCTACTAATTAGATAGGTAACAAACGAAGGATATCCTACATCATGCAAAACTCCTTTCATGCAAGAGAAGAGCAGTTGATAGCTCCTTTCACAAATGAAGAGTTATTCTTGAAGTTACTTTTTTTTTTTTTCATGAAAAGACCATTGCGATTACTGAAGTAGACCTTTATTTACGACCATGTATCTATTCAAGACTAGGTTACGTGGAGGCTAAATGAGAAAAATTTCCCCAACTTCTAACAGATTGCTGAAAGGAAATCGTTGTAGAAGAGGAGAGAAGTGTCTTAGAAAACAGAAGAGCTTGCTCCAGATCACTACTGCTAAGATGAAATGTAGTCAGGTAGGTGGTCAAGTAGCCAAAGAAAAATCTTCTCCAAGATGATAAAATGCAGCCAGGTAGACCTGAAAGAATCCGCCCCTTGTTTATGGGCCTCAGCACATGGTTGAATAAAACATCATGTATCGCATACCTACTCCTACATCAGAACCGGAAAATGATGAGATTAGACAAAACCTTGAACGTTTTAAATCCTAGTCCTGCTTTCTTCTTGTTGTTTTTCTCCTTTTCCAAAAGGGACCACCTGAAGTTTAGTAGTGAATCAGAGGGTATATTATACTTAATTCTGAGTCCTCTGGACGGATGGCTGATGATTTAGCAGCAGAAGGGGATAAACTAGAGAACATGGAGGGAGAGGGAGTTGTCCTTATAAGGAAAAAAGTTAGTTGTCATGATGTATGCTTTCCCGGGCTTTTTGCCAACCGATCAAGAAAACAACAGTCAATCCAATAACAACTGTGAATCTCTCTCTAATATTCTCTCTCTTTTCTTTTCTTTTTCTTTTTTTTTCATTTTTCTTTTCTCTTCATTGTATTGTGGTCTGTACCCACCCGGTCCCCTTTTTGCTCCTCATCAAACATGCACCCCACGTCCCTCGCTCAACAAAGTAAACTCCACGCAAAAACTAGAACTGCCTTCCTCTTCTTCTTCTTCTTCTTCTCTTTTGACATCCAATCAAAACCAGAAAAACCCTTTTCCTGTTTCGTTTTACTTGGGAGGTTCCCTCATAGTCATAGGCAGGAGGGTTTTTCTTTGGTGTCATTAGAATGAAATTTTTTTCTCTTTTTGGCTGCATTATGGAATTGAAATGCAGGAAGCCGGTGAGGTAAAAAGGTCAAAAACAACGTGGTATGGTTAGCGAAGAAGTCCGTGGCATCAAGAAGTCGATTTCCTTTAAATTAGCAAAGATGTTTGAGATCCCAGGAAGGCAAGCTCATAGTTTAATCCTTGATAGCGGACATGGCAGTGAGAGCCCCATTGCGGATGCAGATAAGTTGGTGTTTAGGAGTCAAGGTGGCAAAGCTGCTTCAGATGCTCAACACGTAGGTAGTGTTTATAATCGGTCTACGGATGCTGGCCCTGTTTCCAGATTATGCAGAGAGGGCGGAAAGTTAGGAGCTCCCAATTCAAAGGAATCTAGACAGCCTTCAGGTGTGTAAACAATTTGCTATCTTTCATGCATGAAATCTATGCATGTCTTCAGAGCAAGATGAGTTGAACGTGTTTGCATATTGATATGCATTTGAATGTCTCGATCAAGAATCACGATGTGGTGCTGATCAATGGACAGAAAAGTCTCACGAGTCCTGTGCATTTTTTTTTTCCCTTTGGGTCAGATTTGGAATTGATGAAGGAAAGATTCTCAAAGCTTCTTTTGGGAGAGGACATGTCGGGGGGTGGAAAGGGTGTCTCATCAGCTCTGGCTTTGTCAAATGCCATTACAAATCTTGCTGGTAATGATGCAATTCTACACATATCCGGTATACTGATTTATAATTTGATAATCCAGCGATCAAATAGAATGCAATATGATCTAGCATCACAAATTTCAATTCTTTTCTATATAATCTTGTCCTGCAGTTGAAAAAGTTTTAACATCTGGAAACCATTGACTTTTTTTTTTTTTGGGGGTGGGGGCAAAACATGCAGCTTCTGTTTTTGGGGAACAGAGGAAATTAGAACCCATGGCTTCAGAGCGGAAATTGAGGTGGAAAAAAGAAATCGATTGGCTTCTATCTGTGACGGATAACATTGTTGAATTCGTCCCCTCTCAACAAGTAGCAAAGGATGGAAAGAACATGGAGGTGATTTACTTTCTTGTTCTCCCTGAGGCTTTCTAGTTCAACTTATGATTCCAGCGTTTAACAGGGAAATTATCTCTCTTCACTTCAGGTATGTGAATGGTTTTAATGGATTAGAAGCCGAGAAATCTTTTCATCTTTTCTATGCTTTTAACAGATAATGGTCACTCAACAAAGAAAAGATCTGCTCATGAATATCCCAGCATTGCGCAAGCTTGATGCGATGCTCATTGTAAGATTCTCTCATCTCCTCCCCCTATTGCGCAACAGTTCATATTCATTTGCATGCTGAAAGAATGTAGCAATAAACAGGACTGCTTGGATAATTTCAAAGACGACAATGAATTTTGGTACGTCTCAAGCGACGCCGATGATTCTGAGAAAGGTGTCCAGAGGGATGATAAATGGTGGCTGCCAACAGTCAAGGTTCCTCCTAGTGGCTTATCAGATGCATCGCGCAAATGGCTGCAATATCAAAAGGATTGTGTCAACCAAGTGCTCAAAGCATCCATGGCCATTAATGCTCAGGTCCTATCAGAGATGGAGATCCCAGACAACTACATTGAATCTCTCCCCAAGGTACAAATGAAGAAATCAGAAGTCACGGCCTTCACAAAATCTCTAAGTTTCCTTCAAAAGAAAAAAAAAAGAATCTCTAATTATGATGTAATAATAATATTTGTTCACCACTCTGGTCTTTGGTAGAATGGTAGAGCAAGCCTTGGGGACTCAACCTATAAGAGCATCACTTTCGAGTTTTTCGATCCCGAACAGTTCCTTTCAACCATGGACTTGTCATCAGAGCATAAAGTTCTTGACCTAAAGAACAGAATAGAGGCATCCATCATCATTTGGAAAAGGAAGATGCATCATAAAGACGGGAAGTCTTCCTGGGGTTCAGCAGTGAGCTTGGAGAAGAGGGAGCTCTTTGAAGAAAGAGCAGAAACAATCTTACTGCTACTAAAACAGAGATTCCCTGGACTCCCTCAATCCTCTCTTGACATCTGCAAAATCCAATATAACAGAGTATGAGTTCAGACCAAATTATTATCTTTTTAACACAAACTTTTGTTAAGTGTTCAAAAATTGTTAGTATTCTTTTCTAACCTGATATAACATTACAGGATGTGGGGTATGCAATTCTGGAGAGCTATTCAAGGGTGCTTGAAAGCTTGGCCAACACTGTCATGTCTCGCATTGAAGATGTGCTGTATGCCGATAGTATTGCTCAAGATCCATCACTAGCAATAGCTAAATGGAAGCCATCGCCAGATTCCTCGCCATCACCACAACAAAGTGGTGTCTCAAGTCCCGGAGAAGAGACGGAGAAGTTGAGTTCTGCTGCAGAGACACCCACTTCAATGACGCTGTCCGATTTCATGGGCTGGAACTTGGAGCAGGCAGAGTCAGTCAAGAACCTCCCCAGTGGTAATTTAGAGGGCTACTCTAAGGACGAAATTGACAAGCCTACGAGCAAACCAGCTAACATTAACACAAGCAAAAAGTTCTCCTACATTGATAAAGTTGAGTTGAGCTGCTTGAGAAGTCCAACTGCTCGCCATTAACAGCAGCGCTAGAATTGCCATCCTTAAAAGAAGGAGGGGAAACAATAGAAAGATAGCTCGCAGGGCAGGGGATCAGTTGGACAAGATGCCGCAATAATAATCTAGAATATGAAGCTAATCTATGACGTGTAAATACTCAAGACCCTTCAAGGAGTTGATCGAGTTAGCATACCTTTGATTGCTCTTCCTTCCTCCCATGGACAGGGAAGTACAAGTTATCCATTATATTAAGTTTGGTCCAGTTGAATATTTTGCTTTTTGCCTTTTTGCCCCCAAAAATTTTAACAAGGACAGCAACCACGATTTGTTTATTGTGCAATGTCTTCAAAGAGCATAAGCTTTGTTAGCACTACCAATACGTTTTCCTCTTCCTCCGAAGATCCATGCTAATAAAACATTTCATCACCTACAGCTTAAATATTTCAAAGATGCTAATACGGTATAACATGGTTCGCGGCTAGGCAGGCACTTCAAAAATTTAAACCATAAACTTAAGCTCAATGTCAAATTTGATGGCTGTACCCTAAAAGGGGCAGTGCTGATCTTCAAATGAGCTTCGAGTTGCAATAATCTCAAAAAAGAAAGCTACTTAAACTTCCGAGTCATCAGTGGAATTTCCATTTCCACATTTTAATTTAGGTTTCTAGAGATCCTATTCTGAGCATCTCAGCCTACAGGTATCTTCAAAACGAGCAGTAAAAAGAGACTGTGCTTTACCAACCACCACCAGCCTCCTTACCAAGCCATAAACTATAACTAATTATGAGTTAAGCATCAAAGGCCACAGAGAACATCCAAATTAGGCTACTATTAGTAAGAGGAATTCAATTAGCAAAGACTCGTAGACATAAAATTAACAGACAAGAATGCGAGTCAAAATCAATCTTTCTTTGAGAAACCTTGCAGACTGCAAGGAGAAACTAGAAGAGATCCAGAATATGAAAGCTAAGCCTTCATTTGGAAGCCTCATTTTAATTAAGTCTTACAAAATCTTAAGGAATCTATGCCTCAAAGTCAAATTACTCCACTAAAGATTCCTCATATCCAATGCATCTAGACAACGGCGGAAACAGCAGCATGTATGGCATCAGCTAGAAGAGAGACTGTCTGGGAACTAAGACCTGCCATGCTTATTCTCCTGCAGCATAGCAGATGACAAACAAAATTAAACTAGGCAACCTTTTATTCTCGAATAAGAACCATATTGTGTAAACAAGCAAAGCACATCCTGTAGATCTTTGAGCAATTGCGAACCTTTTCTAATGCACCCTAACTGCAGGTAAAACAATATCTGAGAAAAAATCTTCTTACCCGTCAGAGGTCATGTAAATGTGATATTCTTTAGTCATGAAAGCAACTTGCTGGGCATTCAACCCCGTGAAAGTGAACATCCCTATTTGCTTGATGATATGACTCCAGTCACCAGGTGTGCCTACAAAAATATATGCATTCTGTATGAGAACCTACAAAAATAATCAGAATCTATACGAGAAGTATATGCATATTCTGAATGACAACCTACAAAAATAATCAGACTCCATATGAGAAGTATATGCATAATGGAAACAACAGCCCAAAACTTGTAAAAGTATATATCGCAAGGCCTGAGATAGATGTGACAATTTCCATGGCTCTGTTTGTCCAGAGTGAAAGGCATCTAGCAAATTATCAAGTTCCCTTGAATTATTTATACCTTGGGACTTATAGAAGCAGGAAACTATAAGTAAATAGAGGCAAGATGACATATAAAACCCCAGCAAGGATCTTCTAGTAAGAAAATATCACAAATAATGCAAGTAGAAAGAAAGCATAAATGATAAATCATTTGTTTAAGTACCTCTAGCTTGCAAAGCATCAAAAAGCTTCTGGCGCATGCTGATAATCCGGTCAGCCATAGCTTTCAGCTCCACTGTCCATTCATGGTACATATGGCTGTAGGCAAGAAACAAGTAAGCTTGCAATTACAGAAGCAAAAATATACGGACTTAATGACAATGACACTCCTTTCTAAATCAGTTGAGAAAAAACATACCTGTCCTTTAATATGGCAGCAACAATAGATGCACCATGAATGGGTGGATTTGAATACATGGATCTGATGACCAATTTCAGCTGGCTTTCGACTCTGACTGCTACATCTGCAGATTTGCAGACCTGTGAATGGATTCCTGGTGAGAACAGAGTTGCAGTATGCTCATTGATATGGTAAATATCTCAACTTTCATGAGAGACAGCATAGTTTGACGGAAAATGTAAACCTGTCTATGTTGGAATTAGTTTGTTCTTTCAGTCTATTCATTGCAAATTCCAGTTCACCTCACTTCATGTCATGATATCAATAACAGCTCCTTCAAATGTTGTCTTAGATGTTTCAACGAAACCATTTTATATAAAGACTAGAAAACCATCACTAATGATTTTAGAAATTTTAGGTGAGGAAATCATCATTTCAGATACCAATTAGGAAATGATCCGGTTCCGTATCAGAAATACTTACGATGCTAAGTGCACCAACACGCTCTCCATACATTCCCATGTTTTTAGCATAACTTTGAGCTACAAGACATTCACCACCATCAGAAACAAACATGCGAACTGATTGAGCATCTTCATCAAGACTGCCACTGGCAAAACCCTGCAATGTCACTAGCATGTCCATTAATTAGATGGTATTTTATTTAATTGTGCCAGAATAAATTGCATATTAGCTGCTACCTGGTAAGCACTGTCAAAGAAAGGTAGCAATCCTTTTGATCTCATCAACTGCCTGATTTGTTCCCATTGCTCTGGAGTTGGATCTACACCAGTTGGGTTATGAGCACATGCATGAAGAAGAACTATTGCTCCTGATGGGGCAGCATTTAGGTCATCCAGCAGTCCTGTAAAAGAAAAAGTGCCGATAGACAAAAAAATCCTCATTTCTCTAGATATATAAATCACCTAATACAGATCAACCACAAATAAGTTCCAATTCAGTGAACCAAGTTCTGAATAGGTTTGACTACAATCTCTGAGCTGATTATACGTGAAAAAACAGACCCACCGATAGTTATAGCTGAAAATTCATCCATATGCATGTACTAAAAATCTTAAGAGAGATGGATTACAAGTATACCTTGGAAGTCCAGACCTCGTGTTTCGGGGCTATAATAGCGGTAAGTCTTCACTGACAAGCCTGCTATGGTGAACACTTTCGGATGATTTCCCCATGTTGGCTGTGGAATATATATGGTGTGCTGGCAAAAAGTGTGGACACATAAGTACGATCTCCAGATAAAGGAAATTTTGAAAACCCAAGATACTCACCTCATGATAATGCCTTGCCAAAAACTCAGCTCCAACCCTCAATGAACCAGTACCAGACAAGCACTGCACGGTAGTTACCCTGTTCTCTTGAATGGCAGGACTGTTTCCAAAATCATAAGGTTCCCAAAAAAGGGGAAAAGGACGACAAAACAAAAACTGAATTAAACAAAATAGAGTAACATGCAACTAATAGAGAGGAAAGCCTTAGTATCTATTTGATCTAAAGTCTTCTCAGATTAAACATCTATCTACCGTACAGAAAATTTTTAATAACAAAACATAATGAACGACAAGCTTGTACATCATTTTTGACATGTAATAAAGATTGCAAATCAGAGAGATCAATAGTCAAGAACTTTATAACTTCTCTATGGATTTAAGAATCAAAGCAATTTCAGCATGTGACACACCCTGACAGAACCTCAATACAAAGCATTCTAATGGGATACTTAGATGATCCCATAGGACATTTATAAAAGTATCTAATGTAGTAGACATGTGATAAAATGATAGGACAGTATTAGCAGTACAATAAATGACCATGAACAATGGAGCCCTGGAAATTATGCAGAAAGAATTTGACACGGATGTTCTACCATGATGAGAAAAAAAATAAAAGGAAAGAATACTCTGATATCTCAAATTAGGCACCCAGTTGATAAAGCAAATCCTCTTGGATTCTATTAGTTTTGCTATTCATAAATAACTTACTTAACAAGTTCAACGATTTTACCTGTCAACACCGAAAATGAGTTTGGCACTTAATTTGTTAAATTCAGCAAGCCCAACGATGGGAAGATACTCCTTTACACGAGACCTGCATGTGAACAAAATTCATGACCTGTATTTGTGTGTTTACATATTATAAACTGCACAATTTTAAGAGCATGAGTAAAGAAACTTACGTATCATTTACAAGCATTTGCTCTGCACGTCTCACCACATTCAGAACAAGGGGTTTCCCTTCCTGTTTTCATTGGCATAAGAATAGGTACTAAACCGACAGCAACTCTTCAAGCATTAAATTCATACACATAACAAATACATGCACCGATAGGTTATACATGCATAAAAAAAGAAGACCCCAAAATACTTGATAACGCATCAAGATCGTCTATCTGTTTTGGAATGAAGGGTAGCTTAAAGATAACGAGGCAAATGAAAGGGAGAGGGGTGCGGGAATTTTACCTCAGTTCGATAGGCTCCAACTCCTAAATTTAACTTCTTTGGGCTCGGATCTTTGTTGTAAGCAACAGTGACCTGTTCCAGTCCGAAGCACAAAAAATACGAAGACCAAAACAACAGTCAGAAACCAAAATGAATGCAGTCCAAAATGCTAACCAATACAAACCACTTCACTAAATTTTACCAAAGTACTAGTGCTAGTATATGAGGTGAAACAGGTATCATAGTCTCATTCGTTCAGGTATAAAAGTTGATCAATAACGAATCAATCTCATAGGGATTTCCCTACTATACCAGAAAAGTTAACGAGCGCGAAAATTGAAGATCACAAGCAAAAATCAAATTTAGCCCAGTGGTACTAGAACCAGAGCTCATTTCTAACCAACCCGTTTTCATATTCTATCTCTCGCGCGGACCTCCCGTCTATAAATTTAAAAATTAACAATAATAGAAATAATCGTAAATGCCAATGATGATAACAATAATCAGATCAGATATCAAATGCAGTTAAATACACGTAACAACATCATAGACAACAGAAACACACAGAAACGTGATATGTATTATCGAAAGAGTACCCCTAAAATGGGATCTTCAGGAGCACGAACAACGTTAGCAAAAACGGAATCACCATGATCAGAGGCCATTTGTTATCAGCGAATAGTGACTCTTAGTTCACTGGGATATTTCTGACTTTCTTCTGGTCACAGAAGGTTACCGATGGGATCACCAACAAAACAGTTGTACACTGATTATTAAACGGGTTGAAAATTTTTTTGAATGGTCTCAGAAGAAACAATGGGCCGTAAAAAGGTGGGAAGGACGACGATGAAACTGTGGGTTGTTTGTTCCCTTCAAGTTTAACCAAAATTTAAAAAACGGTGGATGGTAATGGCGCTGTTGGATTCGTTGTAAGGTTGATTTCCTGGAGTGGGCTTCAAGAAAGCTTGTTTACGTTTTCTTTACTTCCTCGTGGGAGTAGCATTTATTTCCAGAACGCAGTCGTATCGTCTCCACAAAAAATATTTTTGAGGAAAAAAAGGAAAAACTATTTCACTAGACTTTGATTTATTATGTAGATCTAGTGACTCATAATTTGTCACATCATTTCGTTGATTCAAGTAGTAGAAACGTGGCAAAATTTGAATCATTAGATCTTTCAAATCGTCCCTCCAAGGTAACTGACCTGGTAGTGTAGTCCCTAGTTAGGGCATCCACCAGAATTCGACTCTTGTAACAAAAATGGGGAATAACCCAACAACCCAAATAAGGGTTGGGGGCCTGAAGTGGGACCAGGTCCTTTTTTTGGACAAAAAAAAAAGATCTATCAAATCATGTCAACCCAATTTTTTACCTTAATTGTTTATGGATACTTTTTTTTGTACATTTCAATGTACAATTTTAATTTTTTTTCAACATTAGTAGCATTGTCGCATAATATGAATTTCAAATTTAAAATTAAAATCATGGCCATATGACATTCATTCAAAGCTACTAGTATTAAAAAAAAAAATCACTGTCAGTACATAAAAAATTAATCTATTATTCATAATTTATACTATTGCAATTGTGCACGACAAATTCAAGGCCATGTATACAAAAATGCATCATCATTAGCAAGGAAACCTGGTTTACTTGGGCAAAATTTCATAAGTGACCCCATTCAGCCTTGGATGGTTAAAATTGTTAGGCCGTCCTCGAGTTATGTACACGATTCCAATTAGTCCCTAGTGGGAACAATTAAGATTTACCATATCGGGCAATTCAAATAATTTGATCACGAATAAGTCTCATTTCCTTGGATTTTGTTCAAATTTTATTTGAAAAAATAACTTTTTATGGTGTAATGTATGTAAAATTATATTTAAAAAAAAGGTGACTGAAAAGCTTATTTAGGATGCAACAGGAAGAAAAAAAAATTTTTCCAAAATCTTTGACTGCCCAAACAATTAACCAAACTAACTTGATATTCAGTAAAATCAACCAAAATAGTGGAACTCAATCAGTCAATCTAGGCAGGTGCGTAGTGCATCCATTTGATCCGGTGATGATTCAATCTCCTCCGAGATATCTCTAGAACTCTTTAGGTCCACCCCCTTCTCCTAATATAGAATAGATTAAGATATACTACAGTTGTCGTTTCTAGAAAAAAAAAAAAAATCAGTCAATCTGTCCCTCCTAAAGACCAAATCGAAACAGCAATGGCCTAATCTCTCTCCTCTTTTGTCCCCACATTTGCCTGGAAGGCAACACTGATCTTGATTGTAGAGTTTAAGCGCACCCTGGCTGCCCCGTTAAAAAGTGGCAATTCCCAAAAACCCTTTTAGCGACGGGTTAAGACTCGTCATCATCATTCATGCAATTTCATATTAGAAATTGTAGACGTACGTGTCACAGTCTTACATCGTTGTTTCCACCAAACCGTCTAGTCCTAATGACAAGGCAGACAAAGCAGTATAATCTTTCGAGCGAGAACCACCTGTCCATGACTTAAAGAAATCACTAATTACTACTACAATATTACAAACGGGGAGCTCTATGTTGCAGGTAGCAGAGAAAACCATTGGCAAGAATTATGCTAGTGTTCTTTTACCCCGCCGAATGAACACTGATCGAAGATCTTTATTTTGAGCTAATTTCCAGCTTAGCATGCTACGTTTTAGCTTCGGAGACTCCTGCATCAAGCCCACAAACAGCACTCATCGTTAAAAGAAGATTTGTTTTTGAGCAGACAATTGTACAGTTAAATCTCAACCACCAAGTATGGAACGAGATGATGCACCTGAAAATGAAAATTAGGATGCTGATATTTTACTGGTAACCCGTCGCGTACTGGCAATACTGCAAAACCACATACCCGTTTCTACGTGAAGATTCAAGGATAAGATTGCGCTTTTTTCCATTAGCATTTCAGGTTTAGTCAACTTAGCATCTTAAAATTTGCTCAGGACACATAAATTTGATTACCTGGAATTGAAAAGCTCTTTCTTTTCTCCGAGCTCTCATCAGATGTCGGGTTCTCAACTAGAGAGGGCTTGCAGTTGTGCGTGTACAAGAAAAGTGGCACCTCCCCCGTCTGAAATTCTGCAGTCCTAGCAGCTATCTGCCTGGATGGGGCAGAAGAGGTCGATATCATTGTAAGAAATTACGCAGTGAGGTTACAGATAAACAAAAGATGTGAGAATGTTACCTCGAGACAGTAGTATTAGTCCTCTGAAGACCTGGACTTGCTAGTTAAAATTAAAAGAACAGAACAGGACTGTCAGGAAAGAAATCATTATCCCATGGGAAGAGAAATGGACGAATTTGAAGCAAGAAACAAACGGAAGAAATTTAATGTCTGAAATGGTTACGCGGTAATATATAGCGACAGTGATATCTGGGAAAGTCGGCATTCCAACAGTGTGATCTGAGAGCAAGCAGGTGAGAGTACTTTTCCCATGTCCCGATTCTCTGTTCATCAAAAGACATGACATGCTTCTGGTAAAGACGTTTGCCTGAGGTTTCTCTCACCAATGCCACAGGAGTGGGGAAGGAAACGGAATATTGAGGGGTAAAAGAACAGAAAAGGAAAGGTGGAAAACTGCTAATATTAGTGCAAATTATCAGTACTAACCTCTTTCAAGCTGTCAATTCGAAGCTCGGTCTCAGAAACAGAGTTGGTATTTAAAAGCCGACATTCAAGATTAGCTGAGACGCTTCCGAGATGATCAACCACTGTAACTACAGCCCTACTTATGTACTCCTTTGTGTTCTCCACCACACTGCAGAAGATTATGTAGTAGAACAGTCGTTAACAGACGCATCCTTTTCTTCCCTTTTATTCAATTTCTGATTTGTGCTAAAAGTTTAGATTGAAATGTTTAAGCTTTGCATGAGCTATGAACCTTGGTTATTTACAAGAAACATTATTGTTTATCTTTGTCAATTTTTTTTAAAAATATTTTAAAAACTGCCCACATAATGGTGTTTCAGGAGCTCTCAGAATTGCCGGAGTATGCCGTTTATGACTGCAAGTTAGAGGACTCACGTTCTCTTCTCCTTAGCATTCGAGAAACTCGTCTCGCAATAATTTGCAGCACGGCGAAGATGAGAGCACAAGTCCTTGAGTTCCTGCAAACAAGGCAAGATAGAAGTATTCAGATGAACCATGAAAAACAAGTAGAACGTTACACGCACGCGGAATTTGAAAGATTTCCATACGCACAAGCAGAGACTTTTCGAACTGCGTCCCTTCATCAGTTTCAGCTTCTTGGTTTTCGGCAGCTAATGATTTCGAGTCCTGCTGATTCATTCTCTTTGCAACAAACAAATTGAGGTGCACAAGTAAGAGGAGTGAAAGAAGAAGATGATATTTGGAACTTCTTTGTTTCTACTCGGTTTTGCAGATTGGAGACTGGTAGGTTTCTGTGATCTTGTGATACATTCTATCGAGCACTAAACAGATGAAAACCAAAATCTAATTAAGAGAGATTCTTGTGCATTCATGGGCCGTGTCACTTTCAATAAGGACAAATAATAGGGAAGCCCCGTGATCCTTTGTTCGTTCCTTTTCTTTCTGTCTAAGTTCTAAAAGAGCGCATCCACTGATGACAACTACACAGAAAATTCAACTTCCGCCCTCTTCACTTTTCAGGTGACCATACGATACGGACCATGAGAAGAAAGTGAGTGGCAAAGTCACGGACCAACATTAATTTTCCGCAAATGTTTGGGTAGGAAAGTAACAATGGAAAATTCAGAAGAGCCGTGGCGCTTCAATTGTATGAGATGTGATGCAATACCAAGTA
The DNA here is from genome assembly GCF_003713205.1 of Coffea eugenioides. Classification (NCBI taxonomy): domain Eukaryota; kingdom Viridiplantae; phylum Streptophyta; class Magnoliopsida; order Gentianales; family Rubiaceae; genus Coffea; species Coffea eugenioides. Next base: position 9,247,726 of record NC_040040.1, read on the forward strand.
ACTGCAAGCTTCCAAAATGATTAGCTCGTCATGTTTTATACCTTCAGAACTCCTAAAATATGGTTCCTGACTATGTAGCAAGAAGCAGCAGCAGTTTTATCTCATATAAACTTCAACAGTTATATCCCGCAGAAAAAATACAACTCTCACACACTAACTTCCAACTGTCAGGAAGACTTTGCATGGAGATAAGTTACAAAGCACACCCTGAAATCAGCAGCGCTGCAACTAACCTCTTCCCTCCCAGTCAACATAATGTCCACCTTAACATCTACATGACAAAAGGATTATCTGCCTCTCTTTGCATGTTTTTAACAGGATTACAAAAAATTCATCATTTATGTTCTTACATAGACGTATGATCTACCACCATGATGCCAAATTTTTAGTTTTCCACCCGGGCCCTTCATAGTACCTTTTGAGTTACTGAACTCAAATTTGAAAATCAATTATGCAGCCACCACAATTCTCTGCAGCCTCTAGTTGTGGAGTGATTGAGCGATAATCTGCTAACAAAGATGACGACAGAATATTTTTAAGATTCTGGTATGTTTTTTGAGGTGCCTGTTTACTGCCATCATGACTGCTATGTCCTGTTGGCTCCAGCTTAAGCTGCCTTCTCTTTTGACTGCCCACGCTTCTTTGGTTTCCCTTGCCATGAGGAAGGTGCAACTCTGGTTCTCAGAAGCAGAATGAATACATTTCAGTCAAAGCTCGGAGTCTGTGGTAAGAAGAAGTTTATGCAAGGGGACAAAAGGAGTAATAGAACAAAAACTAATGAAAAAATAAAACCTTCCTTAACATCTTAAAACAGGCACATTGTGGTATGGAAAGATATTTCTTCATAATCTGCAGGGCAGTTACTCTACCACTGAGCAGCAAAATTTTGTTGACGTGATATACAGATGTGCAGTGTGCAGCCCCTGATTTCCATAAACATTGGTAACATGCATTATGCCAGGGTAAGCCTAGCACCAAACAATTATGAGAGGATTCAACGAAGTACAAGCATTCCTGAAACTGCAACCAGAGTGAAAGTCCAGCTCATCTACAGAAACTCTAACAGTACAAGTGCTCAATTTCTTTGAGGTCTTATGCCTATATTCAGTGTTGTAAGTCTCTCTAACATCCAAGCATGGTGCATCTGTGTTCTTATCCTGTAGAACTTTTACAAGTAATTTGACATGACTTCGATTAATCTCGCATTTGGACAAGAATTTGCATTGCCAGTTTCCAGGCTGCCATACTCAGTGAAGCTCTTTGGCATCTATAAAGTCGTTATACTCTCAAGTACTAGAGATGTTGGAAAAGTTACCAGTGTTCTAAAGATCTCCATCTTAACTTTAGCTTTAAGTAATTTCCTCTTTGGTTCATATGAAAGTGTTCTGTTATTTCACTTGCCAAACAGACTATTTATGTAACAGCTCATGAAAAGGTAAGTCATCATAATTCAAAGTACAAGAATGAAAAAGAAGGCATCACGTTCTCGTTTGCAATTTGTGATGGTTGTTCTATCAGGCTAGCTATTACCTTTATCAACATTAGAAGAATCTAGGCCTCTTTTCAGCGGGTGAGATCTTGTAACACATAACCATGTTCCCTCACCATGAGTTTCAATTTCTGAAACAACTGGAATATGCCAGTGGCCTTTCTCTGACTCCTGTTGACACGGCAACAAATTGGTATCCATTGTACTGCAGTCATACTATTAATGTACAATTTGTCTTTACTAATGTTTTGCTTCAACAACATTCTTCTCCATAAGAGGATTTTGCACCAAAAAGATGACTCGCATAGCTTTTGGCATCTTTGAAAAAGGAAAAAATCGAGGAATCAAAGAAACCTAACCTGAATTACAATAGAACATGGAGGTGGCATGTGAAATACTGGACCAGTTTCGGAAAAGCTGAAGTGTACCTTCAATTAACAATACAATTCCTTAGTAGGAAAAGAACAAATTGCATAATAATACTAGACATTGTAAAGAAACCTACAGGAAGAAATCAATGATGCTCTGGCCCTTGAAAAGAAAAAAATTGAGCTCATCTTGTTTTAGACATATTAAGTTCATGATGGCAACAGCATTAACAAGAAGAAATGCTAAAGCAATGGTCAACTCACAGAGTGAATCGGCAAACTAACCTGGGAAATGCAGTTCAGTTTTGTAATATTCTTTTAGGTCTTAATCCAATGAATAAGGAATGCTAATTAATTAATCCATCAGTCAACTTGTCTAGAGTGTAAATTCAATGTTTTTTCTTGCAAACTCCTCAAAGATCAACAATGACCACAGTCTAAGAAATAAATGCACATTGCTTGGCATATACAACTATCATGGAGGCTCTCATTCTTCTGAAAATCAAGAAAAAGGATAGCACAGCGAGCAGCAGAGTTATGTCTTATGATTTTAGCTAGCTCTTTTTTCTTTCTCTTTGGTAAGTAACTTGCTAATTTCTGCTGCCAGAACTGTCAATGATATGCTCATGCTGTTGCAATGGTCCTATTTGTAGTCATATTATACTTCTGAATGCATCTAACACTTTATGAGATGATTAGCACTGCCCTGCTCCAAATAAACAATGGTAGATATTTTCATTTAGCTATAACTACTTACCTGATGTCTTTCTTTCCATTTAGGGAAAAAATCATTTCCCAGAAGTTGAAATAAGTGGTCTCTCATCTCGTCATTCGTGACAATTAAGCATTTAAACTTGATGGCTGCATATAACCAGTACCTAAATTTAACTCAGATGCATTAAAGTTTATCACTCTAAGTAAACAAGAATAGATGAAATTTGAAGTATTATAGAATTTGTAGTTCTAACCAATCATCATTTGATCCAGTAGGAGTTGCATAGAGTGCATCTGCATTTTTCCACTTCTCAATCAGTGCTCGATTGACAGGTTCATTCATCTTATCTCCAGTTAGACGCCTGTTATGCAAGACAATGAGTGGCCATTTCTTAGATGGAAGCATTTGACGAAGTCCATTAACAACTGCATTAACCTAAACAGAACATTGTCAGAAAAAGAGAGATAAAGATAGATTGATTATGTGTTATCTTTGATCTGCATAACAATAGAAAATCTTGCCTTGGATGGTTTAAATTTTCTTTGAGTGTAAAGGCCAATATTTGCTCCATCTACGACTGCTTCAAACGGTCCGTAATAATCGAGCCATTTCTGCAATTTGTTGCATATTCTTCATCGTACCATTATATATCTAGATTAAACAATCACGATTAAGAAATATAACGTACTTGAAATTTTTCAAAATTTGAATTTTTATCTCTTTGTATGGCAAGCGAAGTCACTGATCTGGCAAAATGTTCAGTTTCTGCAGGATCAAGGTCAATGGTGACTAATTTTTCTCCACAACATCTGCATAAGCCATCAGATCCCACAGATGTACGCGAAACAGTCCAGCGCCCTTTACCCAACCAGCCCAGTCCATGCCAACCGCCACCTCCATTTTCCATTGCTTTCTTTATGAGTCTTTGACCCAATTTCCTCTTCCCCACTCTTGAAGCTACCTTGCTCCTGAACCACTTCTCGATCAAATCTGCAGTAGAAGACGAGACCTGCCTAACGCTTGTTCTTAGCTTATGCAACAGATAATAGACTCTGTCACTCTTTCCAGTTTCTACACTTACTCTCAAAAGGGCTTCAAGTTCTGGCTCCTCTGGACAGACACCATTCTGCAACATATGTTCTTCAACCATAAACGCTTTCTCAACATTTCCATTGTTGCAGAAAACTGACAGTGCAGGACCATAAGATCGCAATCGAGGGTTAATTCCTAATTCTTTCATTTGCTTTACAATATCAAAGGCCAAGTCTCCATCTCCTAATGACATTGCAATTCTAGCCACAGATGTAAATGTCGCTTCATTCATTGGAACCTTATCAAAAAGCATGTTATTATATATTTCAAATCCCCTTTTAAGTGCGTATCTCTTGACATCCAGAGTAACTTGAATTCCAGAACCTTCTTCTCCCATCACATCTGTGTTCGCATGCTCAGTGTCAGACTTCATGAACTGAACCATCTCATCTAAACTTTGAGGATAGGGTAACTTAGAGTCATTTGAAAAACTTACAGGATTGTTTACCTTAGCCGGAAAACCATTGAAATCCAGCCCCTCTTTATTTTCAGAGTTTATCTCCTTGGACAACCCCAGAGGATTCAAGCTTCTATTACCGCTACCGCTTTTTGCTGGCTGCACAACACCAGTGGCAGCAGAAGAACAAAGATAGAGAAGTACAGCATAATGGTACTGCCCCAAATTTATCCCTTCTTTCCTAGCTAAATCATATAGCCGAATTGCACCTATAACATCCCCCCTTTTAGAGCACATATCGAGCCCTACCCTCAGCACAGTTCCAGGTGTATCAGCCTTACTTTTCTTAGAAGCCTTTCCTACCCTTTCAACTTCCAGCTGATTAATTTGGTCCTCATTCTCCGGCTTTCTTTCCTTCTTGCTAGTGCCCTTTCCATTTCCCTGTGCTTTCTTGACATCTTTTCCTGTATTTCCATCCTTAGACCTCGTCGACGAAAACTGAGGACTCGTAACTGTTCTGCTTTTGGGGTTTAATCTAGTCTTTGCATGTCTATCCTTCAGTATAACTCTTTTCTCAACATTATCCGCTACAGCTGCATCAAAATGACTACTTTTTTGAAAACTTTCACCAATTCTTCTGTCCCTCAGACTATCAGAGGAAACCCCAGAACCATTCTGCCCAATAGCTTTATGGTTGTTTCTTGAGACATTGTGGTGGGTGTTCCTGGGCAACTTTGCTTCCAAGGGGGCAACATGCGCATTAACTTGAAGAAATGGTGAAAATCTTTGGTTGAATGCGTGCTTCGTTGTTGAAACATTCAAGAAAGTGATTAAAGCAGAAGAGTAGTTGCAGTGAGCAAAGGATAAAAGTTGGAGTCGACTTTGTTGCAGGGGTGGGCAGGTGAAGGAGGCCATACGTGGCCGCTAAAATAGGCTAAGCATCATCGTCCATTTTCCTGTCGGGTGGACTTATTTTAGGTATTTGGAATGTAATCCATAGACCCGGGTCTGACTGACAGAGTTGTACAAGGGACCGAATTTTCATTTACTGGGGTTGAACACGTACAGTCCCCTCTTTTCCTTTGAGGCGCGCCGCTGTTTATCATCTTCACTGAGACACTTCCTTGCTTGTTTGGACAGCAATTTTCCAAAGAAATATTGCTATATTTTTTATAAACATATTTTTTAATTAATTTTTTATATTATATATATCAAATCATTCTAATAATTTTTTTACAAAAAATTTAGAAAAATACAATCCAAACAAGACCTATTCCAAAGAAAATCAATTTATTTAGATCCATCAGTTTATGAAAACAGGATTTTACAATAATATTATTACTTGGAGCTTGACTGCTATATTTGACAATTTCTTGAGCCAATGACAAATGATGAGAATTAACCGGAGCAGTAGTATTGTCGAAGACAAATGATGAGGAGCAACATCATGACGACCGCAAAACGCAGTCGATTATGAATAATCATATCCCTATTATATACCTGCGAGAGATTCCAATTTCCCTTAATTGCAGGAAAGGTGGAATCCCAAAAAATAAAGAGAATAATAAAGAGTGTGTTTGGATTGTAAGTTATTTGAAATATTTTTACTGTAGCACTTTTTGTGATGTGATGTATGTGAGATAAAAAAGTAATTGGGAAGGTAAAAAGGTGTATTGGAAATTGTAATGGTGATGTCAGCAAATATATTTGGCCAAATAATTGGCTGTCCAAACACACTCAAAGGCTTGTGATCTGTTTTGGACAGAGTACTAGTGTTATTTAGAATATTATTTGAAATAATTACTCTAGCATTTCTTGTAATGTGATATATGTGAGATAAAAAGATAATTGAAAATATAAAAAAATGGGTTAAAAAATATATTTATGATGCAAACGAAATATTATTTAAAAAAATGAAATATCAAACAAACCCCCTCCTTATTAGCTTATACTTCAGAGAGTGCAGATTTCTCTTCGTCTTCTTGGATTGTGGGAATGGGAAACTTGAACTCAGGCAAGCAAGATTGAACGCAATTTTGCATTGAGTGGAATAAGAACCATTATAAAAATAAAAATAAAAATTAAGCTCGCTTCAGAAACTGTAAGTAGCCTCAAATCTTGTTAACCTGAGTTCAAATTAAATTTGGCCTAAGTTACATATATATAAAGGTGATGAATTTCACCATCTTGCCAATACGTCAGAATATAACTTCCGTTTACTGATGCTGGAACCAAGGAATCCTTAAACATCACATGCAGTCAAACTCCAACATATCGAAGTGAAAACAGCACTCAAGCCATTAACTCTCTCTTTTGCAGACTTGCACCAGCCAATTGATTATAACATGCCAATTTCACCGAACAAGAGTAGTTGAGCTCTAGGACAGATGCATACATCGAAGAAGGACAAAAATCAGAGGTGTCAAAACTGAAAGCGAAATGTTATTTTGTAGCATAGATGCATTTTCAATTTCTGAAATTCCGAAAAGTAAGAAGCCTAATTCGTAGCCAAGCAGAGAAACAGCATCACTGGAACCAGTCCACAAAATGCTGTCATAAAGGCAATGAAATACCTGTGCCACACAAAGAGAAGAGATTGCCATATCAATTTGAAGCTATTGTGCAAAATGTAACAGGAAATGCAACACACAATAAAGCCACATTTCTAATAATAGCATAGTATAAAGGTAAAGGAATATCTAATAGCAGGCAAATGAAACTGAACTTCGTGATATTAACTCTGTTTTTCCAAACTTCATGCTTGCAATAGGCTGCAAGCTAGCTCCCTTAACATTTCAACAAGCCTAAGCAAGATTTTTTCCCCCCCAAAATGCACGTCAAGTACAAGTTTAGAGGATGACCAATCATCTAAGAGGTAAGATCCTTGAAAAAATTTGCTTTTAACAAATATCAAAGCAAGTCCACAGCCATATATGTAACCTATATTTCCCATCCCTCTTCTTCAGATGACCCAAAAGGTCGCCATAACAAACTCTTGATGTCATAAAACTTGAAGCTTGAATTCTTCTTTAATTATCCTAGTGAATGCAGTTAAAAGAACAACAATGCCGACTTTTTAACTGACCCTGGAAACATAAAGCCCTATTACTCCATCCCATCAGTCCATGGCCAAGGACTGGCTGTGAAAATAGCCTTTACACCCATGCCTAAATATACTTGAACCTTTGACATTTCTAAAGAGCAGGAGGATGAATAGTAGTGATTCCACTCCTGTACTTGAACCTGCAGCTCAAAGTGTAACCTTAATACGGGAGTGAAAACAGCTATAAGCAACTAAAATGTAACACAAGGACTTCCACTGCAAAAACTCCTTTCCAAGTCCCAAAATAAATCCTACAAGCAGGTCCAAAGTCCTTGAAAGTAGTCTAGAGAAGACATCCACAACCTCTGTAAGCATGATTGCCTAAATCCAACAGTTCGGAATGCGGTGTAATTTTACTATCCATAAAATTCATGAGTGACGCAAAGCAAGAATTTGAACAAAAAGATAACCACAAAGGGAGATAGTCTAAAAAGTCGCAATGAGACAATTAGCTGAATCATGCCTGAAAAGTTAGGATGCACTTTCTTGCTGATTACACATAAGCAAAATAGAAAATTGTCAAAACAGATAAAAAAAATTGATTCCACGCTAACATATTCACATTTCATCAATACATGCAATACAAAATTGACACATACTTAGCCACTGAATACAGATATTAGCATACAACATTCACATTTCACGAGTAGTTTCACATCCATATCAGCTTAAAGCAGTTGCAAGCAACAAAATGACTTCAATGTAATCCCAAGTAATCAATCCTAACAGTATTACAGCAAAACTATACTTTAGTTTTAACGAATGTCACAACGAACCTTGCGGAACTAATCCCCAGAGACGTGATTCGATGGACAAGCTGGACGTCAGCCGAGCCGAAGCTATCGCACTATGCAACGGTAACATCGTCTCAGCACCGCTCAACTCCACAGGTAACCTAAGCAATTCAGAATTAACATTTAATCATACCGAAATGGTGGCTATATCAGAGGATGCGCGTGTATACGTTAGGGTTTGGATGAACTCTGAAGTGAGGATGAAAGATTCATTTAACCTTGAAATCCACGAACTGCGTTTAGCGGCAGATTGAGAGGCCGTCGAAGATGATATGGAGGCCGGAATTGAGGCTTTCTTGTTGCCGCCAAGTTTGAGAGCCACAGGCTGTAATCGAGAAGATAATCTCGATAGCACCCGAGAAGTAGAAGATGCCATTGTGGAACAAAGCAGAGAGCGTGTTCGAGCAAGAACAGGAGGGTTTCCGAGGGTTTTGTTACCAAAACCCATATTACGACATCGTTTGCTGTTGGGCGTGCAACGATGTCGTTTTTATTTTAATTTCTTTTTTGACAGAAAATTGATTTTTCACTAAGAAATCCTTCAATTGATAAGTAGGGGATTGAAACGAGGGAGTTGATACATTGGCAGTCTCTTGCACTTCTAATGATATGGAAAACCAAATACATTCCTATATCTCGTTTCAATTAGGGATGTAATCGAACCCACCTCCTCATTTAATTAAGAATGTAATCGAACTGAGTTCTTCACAAGTAATTCGGTCAAAAGTTTGACTCGCACTAGATCAAATCGAGTGCGAGTCAAGTATGAGTAGCTCGATAATTATTCAAATCGAGTTCGAGTATGATTTTTTAAGCTCGGTGGCTCGTCAAACCTTATCAAGCACAAATTAATTAATTAAAAATTATATATTTAGTTATTACAATTTTACCCTTTTAGGTTTAAGAGTAGTAAAAATTACCAAAATTACTCTTTTAGTCAAGTCAAATACTCGAGCTTGATCATATTCGCAAGAAAATCGAGCATAATCGAATCGATCTCAAATTTTTGAACCACTATTCGAGTTTGAGTTCGAACTCCGTTTCTACTGCTCGCTTGAACTCGAGCAATACCTCTCTACTGTCGAGTCGAGCTCGAGTATAACGATACTCGCACTCGATTCGACTTCATTACATCCCTAATTTCAATTGCAGTGTAGGTAAGATAAGGTAGTTATAATTGCTATCATAAGTAGGGGTATTATGTATTTTTACGTCATGAAATTTGTCAAATAAAATACCATCATCATATATGTGAATGACAATAATGTGTCTCAAGATTTTTTTTAATTAATCTTTCGTACACTGTCAGCATTAGATAAATGATAAATATATAAATTTTGAATTTAAAATTCAACTTTTGCACATATGCTCTGTTTTTAAACTTGGACCGGATCGGGCCAGTCTAACCTGTCGAATCGAGAACCGACCAATTGTCCGGCCCGAATTAACCCTAAAAATAGAAAAATTAAAAATTCGGTCAAACCAGGGTTTGACCGGAAAAATAAGAACCGGGTCTCTTTTTTTTTTCTTTTTTTTGAAAGGTCAAATATTTTTAATATTATGTTTTGACCCCTAGGTTATTAAAAATTATTAATATATCTCAAATATTTCATACTTTATAAATGTTGTCTTAAAGTTTGGTGTTATTTTTCAATTAAGTCCATAATTTTAATTCTAAACTTGTTAATGCTCATTAAATAACATAAATTGCTACTTAATTGTTCTAATTTCTTTGTATTTTCTTATTAAATATATTTGAAACATCAAATATATATAAATATATCTTTATTAATATTAACATGCTATTAGGAATTTTACATATAATATTTTAATTTTTAAATAATTTTTATTTATGACGTCATCCGGTTCAACCCCGATTGAATCCGGTTGAACCCATTGACCCCTGAGCCCTGAGCTCAACCGAGTCGATACCCGGTCCGGTTCTGAAAACATATCACATATGTCATAGATCCAACGGTGATAGTGTATATACTGTCAGTGTATATAAAATTTACTCTCTTTTTTTTTTGTTCAAAAAAGGTAAAATATTAAACAAACAACTTTTTATTCAAGTTGAGATCAAAAAATTAGAGATTTCGAATTCAAATCCTTTACTCCCTTCCTACTTGGTTGAGGGTTTAAAGTGATTCTTACACATCTTATTAATAAAGGATTGTTCTAGTTCGGATTGAAACTAAATTTCCCTTGAATTGAATGCCAAATGGGACACAAATAGAAAATAATAGACAGATACTCTTCTATGAAAAAGAACTGAAATCTTGTAAGAAAAGTGAAGTCTATGAAACTCTATCTCGTAGAGGATGCTAATTACACTTTACCCCCCTAAACTTGGGGGTAAGTAACACTTTACCCCTTGAATTTAGAATATATACACTTTACCCTCTACTGACATCAAATTTTAGAATTCTGTACAAAACTTTAGTGAACTGACATTAATGCCTATATTATTTGTATGGACAACTTTATCTATTAGGCGGAATATTGGCGCCTAAGTAATAAAACCTTATGTAACGTTACAAAAAGAAAATAAAAAAAGACGAAATAATCTTAAATGTTATCGGTAACAAGTTTAAAACTTCTAAAACTCTTCCAATACTACTACTTCTTCCTATCTTGTGCAAATCATGATTCCTCTCGTAAAATAACAATTGGTAGCCTTTTGATCAATGAGGCATCAAGGAGATTAAATGTGAAAGTACATCTTATCTCTCGAAATATTTTCCTTCTTGTTTGAGCATTTTGATGAAATATGAGGGGCTTTATGCATCTTCTGCTATCTAAGTTGCTTTTCCAGCTTGTATATTTTGTTTGGATTCCTAGATGTTTATCAAACTATATAGTGATTAAATAGTGTACTTCTTTAGTTTGGAATGTGCAAGAGTTCAAGTTATTTTTTTATAGCCAAATTTGTAGAGAATATTGAGCAACAATTAACAAAGTGATCGTTGGGATTGTATTACAAATTGTGCTCCACATGTAAAAATTTTAGTTGGGGTTAGTTTTGGAATGAAAATTGATGATGTCATTCAAAACCCTCAAAATGTTAACATCGGGGAGCAAACTGTATATTTCCTAAGTACAATGGGGCAATGTGTTACTCACCCCAAGTTCAAGTGGGTAAAGTGTAATTAAACCCTTCAAAAATCACTTTTAACGGAGCACTGAAAACGCTTGTAGATCAAAAAGAGTAAAAGCATACAACAATACTTTTTTTTTTTGGTCAGACAAGCATATAACAATACTTGATGTAAAATTATTGTTCGCTCGGCTTTTAACATGCCTTGAGATAATACCCATATTACACAAGCACACGTTCATATTCTTAAACACATACCAAATGCTAAAAGAGGTATGAAGCCATGAGGTACGTATAGCTTACGGCTCACATCTTAAAGGTATTTGAAGCCATGAGATAAATATAGCTTACAGTTCACATCTTAAAGGTTTTTTAATTCCGTGGATTCACATGAATCTCGCTTCCTCTAAAACTATTTTGTTACACTTGTATGATCAAAACTAAGAAGTTTAATAGCACAAAAATTTCTAATAGAATTGTGTTGTTTAAAAAGTAGATTTCTTTTCTTTTGGAAGGAAGTAATAGTCAGCTTGTAAAGTTTTGGAAAAAAATTGCAATTGATTGTCCTTAAAACTAGAGCCGTTAAACGAATTGAACTATTCAGTAGTTCGATTTGTTTTGATTCGTTCGTATTCGTGAAAGGCTCGTTCGAAACTTTAAACGAATCAAATTCGAACAAATTTTTTTGTTCGATTAATAATCAAGCGAACACGAGCATGTTCGTAAGTTTTGACGAACGTTCTCGAACATGGATATAATTGTCATTTGACAAATTTTATGGTTAATTTTATGGCTGGACTTTTATATTTGGAGGGAAAATTGCTTTGTTTTATTTTATTGTTTTATGTTAATGTTAGTTGTATAGTTAATGAATAATATAATTTAGTCACTTAGTGTTTTAATTATTTTTTAGGATGATTAATGATTTATATGGCATATTTAAAACTTAAAATAATCTGAATTCGAGTTTTTTGAGCATGTTCGCGAACGGTTTGTTTATATTAAATGAGTCGAATATGAATTTGAACTTGAACATGAATTTTACTTAACGAGCCGAACATGAACATAGGTTTGGAGTTTAAAAATTAACAAACGAATACGAACTTTGTTCGAACCGTTTAAAGAACAGAGTTCAAACATGAGATATTCGGTTCGATTCGACTCATTTATACCTCTACTTAAACCCCAACTTAGATTGTTCAACTTTAAGTTTCCCTCTTCTTTCTTCTGCTCGTAAAGTTTAGAATTTCCCTTTAAAGAATAAAATAATTACACTTGACTTGTACATAAATGAAAATTAAAACTATACTTAGCTCACAAACCAATGACATCCTCTTTCTTATTTTTTTTTGTTTTTTTTAACAATTTGGTGAAGCAAACATCCAAGTAGGTGCCAAGGTGTCAAGCACCCTTTATAGGCGATTAATTAAAATTTAAAACTTGGCATGTGCGACGAGTTAATTGCATGCATGCAAACAAAAAGACTAACAATTCCCTTAATAAACCCATTCCTATAGGCTATAACTTTGCTTAATAAGAAAAATCTCATTAGAGGTGACTGGGGTTAGAGAGGACGAGAGGGATGGTTAACTCTCCATTAAAAGGGAAAAAACAAAAAAATAGTTCGGTATTGACCAAAATGAACCGCCAAAAAAATCGGGCCAGCGTGCAGGTTCATAATAATTTCTACAAATGGTCAACGAATCAAGTCGGGAAGAAATTCTCTTGCAAGCTGCTCCCACCAAAACCATGCCTAACGTCTGCGCCACTCATTATTGGTCTCCAAACCAAAATGAATGAAAAAGCCACTGTACTGGCTTTCCTAAAGTTTTTAACAACCATCTTTTGGGGTTTGTTGCCTTTTCTTTATTCGTCTTATTACGCCTTCACATTTGGGTGTCTTGTCTCCATCTTTTATCAACCAATTATATTAACTAGCAGTGTTATATTATAGCTGATAGTTGATACCTTTGGTCATATAATCAGAAACTCCCACACACCCAACAAACGGACCCCATCCTCCACGTTTTTCCACAAGTCTCCGTGATGGGAATTTATTTAACTAGACCAGGAAAATACTACTGTATTAGATATGCTTTATAATAGCGCGAAACAACTACTCCAAGCATAGATTATTCCAAAAGAAAAAAAGAGAATGGGAAAAGATAATACTGGTGGAAAAAAATTATCCTACTGAAAAGGGTCTTGAAAAAAAAAATAAATGGGACTGATTGCTTAATTAACAATTTGAATTGGTAGTTTAAAGATGCTACCACTTATAAATTTTTAATCACATGAGTATCACATGACTTGTCATTATATATATATATATATATATATATATTTGGATTAGAATATTATACGCAAAAAATGACTGACATATTTTTTATAATTGTTTTATATGGTAATTTTTTTTATTCGTTTCAATTATGCTTTTTAAAAATATTTTGAAAAAGATAAAGATAATTATAATACTTCAAGATAGAAATATCGATTGAAAATATAAAAAGGTACTATTGTTAATTTTCACCAAATGGGCAACCCAAAGTCCAAACCGTGATTCACCTTCTAGTTGTACATTTTTTCCGAGACAGTTAGCCCAGCCAATTTCATAACTTTACAGATCGGATTCCTTGAACTTGCAGGGAAAAGGGGGCAAAAAAAGGGACTAAAAGACTTTTCATGATCCGACCGAAAAAGAAAAACATAAATCGAATATTCAAAATATTCAAATCCTAACTAGTTGTGTCACTACTACATGTGATTGCACGTAGTCCCTACGCGATCCCACCAGCCATGGCAGACCGCCCCAGCGATCCGCAGCATGTTTGTTTGGATCCCCTGTTTTTTAAGAATTAATTTTTTAAATATAATAAAAATTTTAAAAAGTACTTTAAAAGATAATTTAAAAATTAGTTTAAATTTTTTTAAAAATTTTAAAAAATATTTCAAAATATATTGTAAAAACTCTTCTCATCTTAAATATTTTAAAATATTTCCTAAAAATATTTCAAAATATACTCTAAAAACTCTACTACAGTAAAATTTTTCAAAAACACCAAAAAAAAATAGCTAATCCAAACGGTTGCGTGCTTCTACAGTAAAGCTATATACACGCGCGCGCACATGTACATACGTATATATATCTATATATATATATATACTAGTATGGTTCTGGCCGTGCTACGCAGCGGCCCACCCACTGATATGATCAACTAAGTCTGTAACAATGAGAATAATTTGCTAAGGTTGAAGAGGTAAATAATATTAGAGATAATGATATTAAAAAATATTTTTCTCCATCCTAGGACACGAGTTCAAAATTATTTTTTTATTTAACGTACATCATATTAAAAAAATAATGATTTTAAAAAAAGTTATTTTAAATAATTTTCTATCAAAACATGCTTGCTTAGGGTCTATTTGTATCAATGGAAAATTTTTTCAAAAAAAATGTTTTCCCTTTTTTCTGATGTTTGGTTGAAAAAGTGTCCAAAAAATTTTTTTCTAGAAAAAAGGTTTTACTCTATCCAATGGAAACCAAACTTCTGCAAAAGGTTTCAGTGAATCTAAATCAATAGTATTGTTGGTTACATCATCTTATTCAATTGTTCATAGAATTTTCAATGAATGCTTTAAAAAGATTTTTTTTTTACCGTTTTTTGACTCTCAAATTGATTGTGGTGTTTAACATGGATTGTCTATAGTAGTAGTAGAGAGATACTAACTGATAATTATATTAGAATGCGAATTTTTCAAGAAAATGATTTTCAGCGAAAAGATTTTCTTGGGGAAATTATTTTACAAGCAAACAGACGGACCCTCAAGTGACACTACTTTACTACTGGACGTTGTTGCGCCCCGCCCACCCGCGGCTACATTTTACCATGCAAAACCATTCACACAGTAGTGAGCTCTCTCTCGCGTCTCTCAGTTGTCACCAATACAACCTCTCATCAAAGTGGAGCAATATTTATTTTTAATCAACAAAAAATACAATGGTGGTAAAATGAATACACTTGCGACGGTAAGATGTCATCTTTGGCTTAAGTTTTCTTCCGCAAATGAGATGAAAAGATGGCAAGTTCTCGGCAAATACAAAAATTGCAAATGCTCCCAGCACTTCTTTTGTTGCGTTTAACTCAGGTAGACGGCAAAATTTCAAACACTCCTAGAGCAATAAAACAGTGGTGGAACACAAACGGCTACTATAGTTCAAAACTTTCTTCTTTGATAACCGAGTACACGACGCTACATATCGACATGGTTGGTCAAATGTTGATCATCCACACATATGTTTCAAATTTTAAATAATCACACTTCACTTCTAGAGCCAACAGGTCAATGTTCATCAACTCCCATTTTGCTAGGAAATACACAGCTAACCTTGCTAATGCATCTGTTGCGTTATGCTGCTTGTATTCCATCCACTACATTCTTGGGAATCCGCAGATATTTGGACTCTTTCACCCAGCTTCAGCCTTCACAGTAGGGCACCTCTTAAAAGTCGGGCAACCCTTGAAATTAAAAAATAGAAGAAAAAGCAAAGATAAGTTAATCCAAAGAATTATCATCATAATTATATTCTTTTATGCATAACATCAAACACATAACAGTCTTTAATTAACGGAAGACAATACAAACAGAAGGTAGTAACATTTAAAAAAAATTCCAGTCAAAATAGGAGAAGAGAATATAGAAGCGTACCTATGTTTTCTTTGCTCGGCTGAATGCTGGCAAAACTCGGAAACAGAAGTATATAAAAGGCTGGCAATAG
Organism: Coffea eugenioides; assembly: GCF_003713205.1. Classification (NCBI taxonomy): domain Eukaryota; kingdom Viridiplantae; phylum Streptophyta; class Magnoliopsida; order Gentianales; family Rubiaceae; genus Coffea; species Coffea eugenioides. The sequence continues at coordinate 9,263,558 of NC_040040.1, forward strand.
TAAGTTTTGGAAGCTGTACCATAGATGATAACTCGGTACAGCAGTCATCCCTAAATCCCTAAAGTGAGCAGATTTTTGGGGAAAAGAAATTTCAGTGAGCCGATTTCCGGGACAAAAGAAAACTTCATATGCATGTGGAGGATTTTTTCGGTGGCAATCGAAAGAAAGTACAATTAGTTGTTGGAGGATTGGTAGAAAACTGAAGATTTTGCAGGATGATAGATTTTGGGGGAAGAGAAATTTAACTGAGCTGAATTTTCGGGCAAAAGAAAACTTCACGTGCATGTCGAGGATTTTCTGGGCTGCAATAAAAAAGTAAGACAATTAGTTGTTGGAGGAATTGGTAGAAAAGTGAAGATTTTGCAGGAAGGACAATTAGAAAGGGGAAGCAAGTTCTAGCTACCTATCCGACGGAAAGAAAGGGAAAGAAACTTCACTTCATTGACTAATAAGACCATTAGGTGGTGTTGACTAACTTACATGACAGAGCAACCAGTTCTAACGGACATGACACAACAATATTTTAATTCCAATCAATAATTCAAAAACAACCCATGTGATAAAAGGAGTCCATAAATAGTCCACAACTATTTGCATTTGACCGGAAAATTATAAAAGAAATAATTTGAAATGTACAAAAATAGCCCTAAATAGTTAGTAACTATTTAAAGAGCTAGTTTTCATAAAAGGATTCAATTGACCTTTCTGACCAATTAAAAACCAAACAAAAGGAACAAATGAAAATAATTAAACCATTGTTACCAATTAGCCCCTAAATAGTAAGGAACTATTAAGCCTTTGAATTTGGATACCAAGGCTCAAATAGACATTTCTCTCTCTTTAATGTCCAAAATAAAGAAATGAAATTTGTTTCCTCAAATGAGACCTTGACACTGAGAACTTGAGTTGTTCTCTTATCTAGTTGGTAGATATATGTATCTAGTTGGTAGATATATGTACAAACACCATCTCCGCAACTGCGTTAGCTCTGACGGTATCAAAATTTGGTAGTTTTATTGCGATGCCAAAATTTGCAGTCATTTCGTTCTACAAATAAATAAATAGTAAATACTACGGCAGCATCACCAAGGATTGAACCGACGCATATTTGACTTCGCCATAGTCCTCTTTCTCTTCTTCTTCATCTTTTCTTTCCGGCTGTTGTTGAACTTTACCGAGAGGCGAAGGAGCTTCGTTTCTTTAGCAGTGCTGAGCAACTGAAGGCATGGCGAAGCCAGGAGTTACGATGGAGGTTGGAAACGACGGCGTTGCCGTCATCTCCATCTACAATCCTCCAGTCAATTCCCTTGCTATTCCAAGTAATCTCTCTAAATTAGTATATGATTATACTGCATTTATTTATCCGTTGCTAACTTTTGTTAACAAAAAAAAATGAATTTGACTGCAGTTCTGGCGGGGATAAAGGAGATGTTTGATGAGGCGGTGAGGAGAAATGACGTTAAAGCTTTAGTTGTCTTTGGTAAACTCTCCTGATTCAGTTCTCTTATAGAAGGATTGATTGGTTTAATGTGATCCTGACATGTACGTGTGACTATAGTTGAGTATTTTTATTTGCTTAGCTGCTAGTTTATCCAATTAACCGCATTCTGAGCGTAAATTCATTGAAATCTCGTCTGGATTAGAGTTTTCAGAAGTAATTGATATTTAACGGTTCTCGAGCTTTTTATTTGGAATCGTTATCAATTAATTTCCATTTTTTACCAAAACGTTAACAACTACAGTCTGTCAAGTAACGTTCAAGGTTTTTGGTTTAGTAGAAATTGATGTTGATTACTCTGTTGATGTGGAAATAGGTTGGCAGGATTTAGTTGATTATTCCTTCTAGTTCCTATGTACATTTCTCCTGATCTGGTATAACTGGATACGATTTTCTGAATTTTACAAGGTGGACAAAATTAATCTCGAAGCCCTAGTCAATGTTCTGGGTGACCCTTCCTTGGAATTTAGATAGTTATGTACTGTGGGACACTACCTTTTTCTTTTCTTAATGTATTTATTAAAAAAAAATTGCTCATTTCAGTATTTACTTTTGGAATTTGATTCATTAAATACACTGCAAGGCAGAAGTTATCTCTATGTTAGCCTTTGCGACGAGATCATCTAGAAAGGTAATGACAGTAGTCTGGAACATTGTAACTACAAATTTTCATCTTTTTAATCAGAAATTGGTTAGCATCTGAGATAGGATATGATCCAAAAATTGTCTCGCTAGGTAGTGTGTTTTCTATGAACTTTATTCCTTGTCATTTGTTTTTGTTTGATTATGATATTGATGATATCTTCTTATGGGTGAGAGAGAATTGCTTTGTTGGGGAAAGGTATCTGATTTTATTTTCTTTTCTTTTTCACTTGGCATTAAAAAGGCAAAGGCGGGAAATTTTCTGGTGGTTTTGACATCAATGTATTTGGCAATGTCCACAAGACAGGTAGATGCCTATCTGCACATTTAAGTTTGTCCATTGTAGTTCATCTCATGGTGTTATGTTATCTGGACGTCATGAAGTGCTAACTTGACACATGAACTTGCAGGAGACAATTCTGTGTTACCAGATGTATCTATTGATCTCTTGGTCAACACTATTGGAGGTCTTTGCCTCATTATCCTTCAACTTTTAAAAATTTGACTGAGAGCGATTGTTTTTTTCTATTTTTCGTTAGTTTAGTGATTATAATTATTGCTTGTCTTCACAATTTCAGATGCAAAAAAGCCTGCTGTTGCTGCTGTAGAAGGACTTGCCTTAGGGGGTGGCTTAGAGCTGGCAATGGTTAGCGGGATTTTAATAATTATTGAAGTTTCTTGACTTCTGTTACCCTGAGGATTCTTCAATTACTCTTGACTTTTTGCAGGCATGCCATGCACGAATTGCTGCTCCAAGAGCACAACTTGGCTTGCCAGAACTGACTCTTGGAGTCATTCCTGGATTTGGAGGTCTAGTTTTATTTAAAATCTGCAGTTCCTTTTAGTTAGATTCATAGAGATCTGAGAAAAACATCATAATGATATCCTAACCTGAATGACTGACATGAGAACCATGCTTGCTTTTTAGGCACACAACTTCTTCCAAGGCTTGTTGGTTTGTCAAAGGCAATTGAGATCATGCTGGTGAGTTCTGCTCCAACATATCGGTAGAAGAGAAAGAAACCCTTGAAACTTTTGGCCTAGTTGCTAAATTATACTACATATGCATATGACACACAACAGTTGCAGTATGGTTAGGGGTGTATGTATTGATTTTAGACGAACTCCATCATGAGTAATTATGAATCTGATTTCTGTGTTCTTTTCTTGATTTATCTCAAGTCATGACATGGGATATGTGCTTCCAATAATGCATCCACTCTAGCAGTTCACTGAGGGGGAAATTTCATTTGTCAAATATGTGCTTCCAAGTCATGACTTGAGTTGAAATGCTTGATTGTTAAACCTTCTGCATTTAAAGCAGTTGAATTGAATTTTATGATTCTTACACTTATTGAGGTTGCGCTTTCTTTTAGGTCACTGTTTCATAGTATATGTAAATAGGGTCCTTGTGCAACTAGATTACAACTGCAGGCCTTGCATTGGCAGGAATCTCCTATACACGGTTTTCCATCTTTCTAGTAGTTTGGTATCTTTAATCTCTCTCTTTGAATTGTTAAACTCATAACGAATTTTGCCTTATGACATATCGTGGTGTATTTATGGTCATAGTTGTTCATGTTCATAAGTATCATGTATATGGTGGTTGCTAAGACTAGAGAATGGAAGATAACCATTTCTTATTTTAACCTATTGTGCTGAATGATTACATGGGAGGGAGGGGTGCATCCTGTTACTTAGATGCTTTTTTATTGCTACACATTCTGCGTAGCAAGGCAGAGTGTAGATTGACTAAACTATCCTACTATTGCATGAAATTCCATTTATAGATGTCAATGCTTTTGGCAGTTATCTAAATCAATAATGTCAGAAGAAGGAAAGAAGTCTGGTCTTATCGATGAAATTGTATCTTCCGGTGAGTTGTTGAATGTGTCTCGGTGTTGGGCCCTTGACATTGCTGAAAGGCGCAAACCGTGGTTGCGTACGCTTCACAGAACTGACAAGTTGGGCTCCCTCGCTGAAGCACGCAATATATTGAAGGCAGCAAGACAACAAGCCAAACAGGTAGCTCGAAACATGCCTCAACACCAGGCATGTCTTGATGCCATAGAGGAAGGTGTTGTTCATGGAGCATATAGCGGAGTTTTAAAGGTAATTTTTGTCTGTGCTTCTAAATTACAGTTGGCACTACCTGATAAGTTTTCTCCAAGGAAGAAAATCCCTTACGATTTTAACATGGACTGAATTCAATGGTGTCCTTTCGAAGAATCGAATTTACTGGTTAAAACTGTCCACATAGATGTTCTTATTCTGTTAGGATCCTGTCATTCATCACCCATTGTGCAAACTTTTTCTTGTCAGACAAATGCTTTTTATTTTTCTTCAGAATTGCTTGTAAAAGCTGCTAAATTTTTTCTACCTGGTTCTTGTGGTGAATAGTATCACAAGATTGACAAGAGACGGGCACTGATGTTGGACCTGAGAATTGTTCTTTGCAAAAAGAATTGTCATGTCACTACCTTGAGATGTGAAATTCTAGTTTCCATGCTAATTGACAGGCCTTACTCTCATTTAGTAACCTTTTTCCCTCTTTTTGGCAGGAGGCAAAGGTATTTAAAGAGATAGTTCTGTCAGATACTTCAAAGGGTCTTGTTCACAATTTCTTTGCCCAACGGGCAACATCAAAGGTACAATTAGTGTGTGATAATGAATTGCGAAACTTTTCCCCTCTTTTTGTTTGCCTTTGTCTTTCCCTCCAGCTCGACTAAACGAAGATCTACCAGGTCCAGTCCTTTTCGTAGATGATGATTTCTGTCTTTAACAAATGGCAGGTACCTAATGTTACTGATGTTGGGCTCAAACCAAGGCCAGTAAAAAAGGTTGCTGTCATTGGTGGTGGTCTTATGGGTTCTGGCATAGCTACTGCACTTATCTTGAGCAACATTTATGTTGTTCTCAAGGAAATAAACTCTGAATATCTCCTCAAAGGAATAAAAGCAATTGAAGGTAATTGCTGTTTGCATTTTTATTGGTTATTGCATCTGTTTGTCTAATGAACTGATGCATAGACAATTACTATTAGGAAAAAGAAAAGAAGAAAGTAAGGGAGAGGTTGAACTATATACCAGGAATTACCATACCTGGGCTTTTGGGCTACAATGTAAATTGTAGTGCTGTATCAGGCATGGTTATATCATCAGTCTTACATAAGTCTTGTAATGCAGCAAATGTCTGGGGCTTGGTGTCTAGAAAAAAGTTAACAGATGATAAAGCACAGAAAGCCCTTTCACTGCTTAAAGGTGTAGTAGATTACTCAGAATTCAAGGATGTGGACATGGTGATTGAGGTATGGGCTCAAACATGTCTTTTTTTTTTTTTGAAAGTAGACTTAAACTTTCTTATTTAGCTTTACGGGATTAAAACTTTGATGCAGGGCATTCAGCTATAGAGTACTAAGTGGTTTGCTAATTGGAATTTTTTTTTATTTTGAAAGTATTTTTTGATTAACTTGTTTCTCCTAATGTAAGAAAGGTCTTAGAACTGTGCAATGTCCATGAAATGTAGTTATTTGATACAAATACATCCAAATTGCAGGCTGTTGTTGAGAATATATCCTTAAAACAAAAAATATTTGGTGAACTTGAGAAGATCTGCCCTCCACATTGCATTTTGGCAACCAACACATCTACCATCGATCTAAACATAATAGGGGAAGGGACCAAATCTCAAGATAGAATTGTGGGAGCCCATTTTTTCAGGTTAAAGTTTACAGCTTTTCTCTTTAAATAAATTTGAATGTTATAGGCATTTTGATTCTAAAATGCAGAGTAAGGTGTAATTTAAAATTTTTTATTTCTCAAATCGATTAACTTCAGTACTGGCAACATGGTTGTTGGGTCCATGTACCAAATTTCATGTTTCTTCCAGAAGAGACATATCAACCACATAGGTAAATATAACAATTGGAGCTTTGATGTTGATACACTAAAATGAAATTAGCCTTTTAGATTCTCCATAATGGATTCAAATGATCTTGCTTATATTTTACACTCTTTAATGCTGCAAAAAGAAAAGGAAGTGAACTCCCAAGCATTAGGCCTATCTAAAATTGACCCTTGATCTTCTAGCTATACACGATTTACAGTTCTACCCCAAAGCTTATCTGAGGCAAGTAGGTAGATGAACACAGTAGTGCAAAGAATATTTTTGGTGCTGCACTTAGCTGCTTAATAATGTCATTGCGTTCATATCATGCTGATGATTATGATTTTTGATAATGAGAGAATTTCTTCCTTCTGGATCATGCATTGGGAACAAAGAGTATAGACGAGAAAATTAGACATTGCAACAGATTTATTTTTGTGCCAAAACAAACTATGACGATGGTGTTTGTATTGTCCAGCCCCTTTTGAAAAGATGGTATGAGAATCTTTCCTTGCAAATGTAACAAAAGTCAAGTAGTTCCCTTAGATTCCCCAACCACCCCCCCCCCCCCCCCCAAAAAAAATAGCTAGAATTACAGGAATCTGACATTTAAGAACCAACAGAAGAAAAGAAAAGAGCAAAATATTGTAGGATCTCGGGGAGCAGATTTTAATACTCAAAAAGTGGCTCATTTGTTCACTACTCTTACTGCTTCTGATAGTTGCTTTTTCTGTCGATGTCCCTTGTAAATGCTATTTATTATTTACATTGACAACCACTCTTGCTGAAAAAGGCTTATATTCCAATTTGCTAAGTTGATGTTGATGTGAAACAGTCCTGCACATGTGATGCCTTTGTTGGAGATTGTGCGGACTGAAAAGACTTCTGCCCAAGTAATTCTGGACCTTATGACAGTTGGAAAGATTATCAAAAAAGTACCTGTTGTGGTGGGAAACTGTACCGGCTTTGCTGTCAATAGAGCCTTCTTCCCATACAACCAGGGTGCACATTTTTTGCTTCATTTGGGCGTTGATCCATTCAGAATTGACCAGCTGATTAGCAACTTCGGTTTGCCTATGGGACCATTCCAGTAATGTTTCTCTCTTTCATGTTTTAGGATGTAATTAAAAATGGTATGCAACTAGGCATGTTTCATTGTCAAGCATCCCTTTTATGTGTAGACATCAAGCTAATGGATCCAATAGATCCTTTTGGGAATCTGGAGTTTGATGATTTATTTCATTGCTTCATGGAGATAAGTTCTGCATCTGCATGCTTTATTTTGGGAACGGTGACTGTAAAAGGAAAATAAATGGGAGGGAATTAAATGGTTTATTTGCACTTGGACATGTATTTGCATTTTGAAGGTTTGAGGTTGATATATTAGATTATTTCTGTAGCTTCAGGCTTATTAATGTATTGGTGTTAAGCTGGGTCAGCATTCCATCAGCCTGTTGTACACCATGCTGCTGGTTTTAATTCCATATGATAAATGATAAACACCATCAGCTTCGAGATGAATGAGATTGTTGCATGTGCAGGCTTCAGGATGTAGCTGGATATGGGGTTGCTGTTGCTGTTAAGGAAATATTTGCATCTGCTTTTGCTGGTCGCACATTTGAATCTTCTCTAGTAGATTTTCTAATAAAAAATGGGCGAAATGGTAAGAAGTTTTATTTTTGCTAGGTGTATAGCGAATATTGGAACTTTTTTGCTTTTCTGTTCTCATCCAATTTAATGGTGTTGCAGGTAAAAGTAATGGGAAAGGGTACTATATATATCAAAAGGGAAGCAAGGCAAAACCTGATCCATCAGTTCTACCAATTATTGACGAATCTAGGAAGCTTGCCAATGTGATGCCTGGAGGAAAGGTATTTCCTCACTATAAAAACCTATATCGTAGTATCTTGAGATATGACAGACATAATTTAGCCTCCTCTTCTGCAGTTAGATCCTGCATTCTTTTTTCATGTTCTGTATAGTTGGCCTTTTTGATTTAACTTTTATGCTGGAAACTACTGGCAGCCTATATCTGTCACTGACCAAGAAGTTGTTGAGATGATTCTCTTTCCCGTGGTAAACGAGTCATGCCGTGTGCTGGATGAAGGAATTGTGATACGAGCATCAGACCTAGACGTTGCATCTGTTCTTGGAATGAGTTTCCCCACTTACCGGTGAGTGATTACATGACAATATTTTAGCTTAAAACCAAATTGTATCTTTAATTGAGGCCAAAACATATGGAGTACCTTGAGATGCTGCAACCCTTTCACTCACAAATTAAAGGAAACCTTTATCAAACAAACCATGCTTCTATGCTTTTATACTCGCTCTCTTCAGTTTGTCATTTTAACTATGTTGAGCTGGATAGATCTGCTGAACATAAAGAATGTTGTTCATTCTCTCTGCAACTTTCCATTATTGAGATCCAGCTGAGCCTGGATCTCTCAGCCATTGGGACTAGTGTGGAAATGATTCTTGCTTCTCACAAACACCCCAACCTCTATCCAGCATTCTCCTGCTGCCATCATCCCTTTCCTCTGGAGTCCCAGTGTTTTCCTCTATAATCATCCATTTTACCTTTATAGACACTGCAGAATGCTGAAGAAGTTCCTGGAACATCTAAAAAATTCTTTTCTATCCTTCTTCGAGCTTGCTGGTAAAGCATAAATGACTTATATAGCCATGTATGCATGTAGCCATAGCCATCATGTACAGAGTTTCCTGGAGTTGCTAGCAGTATGTAGCACAGGAATGGAGCTCCTTTTGGTTGATGCCTTGCATTTCCTGCCATTTATCCATGGCACTTAGTACCCATTACCTCTACCTTTCTAAGAACTTGCCATGTATGTACAGCCTCCCTTGGAGTTCTGATTGTCAGTTCTTTGCTATATTATCCCTGCAAGAGAGGCTACCTTAACACGTTCATGCTCTACCAGCTGCTGTCTCACCCCTTCTCCATTTATAAACAATCCTCAGATACATCGGGGGAACACTTGTCACCCTAGCTTACTCTTAATTGAACCGCTTCACTAGTATCCCTGAAGGTAGATAGTGTGCAGCGTACATTTTTGTTACCTTCAAGCTTTATGCATTGTCTGCAGTATTATCCATTTTTCTCCTTAATATGGTATTCAAATAAATGTGTATATTACTGTTCATTTTTAGAGAAAAATCAGAGTAGACATATTCGAGGACATTAAACTTACTTTCTTTGTCTTCTTCTTCTTCTTCTTTTAAATTTCAGTGGTGGTATTGTATTCTGGGCGGATACAATTGGGGCTGACTACATATATAAAAAGCTCAAAAAATGGTCAGAAGCTTATGGTAACTTCTATAAGCCATCAAGGTTTTTGGAAGAAAGAGCATTGAGAGGAATACCACTGGTAAAAATTCTCGTTCATTTTGGACTTATTGCATTAATTTCATTTGTATGATTTGGTGGTCATATGATCCTGCATTTGACGATTTCACTGCATGGTCAGATGAGTTTTGATGAATAGGATGTATGTATACGTGAAGGAAAACATTTTAGTCATAGTCCTATTATCTCCGTACTATTAACCTGGATCTTAAAATCTCCATACTCCCCTCAAATTGACCACTCCAGCTTTGCTACTCTTTCAAGTCAAAGTTATTACAAAATTCACAGCAAAAATTTTATCCTTTAAGACAGGTCCATGGAGATATCAACGAAATTTACTGAGGGAGATGTGTAGCTGTAACGTGTTTCGTTCCAAATTATATAATTCGTGTGTTTTGTGTCGCGCCATTTTTTTAAAAATGGGGCGCGACACTTGGGAAAAGAAACTGCACTATATCTTAGTCCTGAAATTTCTTTGCCCTTGTTTGTGGTTAAACTTGTATATGAGGCCTGATTAGTGTTCTCTGTTCTGTTGCAGAGTGCACCGACCTCAACGTCTTCAGCTTCAAAGTCACGCCTCTAGGCAAAGTGTATCTGCAGACGCCAAAGCTTTAGCATGTAAAGAGTTGCAGAAAATAAGCACTGTTTGGCGGCCAAATGGGAACAAAGTTCCCAATGTGAAGGGAAGGTGGAGAAATTACGAGGAATGGGGATATGGGTTCCTAGATGGTTGTCACTAGTAGCACAATCGGATCTATAAGTTTCTACATTTGTTGTTTTTAGTGTGTACACTTTTTTTTAGTGTTTACACTGCGCGATACAACTTGATCCAGAGCAATTGGCCTCTTGTGTAGTGGTTCTTAGGGTGAATCATTTTTATTGGGTTTTAATTTATTGATGAGTGCACTTTTTCTTCATGTCATTGGATCTATAAGTTGCATTCCAGGTGAAAATTTTGACAAGGTAAGGCTAAATCCCAACTTTTGGGTGGTGGCCTTATTAACCCCCGGATCAAAAGCAGAGCCTCTATCTTCAATACAGGTTAGAGTATACTGTAGTCTGTAGAGTCCTAGATTCGGATCAGACCCGAACCTGTTGATTTTTAAGTCGTGAACTATAAAGTTCGTTAACCTTTTCAGCGATGTTGCATCTCTCTGAAAAAATTATCTATTTATGTCACAAACAAATATTGCTGTCTACTGTCTATTTATTTTTCATGCTCTCTACATTCTCGGGTGTAATTCCCAAAAAAAAAAAAATCATCATTCTTCTGAAATAAGTTTGGTTTCCTTTTCACTTGAAACCAACAACGGAAAGCATGGAACAGGAAAACCGTGACGACTACCATAGTTAGATGTGGTGATTGGTGACTAATGTTACAACCTTTAGCAACTGCTTACAGAAAACAATAAAAGTTCACAAGTGGTGATTTTAATTTGCTTTGATCACAGAATTTTTTTTTTTTGGAGGTCTAAAGAGAGACTCGAACGTGCCAAGAGAAAAGGATTAAAAAAAAAAAATTGAGATCTCATGATTACCTAGAGAGTAAGTAGCTTTTATTTATTAACAAATACGAAATAAGCAAAATTATGGTTTTAATGGAATGATGCTGACCGTCCATGCAAGACGTCACTAATAGAAAATGCTTCACTCTTTTTACTTCTTTTTTTTTTTTAATTCTCCAAGTAAGCAAATACTTCACTCTTCAATTACTCATTCAAAACTTGAAACTAAGGTGAAAATTTTCATTGAGTTAATAAAAAATGTACGACTCTGGTCAGTTTTACTAATGGTCTCCCTAAAACGATTTTGCTGCGGCATCAGCGGAAAGCCGAATAAATTGACGGTATAAAATTACAGATATGGCAGCATAACTATGGGCAAATTTCCTGTTCTAATTCTTTTTACAGTGCTTTTTCAGGTTTTGGTTTTACATCCCCATTTTCAACGGAGGATGGAATTTTCGGAAGTAGGTCACTAGTAGCAGTACCTGCAGAAGTAACAATCTGGGGTGTCCTTGGTGGGGGAGGAATGGTAGACTTGGGGATGCCATTGCTCAACGGTTCGTGCTGATTCCATGTTTCATTTCTGACACTGGCACTCCCGTTGCTGACTAGGTCTCTATGATTACTTGATTCACTTCTTGCGAATGACGAGCACTTTGTCTCTGAAAACAAAACAAACAAAAAAAAAAACAGATATTGAGCCAGACAGATATTTCACCTCCGTGGGAAAAATATTGTGTATTTCACTGCTGTTAGCACATATGAGTGCACAAGACACCATTAAAATCCATTCCAGATAGCAAAGGAAACAAGTTTCCTAACAATTATGGATAAATATGGAAGCTCACACATATCTGCTGATTTTACATCAACCATGGCAACCTTAAATCCTACAAATAAATTTGGTACCGTTTTATCATAGCCTCCAAATTAATCTACACAAGAAACAATGAAATAAGACTACCAAGACAACCTACTTGACTAGAAACAAGTCAAATGTACCAGAGCTTAATTAGGCATCCACAATTTCAACAATATATGCTACTACAGTATTATAGCATGGGTGTGCACGCACACACAGTATCTTATTTTAAATGAGTGCTGTGTGCAATTAAGTAATAAGTTAAATGCAGCTTGCCGGATAACTGAGTCGAGTTGACCCAGGTCAATTCAATCTCAAGTGGCCTATTTTTCCCAATCAAAGCTCGAGTCGAGTTCAAGCACAAAAATTCAAATTTTCAACTAAACCCCATTCCTATATATCATTACAACCAATTCATAAGTTCTCCCACTTAGTAGAAGAGCCCTTTGTGGATTGAGAAATTTAATTTTAACCAAGTACAATATAGAGATGGTAAAGATGGAACTATGCAAAATTTCCCTAGTTAGCTCAAGGGCCAACCTTGAGATTGTTGAGATTTGGCTGGAACCCATTCAAGTCTTACTATGAACATTAGATTTATGTCTTGTTAACAAAATTCTAGGTAGTTAAACGGAACAGAAAGCACTTCAGGAGGAGACAAATCATGCATCCCAACTGGGTACAGATCAGGTGAATGTTTGTCTACTGTAAACTATCAATAATTTGCCTTCTCACTGGTCGCAGCCAAAAAAGTATGGGATTGCAGGACATAATATTATTGTTTCAGGAGTACTCAGCTGGGCACCTAGGGTCCAGTGATAGATTGCCATGTCTACACTGTTTTATTGGTCTAAGGCAATTTGGATTCATTAAGTATGCTTGTATTTTAGAAAATAAAATCCTTCTTAAAGCTAAGAGAGAGAATAGAAATATTAACTTGCCTTTAATTTCTCCTAAAGTGACAAGCTTGTTAAGACAATCACGAAACTTTGTCAAAACAATTCTCTCTTGTTCTGCATAGGCTTCAGTTAGTCCTTGCCCATGAGGCAACTGACAGGACATGTTACTCTGGCCCGTCAAATCACTCGGCGAAGCAGCTGTAGTAAACATGGCATCTTGTTCGTCACACATCAGTGCCAATGTTCCCGGAGACATCGGTCTACTTTTTGAAACATCAGCACCATCGGAAACAGATTCATCAGGGCCAATTTTCTCAGAGGAGTTTCCATCAAAAGAATCAGCTAATCTAGCTTTCTCGGCAACACTCAAATCCTTTTGGTTTTGTGATTGGTCTTGAGTCGAAGCAAGGTGACTTTCTCTATGTTCTTGTGACGACCTTTCTGTTGCATTTCTTTCATCTGGATTAATTAAGATGACACGGAAGATTAGTTTTGCCAAAGGGAAAAACAATCAATTGTTTATAAACTCACCAAATGGTACAGCCCGCTGCATATAAATCAGCAAGAAATTGGATGCTATATGTTTCTAGAGCCAAGACAAACACGTAGAAATGTACTGGAAATTTAGGAACTGATGTGCCAGAACAAATCATTGATTTGTTAATATGTTGCCTTGCCTTCATAGGAATCTTAAACTAACTATCATCATTTCAATTTGCCACTGATAGACTATAATTTGTCAGCACAACTCTCTCTCTTGCCCCCTTAAGCAGGGAAGGGGAGAGATTATAATTTGTTGGCACAACTTTGGCAAGCTAAGAATCTCTCTTCAGAAGCTTCAAATGATTAGCAACAAGTAACTGCAGTAATTAAGTGTTATTAACCATGAAAGAGTTGAATTCTCTAGTTCCCAGCCAGCAGGATTACTTACCCCATTAAGGTGGAACAGCAGAAAGGTCACCCAGAAAATGTTGTGACAAATTTACAACTTCTGACAAGTTACAACATTCAGACATCATGGTCCTTGCCAATGAACTGTATTTGCTTCATGCCCAAAATACAGGCCACAGAAGAATACATGCTTAGTAGGGTTACAAGTTCATGACCCTAATAATAGAAACTAAACCCACTTTAACAAGCAAATCTGAGTAATTTAGTTCCACTTAACTCTAGCTTTGGTGACATTCAGCTCAAAAGCAAAAGCTGTTAAAGTATAACCACCAGATGAAGCCATCATTGCAACTCGCCTTCAAGACACCATCTTTGCTAAACTTTTATAATAAGGAAAACATGAAACTGGATAGCACCATTAGTCCACCAACTAAACAAAACCAAAAGAAAAAAAAAAAGAACTCAACCCACTAAGAAAAGAAATTATTGGCACCACATTTGAACCAGACATTTAATTTGGAATATAACGGCAAAGCTTATAAAACAAGAAGCACCTAGAGAAGTTGTCCATGAATTATCAAGACCCAGTCTGACCTAAATAACCTTCTTTATATCATCTTAACTTGGACAGCTCCAATGCAATTCCTCCTCTTAAAGTTATACTACCTAGGATTCTAGGTTACTATTGCAGATATAAGATTTCTAATTTGTCTGAGAACTGATACTCTATAGGCTTCTAGTCATTGGACATGGATACAGAGAAGGCCCTTCTCCAATAATATGATAAGCTATTTGGCCAAAATTGAAGGTTTTCCACCATATATAGGCAGAAAGTTCTAAAAGAAAATGACTTGATAACTTTTTTTTATTAGTAATTTGATCTAAATAGGAAAAGTTCTATATTTATCAGAAATATAATATCAATTTTAACAATATTCTTCCAAAAGAGAAAATTAAATTAACCAAAAGTGATAGCAAAAATGCTGCAAGAGAATGATGAAAACTGCATATTGTTGGAAATCTGTCTAATGAAATAGCAGACATGAACCTTTTCATAAAATTGGGTTAGACAAGGCCAAGATCAATGATGATAAAAATTTTACTGCGGTTAGCCCAAATAAATCTTAGCAACTTTAACTCTACATTTACCTGCAAGCATCTTCGCTGCTTCTGCTGAGTACACAACCAAAACTGAGCAAAGTTCCTTCAAATCTTGAGGTTGTATAATGTCAGCTAAGAGAGACCTTCAAAGGGAACACCAGTTAGACTTCCAACCAACCATACATATAGATTAAATTTCTTTTGGGCATTAGCTGTACCTGTATGTAAATTTTGAAGGGCCCATTCCAGCAGGATTACCTAAACGAGCACCAGGAATTGAAGATAGCGTCGAAGAGGGTACAGTAGTCTTCATGTGATTTGCCTGCAAGTACATGAGAAGAAGTCTTACTCAGCATCAAGAAAGGAAGCCAATGCTAATTTGCAACTATGGATATTGAGTTATTCAACCCAATTGATAAATTTCTATTCATATGTTAGTTGACTGGAACCAATATCAAGAAGGATTAATAAGTGACATTGCATCAACTAGTTAAACATATGCTGCAGAACACAATGAAATTCTTGCCTGCTGGAACTGTCCCAGCCTGTTAAGAGGATCTTTAACCGTTGACGCAAAGAAAAGCTCCTGGCCTTTTCTTTTTTTGTTCACTGGAGGAGATCCATAACCAGAGGACCCAATTGCACCAGTGATAGCTGCATTTGCAGCCTGCTGGATGTATGCAATATTATTGGCATGATCTCCATGGAAAAGAGCTTGCCTCTCTTCACTTCCTTCAAAATTTTTGCAGTCCATACATTTACAGTTTTCCGAGCAAAGAATGTTCGCTTGAAAACACTCACAGTACTTCTTAAGGCATCCTGATTTCTTGCAGTGACAACCTTTATTATGCTTTCCGATTACTAAACCTTCCCCAGGTTCTTCCTGCATTTATAAATCAGTGTATACCTTGTTAAAGGCAGCCAAAAACAAGCAAATTTTATAATGTTCATGATTTTGCTATGAATGAATATCGGTTATGTTTAAGAATGAGAAGAGCACAATTGTTCTTTTGGTGGCCAAAGTATTGAATTTTTGTCTAAATTCTAAATCCACTCTTACCGTGTAACACACTGACATTTAAACAATATAAAGAATCTGTCAGATAAATTATAACGTGATAATCAAATATCAAAGAACCTTCAAAACTGGGGAAAAAACACAAGGCATGTGCTTGCAACTAAATTAAAGCCGACGACAAAAATTCATACAGCAGTTTTTGATGATGTTTATCAAGATAACGAGATAGATGCCCAATAGACATACATAGGGATGTTCTTGTCTATTTCATTTTGCAATAATGTGTTTTGTGCCGCTAGAAATGTCGACAATGGAAAACAAGGATGGCATAGTAATGGTTGCTCCTTTTGCTTACTTCATGCAAGTTTTATCACCAATTTGACTATCTCTTCATTGATAGCTTATATCACAAAATAGCAACTAAAAATTTGTGATAAGTGACTGCTGAATCAACTGTTATCACTGTAAGTTTTATTTATGCAAGACCATTGGAACACTTGAAGCATTCAAGAATTTGGTCATTTGGACAACAAAAGTAGTTTCGTGCAACGGCCAAGAAAGAAATCCTAAATTGGCAAGATTAACAAATAGCAATGGAGGCATTTAATGTTTCTCTGAGGCCCAAAAGATTTTCCTCCATGAATCAATGCATTTGCAATAACAGGAACAGCATACATACACATCTGGGAAATGAAATTAATTCAAACCTCAAACACCAGACAATACTCAAAGAACATTGAAAATCTCAACTTTTATGCAACTAACACAAGCAACAGGAAAAATCTGAGAAGCATTTGCAGTATGCATATCTCCCAGCCAAATAACAACATTTATGCAGATCTCTTTCCTTTAGTGCTGGAGGAAGTGTCAAACATCTTCTATTTGATAAACCAAATTTAAATCCCAACCGAAGTACCCATAGTTGTGATAAGCATTTCATGCGTGCATTATGCTAAAAAAAATGTTAGAATTGCAAAAAAAATGAAAAATGAAGAGGGAAGTATTTTACTTCATTTAATAACTACGCATTCATATGGAAGTAATGCTTTATGTACAATTACTGCAGCAGGTTAATGACTCCCTAGAAAATTAAAACTGCCCACAACTTTTCAATTTAATTAGCAAAACATTTTACCCAAGCAAAATCTACTAGAGAATACATACTTTACAGCACCAATACTTCAAGACATCAGCCACAAGATATAGTCCAAATTTAAGAATGCATCTTGGAAAGAAAGAGCATACCCTACTATCCCGAATACCATGTGGACTGCTAGCGATTTTTGGTCTAAAAGCATTTGGATTACGCTCCAAAGTATTTTCAACTGCTTCTCGCCTGGCAGCTTCATTTTCAACGTTATTAAAACAATTTACACAGTTGCAGCCATCACAGTATATTCCAGATGCAAAGCACTCACAGTACCTGATCAACAAATTGAAGAAACAGGCACCATCAAGAGGAAGCAATAAGCTGAATAAATTGTCATATGATTCATATGGGTATCTATAGCAAAAGCCACTGAAAAACAGTGATCCAAGAAGGAGACCAAAAGTGTGGGCGGGATATAATGTATCCTGAGCTTTAAGAATCAACTTATTTCTTTAATTGACTAACTATGGTACAACTACAGTGGATGTTTCGGAAGAATTTTGTAACTGCAAGGCTTATTACACAAGGATTGTAAGAATCATAGAAATAATATAAATCCAACTAGATGACACTTTGTTGTCATTAAATGCGTGCTATACTAAAGGTGAAACATTTAAGAACAATATTCACAATTTGCCTTCTGAACTTCAGCAGTGTCAAGTTTCCATTGTTACAATAGTACAAAGCAAAAGCAATTTGAGTTTCTAGTTCAATTACAATCTTGTACCAGAACTTACTGATCACAAGTAACTCAAGTTCCTTAGATTACTCATTAACTATGCCAATAATGTCCCTCATGTGCATTAAAAAACCCAGACCAGCTGTCATAATGGCATAAAGCTCTATGTGTTTTGGTCCTAAACACGAAACCATATTGAAGTGACAGTCATGGTAATTTTCTCAATTGAACTTTGAAGGCAAAGGAAGTTAAATCTGAATCTTAATTATTGTAATTCTTTCTTCCAGAACTTTGAAACTTCAATTGTATAAAAGATCTTGTCTTCGAAAAGATTAATGAATTTCAAATCCAACAATTCCTTTTCCTGAAATTTTGATATCCCTATTATTCTAAATATCGTGTTCTTTGATTTGAATGATAAGAACAAACCCTCAAAGATAAATATGAAAAAATAGGGTAGTCTATTTTCAAGGGCATAACTCCACGTTGTCATGACTTGTAAAAGATGATGACATGTTCTTCCTTTTACTTGTATCTTCAGGAATGGTGCAAATTATGGGCCAAGGCAAATAGTCTCCAAGCAGTTCCAGGAGAAAACAAATTAAGCTAAAGCTTTAGATGTAACGTCACAAAAACACAAATGTAAATCCACCTCAACTGAATTGTGGAAAACCACAACCAAATACACTTATGAAAAGAGGACTGGCTACTCGGTCCTATGAATTTTGCAATGGTTACTTCCTCGTAGTCACCCCAAGTTGGACAAGTATTAGTCTTAGTAAAGTCAATATAGCATTCCAAATTGTCAACCCAAGCTCCCAACACTACACCTAGTTGTAATAAATATCAAAGGAAATTTGTTGAAACTTCAAGATGATAGAGAATCCTTAAAAAATCAATAATTTGGTAAGTGTTCGAATACATCAGAAGGGCATAAATACAGCAACAGAGACTTACAATTTCAAACATCGCGAGTGTTTGCAATTACATTGTTTTTGTTTCTTGGGGGTACCATCTTTAGCGTCACCTGCATTCGATCTTGGCCGTGGTCTTGGTGATTCAGGTTTCCTGAAAAAGAGGAAAAGTAGTTTATTCTCCTATACCAACTAGAGAAACTTTAAGCATATGCAGAATGTTCTAATAAGTTTGTATCTGATATAAAGCAGAAATTCCAGTGCATAACTGAAAATACCAGACACTCTGTAACAACCAGGTAATTAAGAATCAAGGGGTTCAGACACAAGGCATGGCAAGTTCATTCATTTTACACATCCATGGACGTTTCCCTTCATACAGGAATAGATAACAGAATGAAAGGTAAGTGTATACTGATATTAATACAAAAGTGAAGACAAGCATAGAAAGAGCCCAAAACCCAATTTTTCCATTGGGTTGGTCGCAAGGCATTTTACACTTTTATAGCTTATGCTCGTGGAATAGAACTCAATATTTTCACAAAGTGCTCAAAATATCATGGTCTAAATGCTGCAAGTGCGCACAAAATTCAAATTTGTCTCAGCAATCAAATACCCAAATGAGAAAGCGCTTATCTTTCCATCTATTTTTTCAAAAAGATAATGTTTAACTCTTGGCCTACGTCCAAATTCTTCATTACGACTTTCACTTGATAGATTTAATTCAAAAATGGAAATCTTCTTTATAATTTATGAAATGAGACATACAATCACTTCCTCTGAGGATGAGCCAATGCTTGCCTCTAATTGGCACCAAGCAAAAGGGCAATTTATATTAACAAAGGTCAAATTCTTGCCCTATAAATTGTATATAACGCCCAGAATAGAAACTTCAAGCAAAAGTTCAAAACTTTTAAATTTAAAATGAAAAAAGCCAAAAAAGGGATTCAGGGAACTACATAGGCCTCATCTGAGGATGTACAGCAGGTGGCACAGGAGGTTGCTGCATGGACATCAAAGGTATCGGTGGCTGAGGCTGTGGCTGCAGCTGAGACTTCGGCGGCTGAGTCGGCCTTGGAACTGGCTGCTGGAGCTGGGGCTGCGGCAGGCTCGGCCTAACGGCCACCTGCGGCGGCTGAGTTTGCTGAGTATGCTCCCTCAAAGCCGCCGTTGATGTAGCAGAAGAAGCCGCGGCTGATGAAACGCCAGTATACCCCGTAAAATCGAGCTGCCTGGCTAGCTTCTTCGCCGGAATATCAGTCCCCACTTGCGGCGGCAGCTGCTGCTGACCAGTAGTCTCCGATTGAGCATTTTTTGGAGGGAAATCCCCTCCCTCGCTTTGCTCCATTTGAATTAACGATAACAAAACCCAAAACGCAAAAAGAAAAGGAGAAAGAAAAATTGAGGCTGCCAATTTCCGTAATTCCTTGCTAAATAACCAAGAGCGCAAAAAACTAACAAAATAATCTTCAATGGAAATTGACAAAATCTCGCCAAAATTGATCACTTCACAAATTAGAAATCACAAAAAATTCAAAACTTGGAATTGCAAACCCTGCCATTACTCAGCTCAGATTCAAATCAATCAAGAATTCACCAAGATGTCGCCTCCAGAAAATAGGCGCAAAATTAACAAGAATTAACGGCAGCAGGAGCTTCATACGCGTGTGGATACAGGTATATACAAGTGTATGTATAGGAGGAGAGATAAAGGAAGACGAGTCGGGGATGGGATGGGGGGCGGGGGATTTCAGAAGAAGAAGAAGAAGAAGAGAGAAAAGGCTTTGGCTTTGTGGTCTTCTTGTTGTGTCGCTCCCTCTTAGTTTTGAAATTTGATTTTGTAATTATTGAATGGTTAGATTTACGGGGGTAATCCGATCCGACGGCCAAGGATCAGTATATTGATCTGACGGACCAAATTCATAGAAGCATTTGTGGTTGTTGCGTGGACGTACGATTAGGACTTCAAGGAATATTGGGCGACAACGCGAGTAGCGTTATCCGATGCTCGCTAGTCCAGAAAAGTTCTAAGTCGACCGCACTTAATTTCGTGCCACGTCACTCGACATAACCACGTTAATCTTTTTAGCTGTCATCTTCAGACGTGCGATTGGGAGGACGGTCAGGTGTTTGGAACAACGAGAACAGACAATCATTGTTAGTGCGAGTGGAGCCCTTCGTCTTCGTGAGATTCCGCTTCCTTCGTTGGAAGGAAATTAATAAAGAAATGGTACTAGAAAAATATTTTGATGGCGCTAAGGAGTCAGCGACGTAGTTGACTTGCTGAGGTAAAAACTGGAGCTATTCGATCAACGGCTAAGATCTTCCATGAAGGAATGCGAGGTGCGATCGTATCAGTGATCATTCACCGACGAGATTGATTGCGCTCGCTGAAAGCCGAAAGGGAGCAGCAACTGCCGACCCAAAGTCTATTTTTCACAATCAGAGCAATCATATCATTCCCGAAAATGATACTAATTAGTAATTAGGAAACCCGAAAATAATAATGTGGATGGGCTTCAATTTTCATCTGGATAAAAAACATTGAGAGAGAGAGACCCAGAACCAAAAAAAAAAAAAAAAAAAGGTTAGCAGACGGCACCCTTCCTCGGGCTACTTAACACGCCGGTCACAGATTATAAGAAAAGTCGCGCGCTGAAACCAAAAACGATCTTTTTTTCTTCCTAAAGTACCGCAATATCGGCGATGAAATAATAACCCACTTCAGTAATGGCCAGGGATAACAGACGGTATCAGCTGCCTGATCCGCAAGTTACTCAGAGATGGAGCAGCTAGAAGTTGCCCCTGCCCGTCCTCTGCTCAATACAAGTACCAGCCTGTGGCTTCTAATTCCAAAATGGCAGACTGCTAAAAACTAGAGAGTAGTAAGAGAAGACCACTTGGTCTTGGACGAACACTGTAGAAAGCAAAGTGCTGGCAGACACGCCAAACACCCATTACCAACACAAAGTAGCTGAAGGTCGCCGGGAGAAAAATCTAGGCCTAATTACATCAAAAACCATGAAAAAGTACTAAAATTCCAAGCGCAAAGCTATTGCCTCTACTTAACCAGATAGTAGTAAATTACATCTGTTTAACCTGAAGTATCAATAACACCAAGAAGAGCTAACGTGCTAATATCCATCACGCCCCATACCACGCCGATCATCTCGACCTCGCTCTAAGTACATATCTCGACGATAATCTTTAGGTAGTGCACCGCCTCTAAGTGGAGAACGACTTCTCTCCCTAGCATCACGACCCCACTGGCCACGTGGAGGAAGTGCTGTTGGCAGAGGAGATGGTGGTCGTCTCTCGTATCCTTTCCTCTCATTGAAGAGGTTATCCCTTGCACGATCTCTGTGTGCCCAGTCCAGTGGTATGGGTCTATCAAACCTATTTCTCTCACGATAATCATCTTCTGCATAATCTGGTCTATCTCTGCGAAACATAGGATCAGGAAATCTGCCTTCATGTCTAGGATAAGGAGGTCCACCAGCTCTGAAATCTCTAGGCTCATCTCTAGCCCAACCACGAGGAGGTGACCGATAGCCATTCATCATCCTTCCTGGAGAACGATCAGATGGAGGACCAGGAAAGCGTCGAGGGGGAAGTGGCGGAGCAGGATAACCCCTCCGAGGAGGACTCCTAGCAGGAGCATACCGCGGCCTCTTGCAGTTGTTACACACCTCCCTCCTCGCAAAGTTCAGGTTGTTACATCTGCAACATTGACAAGACCAAGTGAGAGAGGAGACAAAAGTAAAATGGATAAGAAGTTTGTCTGCATGCCTGCAAAATGCAAAATAGAATGATCACATCCAGAAATGCCCTTAAATATGCATTACTTACTAATTTCTGTGCTAGACAACACCTTTTTAAAATTTTGGAAGTAATACAGAAAGAATGGTGTGCAAGAATAAACAAGGTGGAGAGTCAACAGGAACTTACTCAGAGCAATACCAATCTCCTTCTCTTGGGCGAACATTTGGATTATTTCTGGGCACAACTTCACCTCTAAAGGGACCTGGACCATATCCAGGCCCATCAAAACCTCTTCCATTGAACCTAGAACCATCCCTTCCGCGACCATACGATGGTGAGTAGTCTCGATATCTACCATGATCTCGCCCACTACCATAACCTCGGCTGCGAGGAGGAACACCTGAGTGATCAAATTCAGGACTGTAGCGACTGTCTGGTCTATGACGCACTGGAGAAACAGAACCTGCACGCATTCTATAGCCTGAAAGAAGCCAGTGAACCCCAAGATAAGAAACACCCAGTTACCTAAGTGAGATACCAAGTAAATATCCTAACAAAACCAGATTTTGTGACTTTGAAATGCCGACAAAAAATTCAATTAAACCCAAAAACACATTACCGTCACTCAGGCATCCTCTTCTGAAACAATAGCAAAACTAAAAGGCTAACCTAGATATGAGTTAGATGGTCAGCCACAGACAGCCTTTGATGTTACTGCACTGGTACATACCCAACATTACCAGTTATAACAACTGAATCAAACAGCCCATTCCACACCTCAACCTTGTAAACTGATTAAACTAATCTTCCCCTAAACTGGTCCCACCAGAAAAAGTCCATGCTCAACCAAATACTTACCAGTCACCTACATGTACGGAAAGTCCCACATGTACGGAACCAGCGCAGAAGATTACTAAGAGAATACCCAAAATCCATGTTCAAAAGCACCACCAAAATGAATCAGCAAAACCCACCAGCTCACATGAAGAACAAGAAACAAAAAGCCAAAGGGTCTAGAGAGAAGATGAATAACTAAAATAATAGACCAGTATCCATTTGTCTGAATTCCTTTTGATACCAGCCAGCTATTTTCATATAGAATTCAACCCAATAAGTCAAACCACAACAATACCCAGCAGAAACAAGAGAGCAAATGATTCATGACACGTGACCTTCTTCTGCACTTCACCAATTGGAGCAAATATCAAACAAAATGCAGAACCCGTATGTTTCAATATGTCTTTGACCTCAAACTGTCATTCAACAGCCATCAAATCTATATAAACCAGAAGTAAACCATTCGCTCTCACGATGTAATAATACCCATACGAGTCTTCTGGCAATCCTAGGCAGGCCTCTCAACAAATTTAAGGCACCAAGAAGAAATGAAAACAGAATGTCACCAATCAACCCGCTCAGCTCACAATACTGGAACCAATGAAATTGCATATGTTACCACTAATAATGTGTTTCTTAATAGAGTACTTAATATCTGTTGACTTCACAATTAGTCTTACATAAGTCAACAAACTGTTAATTGGAACTATGAATGCCACCACAAGCATTTTCCAGTATGAATACTGCATGATGGTTGTACATAAGCGTCGTCTTTGACCAATTTGCCAACCATATCAAACTCTTCTATAAGAAACTTTAATCTGATAATCTACATAGCAGCAAACCAATTTTAGAAGAATAAACCCTCAAACCCACATCCAAGCACAATAACCTCACCTACTTTAGCCGGCAATATAGTCATACCCTGTTTGTTTTCCTTGTACATATTATGAAACCCCAAAATAACCAATACCCAGACTATATTCCAGTATCAGCAGTCACATGGACGTGCCTTCTCAAGTTCCAAGTACTTGCACCAGGCAACATTCAAAGCTGTAAAACACAACACCATACTTCATTCATTATCCAAGACTCGAAAAGTTGTTGTGCTCGAGACACAATATAACGAAGCGTAATGATGGGTGAAGACTTGCCTAGGTATTTCCAGTACGTTTATATATAGGACATATTGCTTAGTAGAATGACTGACCATACTGATTAACAAAGATTTGTGTGTATACCCACTTTTCTACTATCAGGAAAGAAAATATTAATTACTCAACTAGAAATGCTAGCATCAATATTACAAAATATTTTCAGAAGAAGCAGAGTCCTCATTACAGCAATAGTTCACTTAGATGCATAGCTCATAGCAAAGCACAAAAGATATAAATGCAAAGAAAGCACACAGAAGGCTGAAAGTTTTTTTTTTTTTTTTTTTTAAAGACATCCCAGCTTGTTACATAGAAATTGCAACAGAACCAAGATGTCCTTTAAAAATAAAACTACAATATAGCAAAAAGTATAAGTAGAAAAATGCGAACTATATTGTGAATGTTCCACTACCAGGAGAAGCAACAGTCTAGACTTCTGCACCAAATTCAGTTTCTCATCATAACTTATTTTATTCTCCTTATTATAACAGGTAGCTTATCAAAAACCAACAAATGCATGCCCATGAACATGTACAAATCTCCAAGAAGGTGAGGAAAAACCATCACGCATTCCCTTTTATAATATAGCAGATTCGAGATGAGAGTTTTTCCTACCAGAATAAGAGAGAAGTAATTGCAAAAAATAAAGCAAGAAAAACAGAACACCATCAAATGTTCCAAAATACAAAAAACACCAGAAAACATGCAATACTAACAAAATCCATTTCAGCAAAACTAAACACACATAACATGCCACTTTGATATTACATAATTTACTCGGAAACTTTGGGTTTTTTTAGATTAATCCATAAAGGATAGATTTATGTTCTATCGCATCTCTTATCCGTAAATCACCCATCTCGAACTTGACAAAGGCAAACCCTTAAGGGAATGGTATAACAACAATTAGCATGTTAAAAAACTCCGAATGCATCCGACGTCATTGAAGCATAATAAAGAACTAATTGCTACTAGCTCTAAATCAGCTTCAAAATTTTAACAATCCAATTCAATTAGCTATAGGGAAAAAAAAAAAAAAGACAGCCGGATAAACACTTAACAAACAGTATCTCAAATTTATCAATATCTGCACTCACGACTGGTCTAGGGTTTAAAATTTACACAATTGAAAGTAACAGCGAATTCGAGCCAAAACGGAAATTATAAAGACAAACCATGGTCGTCAGCGAAGCGATCGGAGCGGGAG
Organism: Coffea eugenioides; assembly: GCF_003713205.1. NCBI lineage: Eukaryota > Viridiplantae > Streptophyta > Magnoliopsida > Gentianales > Rubiaceae > Coffea > Coffea eugenioides. Next base: position 9,288,926 of record NC_040040.1, read on the forward strand.
TAAGGAGGTGGCGCATCGCGACGAACTTCCCCAGGCTCGTAGTCGCTGCCTGCTCCACCAGCACCTGTGGCTCCAGCCCCTCCACCGCCGCCTCCGGCGCCACCTCCGCTGTCAGTTGGCCGAACCACAAGGCTGCTCAGCAGAGGTTGATGCGGCGTCGAATGGTCCTTCTCACGTGACCCCATCGCTGCTGCTTCCGTCTTTCCGTCGCTCTGCTCTATATTTCTCTCTCTCGAATATTACCCGCAGAAACACCGTTCGGTGTGTGTCTTTATTTTTTTTGCCGTGAATTTTGTGTGAATATTTTTGGCCCGTCTAAATTTAGCAAGCCGTAAATTTATGTATGAATATTAGGTTCTGGAGTAACACGCCAAATTGAAAATACTTTAGGGTACGGGTAAGTTGCACAAACCTCCCCTAACATTTACCAATTCACGGAGTCCTCACTTCTACTTTTCGAAATTGCACTAACCTCCCATGCAGAGTTTGAAGGTGGTACATATCTCTAGTAGGAATCAAAATGAGAGCCATTCTGGATTGATATTAAAGATCCACACCAGTCTGGACAAAGGACAAGCAGCAGTAGGGATCGGAATCTCAGCAACAGACAACATGGGAAGATTGCAAGCAATTTGGGCACTCAGAGAATGTTCATCAGGCGACACTTTACAAGACCAGGCTGTTGCAGTTAGGCTAAGCTCTACTGAAAGTTGGAAGCCAAGGCTGGAGGAACATCAGAATGGAACTGGACAACCGCAAGCTGGTAGATGCCATAAAGGAATCAAGGCTCAACAATCAGCAGATGGCTACATTAATAGAGGACATTAGATCAATCTGTACTTTGTTTCATCAGTGCTCCATCTTTTTTGCCAACTCTAGGAAATTAGAATGTATTAAGTTGAGCATTTATACTCTAAACATCTGGGTAGACGAATAATGGGTGAATCCCAATCTTAGATGCTAGGCATCAGTGATCTTGTGGGACAGTTTGTCCGTTTGATTGGACCCTTGTCCAAATACTGTAAAGTTTACGGATATATATATAAAGCTAACGTTTTGACAATAAAAAAACATATCTCTAGTAGGACATATATTTTAGTGTATTTTTAAATTTTGCAGTGTAAAATGTTTGCCCCTCACAAAACCGAGGGGTATCTGCTGTCACTGGCAGTGACGATGGGATATGGTGTAAGTACTGCAAAAATAAATGTATGAATTAAAATAATATAAGTAGATGCCAACACAATAATAGGTAAAAATATATGTACAATAATTTTTAGCTCTCATTGAAATTTATGCTCAAAATTTTGTTATATTTTATCATCATGTTATGTTAGTATCTACATTCACTATATTAATATTTACATTTGTTATAATAACAGACGTTTTGTACTATATCATGCTGTCACCAAAAACCCTTAGTATCCCCTAGAAGTTGGTTATTGCCACCACTTTCATACACGTGTTAAAGTCGTTAGAACTTAGAATACTGTAGGAAAGTGGGAGATGGTAATGGTTGCAGCAAGCGCCACCAACAATAGCCACTAAAAAATTAGAAGTTAAAAAAAATAAAATAGAAACAAAGGATTTCTTGTGTGAAAATATTTATCCAAGTGCATGAAAAGTTACATATATTTATTAAACATGAATTAATGGGCATTTATGTAAATTTTTTTGGATTTCCATAATCTTACCACTATACATATATATATGTATGTATGTAATATATGTATGAAAGTTGTCATTTTAATTATTCATATTCTTTCTTCTAGGTGGCATGACTAATTGAAAAGAATTAATTGATTATTTGGATACTTAGGTTTCGCCCATATTTGCATCCACCTTTTTTTTTATAATTAATTTTCCTTATAGTTTTTTTTTCTCCTCAAACAACTTTATCTTTTTTAATAGATTTAGTTATTTGCTCTTATGGTTCCTTTTCTTTTAACAAAAAATCAAATTTTTTTATAATTTGGTACAAAATTTTTATCCAGATGAATTAACTTAGTCTACAAAAAAAAAAAATTAACTGTTACACTAATAGATTTATCAATATTGCTGAAAATTGAATATTTATTGATTAAGAAAATAAATTACTAGATCTTTTGTACTTTTAATTAAGTATGAATATGTAGTTATAGATTTATAGTGACTATAAAATTTTTGATTATCTAAAAGAATATCTATATATAAAAAAGAGAATATATATCGATTTTTGACATATGTTACAATATTTGATGAATTCTATTATATTATAGTAAATGTATGTAAGGAAGTTTCTAAGAATTAGTATGATAGTTAGCATTTAGGATACATCAATTTGCTAAAATTAATATAAAAAATTTGTGGGATCGTTGTTAATTTTTTATTTAAATTATTAATGTTTACACAAATACACAATAAAAAAGAATGTACTAAGGCACGGGGCAAGATACTAGTATGATATGACTTAGAGGTGGCAATACGGATAAATGGTTCATAATTGGTTTTGACTTAATGGATGGTGGATGAAATTTATCCAATCCATTTAGATCCATTTAATAAATGGATTTAAATAGATGGATCTAAATGGATTAAATAAAAACCAATTATCCATTTATAATCCATTTAAATATTATTTACTCATTGGAGCAATCAGTATCTCTGACTGAAACGATATATACATACATGGTAAAACACAAAACAGCCTTGAGGGTGGGAAGGTTTGTGCCTTGATTTGTATAATTATGGGAGGCTGCCCATTTTTCTGCTAGGCCCTCTCCTTCAAGCTTTCGATCCACATCCGACATCTTAGGCCGGTGGGCGGGGAGGTATTGAGTGCAAAGTAGAGCAACTTGGAGCATCTCACCCACCTCAATCCGGTCACAGTTGATCCCCAATTCTCTATCCACCAAAACTTCAATTTTATTTGGTTTTTAAGTAAATGGATATATATGGTTTTTATGGATAATCCATATAAATCCATTTAATTTAATGGTTTTACTTTGATCAACCATTTAAAACCAATACTATAAATGAATAATCCAAATCTATTTAATTATGGATTATATGAATGGATAAATGGATTTCAATCCAAATTGCCACCTCTAATATGACTATTGTTATTAGGTCGTCAATTCGCCTAAAGCTAGGCAAGTTGGTTTGGTATTGATATACTCCAGTTTATATCAATTTTAAACACTACCATTAATTACTCTTACGGTTTATTTTCTTTTATAATTCAAATGTATTATGCTACTAAATTAAGTGTTTTTATGTATGAAACGTGTTGAGATATTTTTAAAATATAAAAATAACACTATATGCTACTACCGCCCATCTCCACCACCATCGCCGTTGCCACTATCACTGTCACCATCCTCTCTCCCTTCCCCTTCCTCACCCCTTTCCCCCTTCATCCTTTTTCATTCTCAAATTTGGTTGCGACTGGAAGGCCGTGATTAGAAAATGATCGGATGAAGAATCTTTGATTATGACCAAAGGTTGCGTTTAGAAGGGGAAAAGGGAGGGGAGGTTTGGTGGGGGAGGGAACGGAGGGGAGGTTTGGCGGAGGGACGGGGATGGAGGGGAGGAAAAGAAAGGAGGAGGAAAGCCGGAACGAAAGGAGGGAGATGAGAGATGAGGAGGAAGAAGAGGGGATGGTGAAGGTGGTGATATTGATGATAGTCAGTCGTGATAGAAATGATCTCTAATTAAATGTATTTAACGCTATATAAATTAGATATTTTTAAAATTATTTTTGAAGAATGTTATCGTAAGCTCCACGTATATTAAAATAACAAGCAGACCCGATGTTTTAAATTTGCACGCTCGATTAAATCACCCCGCAAGTGTGGCCCCTAGAGGGGCTAAGGACGGAGCAATGAATGAAAGTTGCGGAGCAGTCACCGCAGAGAGAGAACGGGATGGAAGCCAAAGTCCACAGAGGGGACGCCTGGCCCCATTTTTCTGTCGCTTCTTTCCGTGACAGTAGTCTTTCCATCGTACACGTTACCAATTCTTTCAACTACAAGAGTTTCGATCCACTGCAATCAAAAGTCTCAGGGTTGCACCTCCAACCGGACACCTTGCATGGTAATCAGCCGTCAAACATAACTTGAATGACATATCACCCTTGCCAAAGGAACAGCTCTACTCCCTTCCAGACTTCTCTCCTCGCCGACACGTGGGACTGGGGACTTCCGCGTACTGCAATGAGAGTACCTTGGGAAAGCAAAAGCTTACAATAGAAGGCCCACCTGAACCTTAACGACAAACATGTTCGCGCACTTTATTTAATTAGATCACTTAATCATTTTTTATTTTTCACAGTCACGGCAGCCTCTCACTCCAAGACCAAACCAATACGAAAGAGCCACCACAGTCACTCGGGTAAAGTGAAACTACAGAAGTCACAGAAAAGAAAAGGGTTGCGGTTTATACGCACGGGGTCTGGTCCAGCAAAAGAATTACTGCTACATGCGCTAGCTAGAATACAAAAGAGATTAAGCGGAGGTGGGATTTTCCCATTTTGCTGAATTCTGACGATGACAAAATGAAAATTGAAGTACACCTTTAGGCAATAGGTCTCTTCACTTTAGGTCACATGCTGATCTTATAACGGAGAGTTGGTGGAAAAAACAGTTAAGGCTCCCCCACCCGACCCAAAACTCACACCAAACACACATTAGAGGTGTGCATCATAGAGCTTCCCGGACGGTTCACTTGGTGTAAAGGCATGGTTTTATGCAGATAATACTACTGGGGAAGGATTTTGGACCGATTTAACTGAACGATCGGAAAGGTAAATCAGATTCACATCAGTTTCTTGAAAGAAAAAAAGGGTTCCTCAGAAATTGAAACTGTATCTTTTACACTTGAAAAAGTAGAAAGGGTGCTTATGTCTGAGATCATGCATCGTCCAAAGTGCGATTTTGCAGGGTGATGAAATTTGTTAGTCTGATGATTTTTCTTAACGTTCTTAAGATAGTACTAGTTAAGATTTCAGCAGTACTTTTGAGTTTGTGCAAAGTGATCTAATTGGCATCTGAAATCTAGCTCTAAGATTGTTCTAGTGGTTACTGTTAGCTGTTCAAGATTTCCGAGAAAAAAGGTGTACTTAATAATTATTGACTTGAAGCTTTGGCATATTTTATCTTATAAATCTGCACGAACTAAGGAAAAATTGTTCCTTTTTCCCTCAAAATAGAAAATAGAGTGAAAGAATTATTCAGGTGATATGGTGAAACTGGTTTTTTTCATCACATTCCTTGGAATCCCGATTTCTTAACCAAACCCACCCCCCCCCCCCCCCCCCCAAAAACCAAAAAAAAAAAGAAAAAGAAAAAGAACTCCCTAATGGGGTTCTACCGTTCTAGGCGTCAATGTAGTTAGTTTAGTTGTGTACTTTACTTTGGTGTGTTGATTATCGTTGCCGCAACTCATTAGCAATGGCAAACGGTACTACTATACGGATATTAATGCCTCAACTAAGATGGACTGGTAATGATGTTGGAAGTTGGATTTTAGGAGTTGGGTTTCACCGCGGATGAAATAAGGTGATTTTGAGGCAGGACAAGACGGGCAGAGTCGTGGTATGCTAGGGCGCTTGCATGGTTCCTCGATGTACAAGCGTGGAACATCGACAGATAACATGGATTCCTTTGACATAGATGACAATTCTGGTAAGTTTGTGCGTGTGTGTCTCTCTCTTCCTTGATCGAGAGTTTTGTTATAGTTGCCTACTTTTTTATGGAACCTGATGGCTTATTTACAAACGTTGTGCATATATTAGTCACATATGTGCTGTGTGCTTACTGAGCTCTTGTTCTGGACACATAACACACTGTTCCTACTCTGTGCTAGCAGTGACCTTTGCTTTTAAATCCAGCAGAACGTCTAGCATGGCGTACACATTCTTGCTAAAACATCATCCAACAAAAAAATAGAAAACAAAATGAGGAGGAAGAAAAAGAAAGAGACCTGACTTCTTGGATATACACCAAGTTACTTATCCTCTGTTTGTAAGGAATTTGATCTGACTTCTTGTAAATCCTGTAGCCCTTCTGGAGAATGGTATGGAACAAGAGACTTCAACTCCCTCCTGGAAGCTTTCTTTCCCACATGTTCTTGTGGCAACAATTGTCTCGTTCTTGTTTGGCTACCATCTTGGGTTGGTTTTTATCTCAAGTTTTCTTTTTTCCTTTCAAATACATACATTTATTTTTACGTTTGATTAAGAACTTCTATATTCACAGAGTAGTTAATGAACCGCTCGAAAGCATTGCTTCGGATCTTGGTTTCAATGGAAACACATTAGAGGAAGGTAAAATACATTTCATTGTACCAGAAAGTTTTCTACAATATTGGTTTTAAATTGAAAATGGATGCAGCATCTTGGTTTTCATCCTGTTTGTACTTTGAATATGAAGGTCTTGTTGTAAGTACATGCCTGGCTGGTGCTTTTCTTGGATCTCTTGCCAGTGGCTGGATTGCTGATGGAGTGGGGCGTCGAAGGGCATTTCAGTTGTGTGCATTGCCCATGATAGTCGGTTCCGCTCTATCGTAAGTACTAAAGTTCTTGTGCTTAGTTATTTTTCGTTAAAGGTCTCTTGTGATACCTTAGAATCTAAATACTGGTTGCTTTCCCTTTATCAAGATTATTTGCTCTGTTTATTCCTCTATATTATGCACTTATATTTTCTTTTGACAATGCTTGCCCTTTTAGTGCGGCCCAATTTTTTACTGAACAAGTATGGCTGTTGCTGGCAAATTCCATTTTTAGTTGAGTCAAAATTTTCCTACCATATATTCTGATTGAATCTCATTTTCAATCGAATAAGTTTGTCCTATGACACTTGCTATTTATGGTTTTGGTCAAAATGCAATGGGGCTTACTCGCCAATGCAGACAAACTTGCATGCTTGAGACCTTACAATCACATATTATTGACCAGATGTCAATGCACTGTGTTTGCATTTTCTAAGATAAATTCCTCAACTGAGTTTTATTATCTGGATTAGTTTGCAGGGGTAGTCTTGTTTCCACATGGTGCATTTGCATTAAATTCTAAACTTTTCCTGATACATGGTCCCTATTAGCAGTCAAATAGAAGCATTCAACTATCTATTTTATGCATCTTTCTTATGGATTTTATGGATGACCAATGAAATATTGAGCCATTTGTATATCAGATCTTAGCTCTTGCATTGCTTTTCTAGGGATATACTTGGCCATGCTTCTGTCTTTTCTTTTCTATTCTGTGATTCTCATGCAGATGCCTACTCTTGTTGCTTTACTCCTTTATCCTCTGGAAACGCTCTTATGACACTTAGCTATTTCAATTTGGTGATGTTCAGTAAATGGAATGGCCATCTGAAAGAGAAAAGATTAGAAACTGCCTACTTTTTTTTTTTTTTTTTGGTTTGACATATAGGAAAATTTGGCTACCTTTTCATTAGAAAAAAGGGATAGATTTCTAAAGAACTTTTCCTTTCAATTTGTTGGAAATCAGATTGTCACTTTCTCATGGTTAGTCATGCATCGACCAATCCTATTTGCAGCTTCCAATTTGGATTGGGTGGCTTCCTTGAGGATATCTTGCTTTTGACTTGACAAAAGGTACTAATACATGCATTTCCAGGGCGACAACTAGGACACTGGTGGGTATGCTTCTAGGAAGATTTTTAGTTGGAATAGGACTTGGTGTTGGTCCACCTGTTGCATCTCTTTACGTGACAGAGGTATAGGAAATATTAGTTTTTAACATAATTTCTTTCATGGTTTTTGCTTTCTAAACCAGAATGCCTATCTATTAGCTTTTCTTGTACTTAATTTTATTTTCTGAAGTAGGTTTCTCCTGCTCATGTACGGGGTACTTATGGAAGCTTTATACAAATAGTTCTGTGTTTTGGATTGATGGCATCTCTTTTAGTTGGAATTCCTGTCAAGAGTATCGTTGGCTGGTAAGGACATTTAATGAGTAGTGCAATGTTTTTAAGAACCTCTTTGTTCTCGGTTTGCTGTCTCATCTATGCTATTGTAATATATGTGCTCAGGTGGCGGTATTGTTTCTGGATATCTACAATACCAGCTGCTCTTCTTGCCCTTGCCATGGTGTTTTGTGTTGAATCTCCCCATTGGCTTTATAAGGTGTACTTTCTAGATTCATTATCACTGTTTACCATTCATTTATTTTATTCCTTGAGATATCCTCTCCCTCCTAATTTTTGTCCGGAAGATTACAAGTCTCTAGAGAGTTAATGTAAGCATATAACGTGCGTTTCATGAATGAAACAGGGAATTGTATTACTTTGGGACAAAAGAAATCTGGTTTGTGGAAGGATATTATTGTCTTCATTAGTCACCTTATTTTGCTTCTTGCCTCTATATCTATTGATTGCAGTCTTTAATTTTTAAGTTCCTAAAGTTAAAAAACCATATGCTTTCAATTTTCTGTGCATTTTAGGTCATTGTTTGATTAGTTTACTTACCACTTACAATCATATGGTGAATTATATTCACATGTACCTAATTTAATCCTTCTCAGTAACATGATGTTGATTTTGTGGCAACTAGTGTTTGATCAATATTATCCGATTAATTCTGCATAAGCTTGGTTTATGTGATAGTTACTCATGGATGATGGTTAACTTGGACAAGATTTTTGACAGAATGGAATCTTGTCAGTAGAAAATGTATGATAAGTTGTAATTTAATGGAGAACATTTCTCTGAAAAGAGTTGATAACAGATCAGATATTTAGATTTGTGTGGTAAGGCCCCAAAAGCATATGACTTAATAATTGGTTGGATTAGTTACTTAAAACTTTTTTTTGGTAATATGCCAGATGCTGGGAAGAATAAATTCTGACAGTTATCACCTTTTAGTTGTACTATTGCTATCATTTGCTGTGGTTTCCAACTGGAAGTGTGTAACCTGACAAGATATCATCATGTTGCTTTATCACATTGAACAAACTTCTACTGCATTTTCTGTTGTTAGTTGCTTATCTCTTCCCTTGATTGACATAGCAAGGACGAATTGCTGAAGCTGAAGCTGAATTTGGGAGGATTTTTGGAGTTCCACATGTCAAAACTGCAATTACAGAATTGGCTAAGATAGACAGAGGTGATGAAGCTGATAGTGTAAATCTCAGCGAATTAATGCTCGGTCGACATTCCAGAGGTAGATACAATGTCTCAAATGTATCACTTTTAGTTTGCGTGTTAAAGTTGTTTAATCTTAGCCTTTTGAAAATGTATCTGTTAGATCTGTGCTTCTTTGTTGATTTCTTGGTCTGGTGAAAACTTTTGTAGTTCTTATTAATTAGTTTCTTCTTTATTAAGTGCTTTGTCATTTATTCATTCCTTTTGCAGTTGTTTTTATTGGATCAGCCCTATATGCTTTACAACAGCTATCTGGAATAAATGCTGTGTTTTATTTCTCTTCAACTGTATTTAGACGTGCTGGAGTATCGTCGAACCTGGCAAATGTTCTTGTAGGAATTGCAAATTTAACAGGTATACGTTCATTTTTCAGCATCTGGCTCTCTCTTCCTACAGATGTTTATTTGTTAATTATCCAATGTCTAGCTGGTATCTTACTCTCATTACTTACATACCATTTCGTTGATTGAGCTGAATATTTTGTTTTCTTCAGGTGCCATTATTGCACTTATACTGATGGACAAACTGGGAAGGAGAATCCTTCTCCTTTGGAGCTTCTTTGGCATGGTAAAGCACTTGCTTGGGCACTTGAAAGTTTAGTTCACCTTGCAACCTGGGAAGCACATCATTTGTTTGTAATATGATTTAGGTTCACATCAACTTCCTTTATGAGAGTCACGAAATTCCTAAGCTGATACGTAATTGATTCATGATCTCTATGAATCCCTAGATCTTAATAATAAGAAGTAATGTATTATGTTTGTCTGCTTGAAAATCATAGTTGGGTACCAAAATTCCATAATTACCCCATTCTTTTTCCACAGCTTGAACTACATCATTCTAGTAGCGTTTTAAGTAAATTGCTGTTGAAATAGAAGTCCCTGCCAATTATATAAATCTGATTCCCACTTTATTTGTCATGCTTACAATAATTATTTGCAGAACTGTGAACCTATAATTTGCCTTAATTCATTTAGCTTTTGACTTTTGATGCTTTTGACTTTTGAGGTTATATATTTTCTCCTTGATTCTGTTTCTAATATCATTCTCTTCAACTGCCGTGTTCAGGCGGCAGCAATGGCTCTTCAAGTTTTTGCTGCAAGTTTGCCTGGATCAACCTCTGGAAGCTTTTATTTGTCTATTGGAAGCATGTTGATGTAAGTATAATATGCACTTGCATTCGAGAAGACAATTCCTGTTTTGCTGAACGTATCTGCTGAGAAGAAAATTCTGAGAGAAACATTTGATTAATGGATGACTTGCTATATAGAGTGGAGTTATCAAATGACACTTAATTTCAAACTTTACAGTTTATTTGGGGGATTTATGCCCTTGCTTGAGATTTGACCTGTAGAGAAATGGATTTATTATCTTTTGTCTCTAGGCTGGGGTTTGCCGTCCTGGTTCTTTTTCTCACATTGCCATGCCCATGCACACAAGCAGCTTTTGAGCTGTTATGGGGTTTACTTGGCGGCAAAGAATTCTGGAAATTAAATGATTTAGTGCATCAATAGTACATTTGATCAGGATGGCAGCAGAGAGGATGAAATAGTACTTTGTGACTTGTTTGTGCAGGTTTGTCTTGACATTTGCCACTGGAGCTGGTCCAGTTCCAAGTCTTCTCCTTCCAGAAATATTACCAAGCAGAATTAGGGCAAAAGCTATGGCATTTTGTATGTCAGTCCACTGGGTAATAATTTTTCTAGTTTACTACTCTTTCATTATTATGCATGCCTGTATTTGAAAATTGGGACCTCCAAATAAGGAGCTATCAAGGCTAATGTGCCTGGCATATCATTGGCAATTTTATGTTAGGCCTGCCCTATGAATCTTTCTTTTATGTTGATTAATGAAAATTCAAAATATAATAAATGAAATTGTAGGAGTTTTTTGCTATATGATGTGATGTTGCTTTTCGTTTAGGTGTTAAATTTCTTTGTTGGCTTGATGTTCTTGCCGCTGCTTGAGCAAATCGGACCGCAGCTATTATACTCCATTTTTGGTACTTTCTGCCTGATGGCGGTGGTTTTTGTGAAGAGGAATGTTATGGAAACCAAAGGCAAATCGCTTCAAGAAATTGAGATAGCTCTTCTTCCACAATGGTACCTTTTCTTTTAATCATGAGTTTACCAGTGAATCCAATTTAAACTGGCAGAATAATGTTGACTTCCTCCTTTGATGTTAATAAACAGATCAGTGACAACCTTGTTCAAGGTGGCTGGAATTTCGTAGACCTGTGGTTTGTCGGTCCTAGTAAAATCTGCCAGGGATCTGCTGCTGGAAGTTTGGCTCCTATTCTTTCTGGGTGGGGGTTGATAATTTCTTGGTTCATGGTTATTCATGTGTAATAGGGTCCCAATTGGCCAGCTGCTGGTACTCTGAAAGCTTGCGGAATTTTAGCACTATTTAGGCCGGAATTTTGTTGGTCTATAGAATTATAACTATAGTGTATGTTTGATGTTATGGACAAATGTAATAATGGAGGCATACTTTGAACTTGAAAGTTGCTTGAACTGAAAAAAGAAAAACCAAAAAAAAAAGAGGGAACAGATGCCTGGAAATCCTAATATTAGCTCCAGATTTCCGCACGTACACAAACCGCAGTTGTATGAAATTTCATTGAGTAAAGCATTGTTGCCTTGGCAGTTGCACGAATTTAGAGAGTGGTCATTTTACAATGTACAGGCTGTAAGCGGTCCTTGAACGCAAGCGGGAATGGGGTAGAGGTAGAGGCGGCCTCCACCCATGTCCCACCCCATTTGTGGCGATGGGAACTTGTTACGCCCATGACCCGTTGTTCCTGCCCCATATGTTGGGATGGGGATGGGGTCGGCATCTCCTGAGGTCCAACTCCCATTGTAGCCATTTATTGTGAAGCATCAAAACAGAACCTGAGGCTCAAGAGTCTCCAATGGATAACAAAATCTGTTCTTTTGTGATAATGTCAACTTGTAATTCTCAAATTAAAATTCTGATCCAAACCAACTCAAGCATGAACCAGCAGCTGAAGCAGCTGCATTGGCTGAACTCACAGATTCTGAAACGTGTCCAGTGATAATCATAGGATGCGTTAAAGCAAAAATGTGCTTCGTCACTTTTCAAACTACTATAGCGCAAACATCTGCTTCATCTTTCTGCTGCCGCTCAATGGCATGGTAAGAGCTGTTGCTGCTCAATAGCATAATGAGAGCCGCTGCTTAATTCTGTTTCATCAATACTTTGCAACACTTGCAAAAATTTGTCTTACACGAGGCTTCGACAGAAACAGGTATGATTTCCTTCCGACGCTGCCTAAGCAGAAGAAATGCAATGCCAAAAATATGTAGATACAAGAGGGAGGGGAGAAGGATAAGATGGAGACCAGAAAATAAATATTACTCGTGTATATAGACCCTTCGAGGAGACCATGTTCAAAATCTAAGCCATGAAGCAACTGAGCTTCTCCCTGTTTTACCTAGTTGCCTGGCAGCACAATCCACAACCCTGCCAAATTTTCTCCTTTCGTTATGGCAATCTCAACATGGTTACGTTCCAACCATAATCTGGTGCATTTACAGTGTATTTTAGTAAACGCTATACTGAATTAAAGACATCAGGGAATGAGTCGCAAGATGTTACTGCTTTACCCCATATTTCACAAACGCAGACAAACAGCTCTAGGCAGATTGGCGAACTTCCATAAACTTCAAGAAAACCGAATTGAAAAACCCTCATTAGTTTTTGTCACATCCACTGGACCAAAATCATCAAAGTCAGAATCTGAGTCAAAGGCCCCATAATCACCCCACTCACCAGGGGAACCCTCATCTTGATCACTGTGTTTAGAAGGAATCCTCAGCTCGGATATAGGGACTGGTAATGGTTCTTCAGTCAAGTACTTATCTTGGAGCAATTCCATTGCTGTTGCTCTATTTGCAGGATGAAAACAGAGCAGCTTCTTGACCAGTAGAATTTCATCAGCAGATCGATTAGGTAGACATGATTCTAAGCCAATTGGATTTTCTACTTTACCAAATGAAATTGTTTTGTAATCAGGAAGTTCTTGACAACCAGGCCAAACTTCTTCTGATAAGTTTCCCAAAACACTGATAATTCTACCCAGCTGATCAATATCCGAAGTTCCAGGAAAAAGTGGCTCCAGACTCAAAAGCTCTGCAAATATGCAGCCCAATGACCACAAGTCAATCTCTGTTCCATAGGTTGTAGAGCCATATAGAAGCTCAGGGGCCCTAAACCAACGAGTTCCCACACATGATGTAAGAGGGCCTAACCCCTCATTTTCATCCTCTTCAGCCTCATATGCATAATTCTTGAAAGGATCTTCTTCCATGTCACTTGCTGTACAAGTAGCAAGACAGGAAACATCTCCGTCAGGAATATTGCTTTCTTTATCACCTTCATCCAAGAAATCTCCCTCCCTGAGCTCGTCTGATAGACCTCTAACTTCTTCTTTCCTTAGAGGTTCTGCTTGAATCACTTGACCTTCATCATCAGCATTATCTGTAGAGGGATTGGTTTCAGGTGGATTAGCTACAATTGCATCGTTTGGAGATCTTTGCTCATGAGATTGAGAATTCTCGCCAATAGCAAAATATCCAGGGGCAAGAAGTATCCTAGCCTGCAAAAAAGAACAAGGAATATGAGTGACTAGAAGCACTTAAACGTTCATATTGATGGAATATTACAAAGGCTCGTATACATGCATAGACTACTGGCTTGAACGTTCATATTGACGGAATATTTGATTCCTTATTTTATGGTTGTTTTCAGAATATTCTGAGTTAGTATAGAATTAAAATCACCAACTATTATTTAGCTTCCAAGGCTCAATCTTGTGCTAGAATTACAGGTTAAAGTAAAGAAATGCCAAATGCCTCCCAATTTCCATTTTTACTACTACTGAATGTGGGTAGAATCACAACGCTACTTATGATCATATGCTCCTGTACTGTATACTAAATACTTGTAGACTAAACACACATGATCATAACACAGAGTCAAATATGCAAGGAAAAACGACCGTTTACCTGTCCAAAATCAGCTAACTTAAGGACCCCATCAGCCGAAATCAACAAATTAGTGGGTTTTAAGTCTCTATGCACGATTGAATTCCGATGACAAGCGTCCACCCCACAAAGTATCTGTACCATCCACCTCTTGATTTCCCCGGTTCTCAACCCTCGATCCTTCCACTCACCCTTTTTGGCCTCTCTTATGACGTCGGACAAATCAGTGGGCAAATACTCGAGCACCAGCACGGCGTCTTCGTCCTCGCCCCAGAAGTGCTCATGCAGAACGACGACGTTGGGGCAATTCTGAAGCGTCTGCAGGGCCTCGATCTCCCGGAAAGCGGACTGGTAGTCGTGGACTTCCTTAAGGGCGACAGTGAGGTTGTCGGAGAGGCGGCGGGCTCGGTAGACGTCGGAGTAGGCGCCTGAGCCCACGTGGTCTAGGATCTGATACTTTGAAATGATTTCTCTGCGAGTGTGGATGCTCCAGCTCTTGGATGGAGGAAGGTCCATCTGGGCGAATGGCGATGATGGGTCGGGGCTTTGGAGTTTGGAGGTTGAAATTGGAGCCAAATGGAATGCTGTAGGCGCTTCTTTTCTTTTTCGAGGGGTGGAAATATATGGAGTCTCTCTCTCTCTCTCCCCGGCTTTTAATTTTTTCCTGGGGAAGAAGATGATGGCGAGAGATGTCACGTGATCTTGACGGAATGCACGTGATTTTCACAAATGGTAGTGGTGGAAATGGGAAAGAATAATACTCGATGTAAAGCAGCTATCTGAGTCGAGCAGAGGTCGATTAATGCAACTACTCACCCTGCTCGACTGAAAAATGCTTGAATTCTTTAAAGTTAAGTTCAAATTTGAAATCGACTCAACTTTATTTATCTTACTCGAATTTGAACTCGAACTTTGATGAAATTGAGCTTAATTGAAATCAATTGAGTTTTTGAGCTTGATTTTCAAGTAAATTTCATATTATAATAAATAATTAAAATTATATTATAAATATACTACTCAATTAAGACTCCGATGAGTATCGGTGTTTTCTTGACTCGAACTTTGACCAAATCAAGTATTGAGTTCTATCAAGTTTTCACGCTTGATTTTCAAGTAAATTTCATAATATTATAATAAAAAAATAAAATTATATTATAAATGCACTACTCAATAAAAGTTTGATGAATACTCGAGTTTCGATGTTTTCTTTATTCGATCTCAACTCGATTACACGAGATTATTTGTCCAAATATATTTGCTTACATCACCATTACAATTTTTAATATATCTTTTTATCTTCCTAAATACCTTTTTATTTCACATACATCACATCACAAAAAATGTTAGAGTAAAAATATCTCAAATAATTTACAATCCAAACACACTCTTTGTCAAATAGTTTGAACTCAACTTGAATTCGATCAATGCCAAGTTCGAATCAAACTTTTGACCGAATTATCCACAAACTCGAACCGAGTAGAAGGCAAGGTAGGAGGAACTAGATCCCAAACTTGCACCCCTACCGAGTACTCTAGTAGCTCTACTCGGGTTAATTTCAATTTTCCCCTCACAGTAGTTCAGAATCGCAAATGTGCTCCTACATGGATTTATAACTCTCAACTTGGCTCCCCATAAAAAGAGCATTTGCTTTAATTGGGCTTCAGTTGAGGTCCACAGAAATTTTACCATATTCAACAGCGCAGTGCCCCCCTCCCCTCTCCTCTGGCCGAGTGCTCCCCTTTAATTCCCGCATAGATAAATCATAAATGCATAGAAACTGTTCTGCAGATTATTCTTTATCTGAGCAGAAGTCGTCATATGCACCGGAGCTGCATCTGAGCTCAAGAAAGGGAGACAACAAAGACAAAACGAAAGAACAGAATCATTAACGAGGTTTCTGAGTTTTCACAATACCAAGGAACGCGAAACAACATAGTAGTAGTAATTCACAGTACTTGGTCGAGAGAGAATGAATAATTCCCTCCATCCCTTCGACGTTTCTCTATGGTCAACAACAACAACAACATTGTAGGAAAAAAATAAATAAATAAATAACCCTCATCTTTTAGTTTAGCACTACTACACTTCAATACTACCACGACCACACAACACCTACACGATTATAGAACCGTGAGCCATCTGGGGAATGTGCCCTCTCATTGAGCTCCCAAACCACTTGCAAAAAGCACCATCTATTAGTAACGTTTGTCGTTGATGGGTTCAAGAGATTCTGCCCCATATCTTTTTCTTAGGCAGCAGCACATCCTCCACATACAATCCCCCTGCTGTTCAAAGTGAAACTTCAAGATTAGGATTATGTAGTCGTATAATATAACCTGAACATTGGCACTCGATCGAATAAATTTCCAATCCCATAAAAAAAAAAAAAAAAGATTTTAGAAGAAAAACAAATACTAAATGCTTTCGAATCTAATCTGACTCCTTAAAAGTTCATACCATGACGGAAAACACATTCCACATTCCATCTGATCTTTTTAACAATTTCGATCTTTTCTGATCATAATAGTAGAGTATAGAATTCTTTCAAGCAGTCTGCTAGAGTTTTCTATGTGTTGATTAACTATTTCTACATCATACAATTTGGCATTTTCAAAAACTGAACCAAAACAAGAAGCATAGCTCAAGGCTCTTTCTTTAGAATTTATTTGTTTTCTATATGTTTCTTATAGCTGTCATTTGAGCTAGGATGCTCCAATACCAATTCATGTAACCTGATTTTCTCATTCTTTATCGAGATTGATGAAAAACCAGACTGACACACGTTAATTCCAGGGAAACAAACAACAGAAAAGGATGCAATGGTACTCACACGATGGAACAGCCAGAGCTTCTCTGTCTTCTCTTTCGTGCCATTTCCTTCCGCCTTGGAGGTTGAAGCACAACTTTTATGGCAGTATCAAATACAGCTTTCACATTCTAATGAAGAGTCATATATTAGCTAAGTTGGCATCAGACTTTCTGGTATCTCAATCCAAAGGCTTAGATCAGGAAAATTTACCTGCTGCGTCTTCGAGCTGCACTCTATGTAAGCAGCTGCGCCTATTTGCTTCCTCAGCTCCTCGCCCTGTATTGCAAGTCGTAATTTAAGTCAGAGAAGCTCTTACTTTGCTCTGAATAGACTAAATTTTTGCAGTTAATGTCCACGTACTTGGGCGGAGGTGATGATGTTTGAACCAAAATGATCAGCCATATACCCCCTGTCCTCGCGAAGATCTGTAGTTAAGGCCATGCTGATACATTATTAATTTTCTTTTTGAACTCTTAATAAGAGCTCCATGCCATAAACACCACCAGAAGAGTATTTATTTGATCAAATCTATGCATACCTAACTTTGTACCAACGAGTACAATAGGAACATTGGGTGCAAAGCGACGAAGTTCCGGCATCCACTGGATGAAAATTGAAATAAAGAACATATATTGTCACTCTTTGCTACTTGCTAGAAACTGTTGGAAAATCACTGATCACTGTTCTGTATCTTATTCATTTATTTACTCATTTGGTAGAGCATTTAGCAAATTGAAGATTTCAATTTCTTGAGAAAATCGAAAAGCCAAAGGAAAGCGAAAGGGCACCAAAAAATCACTCTAGAAGAAGTGATTGCCAGCGATATTAATACCTTCTTGAGGACGTTTTCATAACTAGCCCGACTGATTAAAGAAAAGGCCAACACAAATATGTCTGCACCTCTGTAACTCAGAGGTCTCAGCCTGCTGTAATCTTCCTGACCTGTAGATGATAAATGACTAAGCATTACGGAATAACCAGAATTTCGCAGTTTTCACTAGATAAAATACACAAGCTTAATGGTGGAAAAAGAAAATGCCTGCAGTATCCCATAATCCCAAATTTACAATATTTCCATCCACAGCCACATTAGCACTGAAGTTGTCAAACACCGTAGGGATGTAATCCTGCAAGAGAAATCCAAAGTATAAGAAAGAGGTAGAGATGTGCAAGCACTCAACAAAAATCAAAGATCAAAAATCAAAGATCAGCACAAGAAAAATGAAGTCAGCCCTTAAACTCTTGAACAGATAAACTAAATAATCAGAGGAAAGTAGCTCAAATGTAAAGGAAAAGACAACATTTTTACAGCTTTCCATGTCAGAATAAAATGTGGAATCAAATGCTACAAAGACATTCCCCCCCCCCCCCTTTCTTGGCAGATGTCCTATCAGAAATCTTTGATGTTGAAAAAAAAAAGAAAAAGGAATCCCATTAACAGCAAACTCAGAAGAAAAATGCACACAAAAAGAAACAAAAATGGAAAATTGAAAGGCTTTCTTAAAGATGGTTGAAAGAGGAAGAGAAAACCCACAGTTGGGAACTTGTTACTAGTGTAACAAATGAGCATGCAAGTCTTTCCAACAGCTCCATCTCCCACAGTCACACATTTTATGAACTTTGAAGCACTCATTTTCTGAAACAAGAGATTCTACGGTGAGCCCTCAGCAACAGCACTTGTCTATCAATTCTCCAAAAAAAAAAAAAAAAAGGTCCACAGTTTTTTGTGCTAAAGTAGAAAAAAGAGGCTTGAAATGAAAGGAAAGTTGAAAAAACAAGAGGAGAAAGCAGGGGGAGAGGGTAGGAAATAGGAACTACGAAGAAGAGAACAAGAAAAGAAGAGGATCCCAAAATGGTTGAAGAGACAAATAAGAAAGGTTAGAGAGAGAGAGGCCCCCTCCTCTTGTTAGGATGGCTTGTTAGTAGTTTCAAGAAATACATTAAAATAAACGACAGAGGAAGACATGGGGGTACCAGCAGTCAAACCATCTGACACCACTGCAATCTTCAGTCTTCATCCCTCTCAATAAATTTCAAATCTAGCAGAAATTTTTTTTTTTTAAATGCAGAAAGTTAATTGGGACCCCCTTTCTCAAACGGCTCCAAAAGACTTTCATTGCTGGGATCCATCTGGCTCACTAATGTGTCGGGTGCTGCGCATTATTCACTTGTGTCCTGGGTGAAATAATAAATTTGTGCTACTCCACCAAGTTTGTAGAAATTAACAGCCAGAAAACTACCTTATTTAATTTCTAGCCAAAAAAAGAAAAAGAAAATTACCTTAATTAAGGAGAAAAAGGATGAATTTCGGTCATGGTTACCAGAATTTAGACGTATGTCTGGACATCAATGACCAGAACTGACAACTAGCGGATGGCTTCGATCTGCGTAATTGCTGAGGCCATAAAATGGGATATTCTAAAGCATTTACAAATTGATTTACACTCTTTGGAACGTAATCCATATGCCACGTCATCATTCCATTTTCTTCTCTTTTATTACACTTCGACTCACAATAAATTACACTTCATAAGGTGTAATAGCATGAGTTCACAATTAAATCAAATATTTATTTTAATAATGCATAACTCATATCCCATAAATAAATAAAGTAATTTTTTAAAATAATTTTGTCATTTTTAGAAAATAAAGTATTAACTTTCATTAAATTTTTTACCTTTTGAATTTTTTATTTTCTAAAAATGATATTATTAATTTTTTAAGTTTGAACAATATATCTTTTTCTATCTCTAAAAAATAAGTGTGTTGTGTGTTTATATAGAGAGTTAAAATCTGACAGTTGAAAAAATTAACGTTACAAATTTAAATCGTTGCAAAAAATGAATTGTAATGGGGGCCACCCAGGATTATACGTGTAATGGGTATTACACGGCCACAATGGAGTGAACGTGTAATAACCCATTACAATGTCAAACATTACACCACCGTTGGAGATGCTCTAAGCTTAAAGTGAATTGTTTCGAATGTACTCTTTTGCTTTTGCTTCGTTAAAGAAGACAGCAGTGTGATAATTAGTTCATGTGTTTTAGACATTTTTTTTAAGCGAGGAATGAATTATCCCTCAGTGTCTTTGAACATAAATTGTACAGCTCATCGAGTCTTTGTTTGTCACTGTAAAAATTCTTACTATTAATGAAATTATCTTAAGTATTTTGGAAAAATAAAATAAAATGTGACTTTAGTATTTAATTTAAGAGAAGAGTTAGAAATTAAAAGCGTTTAATAGAAACTTCTGCAACTCCGCTGTCAAATTGTTGTTTTTCATTCAATGCTTTGTTCCTTGGTAAAATTTTGTAGTGTTTCTCAATCACCTTATCTTCATTAGGCAACTAATTGTTGTAACCTTTTATTTGAACAGTAATGAGATTCATAATTCGATTCTTAAGGTTAAGAGTCATTATTTACACAATGAAGAAATTAATTTGTTGACCTTTCATCTTTATTTAAAGAACAAAAGAAATTAATTTTGTTGGCGTATCTAGAAGTCCAACACTAGATTATTTAGGATAATTTTTTGAAAAAATACTGTAGTTTTTTTATTTAATGTGATATATGCGAGATAAAAAAATTAAAAATATATTAATGATGTAAGCAAATGAATTTTTGTAAATAAATAACAAAATGCAAACAAACCCAATATTAATTGTTTTTATTAGGTACGATTAGGAATTTTCCCCTCATGATTTATGCTTGCCCCCTTTCTTTTTCTTTATTAGGGGCGACGGATGGATGGGGATGGGACAAACGCTAATTTGGCAATGTTGGTCATTATCTCCACTAATTTATTACATTGGACATTGAGAACAACAAAGACAGAAACGACAATGCGTCATTTATTCGCATAAAAAAATAAACAGAGAGATAGAGAGAGAGAGAGAGAGAGCGAGAGCGATACTACCTATGCCAAGTATGCTCTAGGGTCTGAGCCCTGTATGAGTAAAATGCAGCGCATATACAGGGTTTCAGTTGGGTTTTTATTGCGGTTGTTGTCCTTGAGACTTTATTGCCTCAAACTTTGGATTTGTTTGAATGAGAATTTGTTTAACCCAGTGGCCACCAAATTTTGGACCATCGATACTTGCGGTAAAAAAATTCTAAAAGAATTACTATCAGAGTACCTTTCTAGTCTGACGACTTCTGTATACCTGCTAGTTACATAATTTTTTTAAACTCTCTTTCTTGTAGAATAATAAAATAGATTAGATTATTCAAATATTATCATCGTTATCGAAAAAAAAGAATAGGAATTTATTTATCAAAATTTATTTATTTGCATCATTAATATATTTTTTAATTAACTTTTTTCCTCACATACATTATAATAAAAAAATGTTACAATATTTTTTTAAATTATTTCAAATAATCTACTCTCCAAACACTCTTTATAACCCCTTGAAGGAAGAAAAAATAATTTTAAAAAAACTTTCAGTTGAGGTTGTACCTTTTATTTTATGACAATTTGCAAATACATAAAAAATTAAGAGAATAAATCATGTATTAAGCTTTTGTAGTTTGATGGGGAATTCATCGTAGGAGTTTAGCAAATAATATGTAGGGATAATTTCAGAAACCTCCCTTGAAGTTTCATGAAATATCACATAACTCCCCTAAACTTTTCAAAATCTATTTAGCACCCTTAAAGTGATTGCAGGGCCATATACTAACATCAAAGGTGATGAATTGTCAATAATACCCTCATATTTAAATTTTCTAAACTTGTTTTTCTTTCTCTAAATTTCCTATTTTTCTTTAACAATGTCTATACAAACATACATACATACATATACACATATATATGTATGTATAATTGAATTGCAAATGTTAATGAAATATTCAATGCATTTGGAAAATAATAGCTGCAGGTTCTTTTTATTTTTTTCCTTTTTTGGTGTTTCACAACTTTATTTATTTATTTATTTATTCCTATTCATGTAGAGCGCAAGAGAAATAAAGTATTTGAAACTCCGAATAGTTTTTCAAATTCTGACTTTTTTTATAATAAAATTTTCATATTTCACACCCATAAAAAAAAGCCTGTCTATTTTGAGTAAATTTTTTGTATGATATTGAAGTTGAATTTCATTTATTACTAAGTTTTTTTTCCTCAAATGCATGATTTTTTCAAATTCTGACTTTTTCTATAATAAAATTTTCATATTTCACACCCATAAAAAAAAGTCTGTCTATTTTGAGTAAATTTTTTGTATGATATTGAAGTTGAATTTCATCTATTACTAAGTTTTTTTTCCTCAAATGCATGATTTTTTCAAATTCTTTTTTCTATAATAAAATTTTCATATTTCACACCCATTAAAAAAAGTCTGTCTATTTTGAGTAAATTTTTTGTATGATATTGAAGTTGAATTTCATCTATTATTAAGTTTTTTTTCCTCAAATGCATAATTTTATACTAATTACCTTCAACACTATGAAGGATTCTATTTATAGAAATAGTTTAAAAAATAGTATTTGTTTTTACTGTCTCTTCCTACTGTAGAAGTGACTATTGGCTGTAACATAAAATCTTACCAATTTTCATCTCCTTACTTTTAAGATGGTTCCAATTTAGTACTTTTTTTTTTGTTGGTTTATAAAATGTTCATTTTTTTTATAGCCTAAGGGTATTAAAGGCACTAAAATAATCTCTCTCCTCAGACATGAATTTTTTAATATTACTTTTGGTAAGAAGGGCTTCAAATGTTACCAAAATGTCAATTCAAGGGGTGCTAAGTGAGATTTTGAAAACCTCAAGGGAGCTAGATGATATTTTATAAAACCTCAGGGGAGGTTTATGAAATTATCCCTAATATGTAATTGGCCTCAGACGTTTTACTACATTTGTGGGGACGTTAGACAAGTAATTATTGATTCTCCAACCCTTTTTCTTTCCTCCCCCAAGACTTTACAAAATTCTTACCGAAGATTATCGAATTTCATCAGCTCACAAAACAACCTGTTGAATCTCTCGGACAAGCCTCAATAATGCGATCATCAATAAATCATTACCTGAGTATTTTTAGGTGAATTAAACGATCCTCGTGCACATGCCGGGGCGATGGAACGTAATAATATAATTTTACTCTTAGTTGCACGACAATCAACTTGTGATCAACTCTGAGCGTATACACTTTATTTATAAGTGTGACTCGTTCTCAATTTCAGAACAACTGGGCTAAGTTCAATTCAATTCTCCTAAATTTCCTTGTACTACTACTACTCAGCGGTGGTGCAATCTCATATTATAAAGGTCTATAAACGAAGTATGAATGGGATCAAGAATTACTTCAACGTTTTTAGAAATACTTTGCTCAACTGTCCCTGCTCAGGTTCTTCGGTTCACAAGCGGCCGGCTCAACTTTGCTTGAGTCCAGCTTTGAACAACAAAATGGGTCAAAGATATGGCTAAATTATAATTAAGGAACCTGTAAACAAGAGAGCGGTCCTCTACGCCAGTCAGAACAGCTCTCTTTTTTATTAGACAATAATACATAATAAAAATACGCTTTATAACACAGCACAAAACATCTTCAAAATATTTAGCACAAAGCGCCGGTTATACACTAAAACACTACTAGTTTCAGGCTGAAAGCTCAACTTCAGAATAAGCTACATCCAAAGGAATTTAGAGAGCCTTGAGGATTTCATCAGCACCAGAGACGGTGAAATCACCCCCAGCTTCAACATTAGCAACAATCACCTTGAGGTTATCCACCAAGAGAGCGAACCTCCTGGATCGAATACCGAGTCCCTTGTCAGAGAGGTCAAGCTCAAGGTTGAGAGCCTTGGTGTAGGTTCCAGAGCCATCAGCCAGAAATTTGACATGCTTGTTCTCAGGAAAAGTTTTTGCCCAAGCCTTCATCACAAAGGGGTCATTGACTGTAAAAGCATAAACCAACCCAATTGTCAGTCAGGACTCAATTAATTCACAACATGGCATACGCTACTCAGATTCTTGCATTTAAGATATCACATGTTTCCAACTTCACCACGATCAGAATTCTATCGACGTTTGATGGGAACTCAATATATAGGAAAGCCTTGCGACAATTCAGTTAACAATGGCGATTATATAAAATATCTATCGTCAACATTTCACTTACTATTTTCCTGTAAATCCAGCAGGTTTGTGACAAAAAAAAATTTATATTTATTGACACGTTTCTCACTTCAATTAGGTGCCATAAAAATAGGTTACCGTATGACTCCATAGCACTCCACCAAGTTTTGAGTTTGCAGCAATAGAAATGATGATATATGCATTCAATCTTTCTATTATTTTTCTTCGCTCAATCGAATGTTCGGTTTTCTCCATAAAAAAAGGTAGAACATTGCCTTGACGGATTGGAAAGCTAGGTGAACTCATAACAATCAGTAACGTTTCCAGATCAAAAAGAGCAAGCCTATCCCCAGATTTTGCTCCAGAATTCAACAATTTCGTTTCGAAAACATACTCAATAATTTAACACGTACAGATGAGAGAGTGAAATGGTGAAAGTAGCAAGAGCAGAGAATTACCGCTAATGCAAATAACTTCGGCAACGCCCTTGGATTTCAACTCCTCGGCTTTCTCAATAAACCCAGGAACATGCTTCAGGCTGCAATCACAACCCATTCCCCAAAAATAAACAACAAAAGAAAATTATGACCCCCATGGAGGACGGCCGACCATTGACCGGCCAAAATAGAATCGCAGAAATAAACAAATGAAAGGGTGGTTGAAGCACCTGCAGGTGGGAGTGAAGGCACCGGGGACGGCGAAGAGGATGACCTTCTTGCCGGCGGCAAGGGAGTGGATGGAGACAGACTGGAGCTGATCTTGTTCGTCGAAGTAAGCCAGGGTCCCATCGGGGATCACATCACCGACTGCAATTGGTGCCATGGCTGAATCGAGGAGCTTGCTATGAAACCAAAGAACGAAAATTCGGCTGGGAATGAAAAGTGTGCGACTGAATTAAAAAAATCTTTTGCGCATCCGTATTTATAGAGGTTTGGATGCTCCCTTCCCCGGATTCCATAGCCCTTTCTTAACCGGGTTTGATAACTATGCGTGAAGTCCGACTCCGATTAACGCGTGAACATTTGGGAATGGGAGATAACGCATTAATTGCTCTAACAGATCGGGATTTGAGGTTAGGCCCTTGAATTTTGCCTTTCCCAAATTTGGAGGATCAGAATAGAAGAATTCGAAATTCATAGTATTGGTACGAGATTTGGAAAAATTTCTAAATAAGGGATGGTGTGAGTTAAGTAAAATAAATGAATAGTAGTATAATAATAGACGATGACTAGATTTATTGTTAAAGCAACTAATTTTTTTATAAAACAAAAATTAATATTATTAATAAATTAGTGGATATCGTGCAATACAATTTGATTGAGAATGAAAACTGTATTAATGATTAATGATAAAAAATACATAAAACATATTACAGATGTATCTGTTTTGAAAAACCATTAGATTTAAATAGTACTAGTACAAAAGATAGCACCGATGTTTGCATGCGATGAACAAAAATTAATCTCGTGAAGTGGGTCATTAATTAAGTGCATTGTTTCAACGGCCACATTTCATTAGTCCTTCCATCAAATACTTTTAATTGAATTTTGCTCGAGATCCCGTGCCAAAGAGTACATTTCCAATTAATTTTTTATGTTTCTTGTAAGTTTCAATGATTCAGTACATTTTGACTTCAACCAAATTATAGCTTCCATAAATAAATTAATGAAGAAGTTAGTTGTACAATATATATATATATTTTTGCTATATAGAAGTTTCATATGAGGAGACAAATAATTCATTTGAAGTTTGGTAAGTTTGTTAATAATTCTGTGGCCTTCGTTTATTATTAGCGAGACCAAAGACTCCCAACTATTATGAAATAAGCAGCGAAGATTCTCTTTTCAATCACATAACCCCTCCCCCTCGTGTCGTGCTCAATTATTTTATTTTGAATCTGTCTAATAGATGCCCATTAAAATGTACTTTAGTTGTTAGATTTTTAAATAAAAATATAAAACTAATTAAAAAAAGATATAAATATAATAGAGAATCATAATCATATATATATGTGATTAGATTAAGTGAAATTTAGATGCGTTAATTAGCGTGCAATTGCATTAACCTATTATCCATCCAATCACTCTTCCAACGTTGACCTGTAATGTTTGACTTATTCAATTTTGCCCTTAGCCTAGTTTGTGGACGAGAAATTCAGACATGCAGCGGCTCTTTAATGGGAAGTCCGCATTCTCCTCCTCAGTCCTACTCCTACCTTTGAGGATGTTTGTTGGACGTACAGACCTTTAACTTTTTGTTCCCAAAACAGAATGGGGTAAGGAACTGTTCTCATCAACCGAATTGAATGATGCCACTTAATATGATCGGTGGATTACTTACTCAGTGAAGCTCAGTATCACTTTTTCAGTGACAATTTAGTGTCACATCTATATTTATGCAAAGTGTCTTGTTTGTTTAATTTGTCATGTGCTATTTATTTAAATTTCTTCTACCATCACGTGATAAGTGAAATTGACACTGAATTTGACGGCACCGAATAGTGGCATAGAGGATCCCAACTGGAAACACCGAATAGTGGCATAGAGGATCCCAACTGGAAACTCTGGTACCGCTACTTGTATTGCCAGAGAAGTTACTGGTATTGCATGAGTTGACTTGTATTGAGAAGTCGGACACAAGTTAATACCCAATAAAAAATGCAAAAGCTTCAAGATGCAACTACCATCTTGGCTCTTGCAAACCATCGAAACCAGTAAGATCTTGGCTTCTTTTAGTTGAACCTGCGAATAAATTATGCGTCTACATCTCATCAAGAACGTGTGAACGCAACTCAACTAGTAAGATTCTTCCTTTGATTGATTGAACCCGTCAAATTTCAAGGAAACAACTGCCCAATTGCTTGGAGAGTTTTGTTTTGGCGGCCTTCACTAACTCCTAACAAGAAACTGAGAGAATCCTTGGACTTGATCATGTTCTTATTTGGTGATGCCGTATGAGGACGTCACTGTCTAGAAGACACTGCTGACTGACTTGGCACTCGCTTCTTCTTTTTCCTCCATGCATTCTCCCTCATTGTTATCTCTGAACTTTTCTTCCCCGTAACAGTCGACGAAGAAGTACAAGAAGATAAAGTAGAAGAAATTGACTAAACTCAGAAGGCAAAGTACCCAATAATAGTAATCGTAGTGACCTTCGTTAAGGTTATTCGAAACCCAACTAGGTTTTCCATCAGTTTTAGAAGCATGATCCACTATCAGCACAATCAGACTTGCTACCAAGTTCCCAACAGCCAGTCCCAATGCAAAAAGGGCCACTCCAATGCTAGCCATACTCTTTGGGAAATGAGCATAATAGAACTCTATCTGCCCAATAGCATTGAACGCCTCGGCTAATCCAGTCATGCAATACTGTGGTGCTAACCAAAAAACAGACATGTTCACTACTGATAGTGGATTTTCTGCTAATCCTAAGCTGATTGCTCTGTTTCTTCTGGTTCTTTCTACTGCCGCTGCCATTCCTGTGGCCAGACAAGAAAGAAATAGGCCAGTTCCGATCCTCAGCTCGAAGCTAAGGCCACGTTTGTGCTTCGTGTACTTGGCTAGCCAAGGAACGAGTATTCGATCATAGATAGCCACCCATATTCCCATTGTTAGGACTGCAAAGACATAGAGCCAGGCTGGTGGAATTTTGAAGTTTCCAATTATGCGCCTATCCATGGTGCCTGCTTGGAGCAAAGGGAAAGAATTCTGGCTAATAGTTACGGCAATCATGATGCTAGTAGACCAGATTGGTAGTACTTTGATAAGTGCTTTCAAGTTTTCTACTTGTTCAACCGTACAGGCTTTCCAGGGATCCCAAATTGATCCGTCAGCCTCCAACCCTCCATCGAGGTTTCTCGCAATGCAAGCTTTATTGAAGAACCTAAGGATAAGACAGAAATACATGTTAGGATAAGTGCTTTCAAGTACTTTGATAAGCCAGACATACATGTTAGGTTGCTGTCGACAGCACCATGACAACTATGTACTAATATATCTTTCATGGAATGCAATGTCGTAAACTTTAATAACCAACGCGTAAGTTTTCATGTCTAATTTTGTACCTTAGTTTTTCAGTGGGAGAAACGAGATTAGACCCCTTCTCATGATGATACCCTCCATCTGAAATTTTTGGTGGCAAAGCTAGGTGTTTGTTTTTCCAGGCCACGACTAATACTTGAGCAAAACCAGTCATCAAGCTCTTGTTTGCTTTGACCACGACATATAGTTTAGAACCCAAGAAAAACGTAACAATTGAAACCAACATGAGGGCCACGGGAACTCCAAATCCCAAAACCCACCCAAGTTTATTTTGAATATACACTATGACTATGATTGCAATGATGACCGATATTGCCACAGAAGCATAATACCAGTTGAAAAAGCTCTGTAAGATTCTCTGATTTTTTGGGTTCTCAGGGTTATCAAATTGATCAGCCCCAAAGGCTAAAGAGCATGGCCTAATGCCTCCAGCTCCAATGGACATCAGTGCAAAAGCTGAAAAGAGGAGAGCAAGCTGGCCTGCGTTTGGTTTGGCACAATTGTCTGGATAGTGCGCGCAATGAGGAGGCCTTGCTTCTGGAAGTAAGGCTGTTAACCACAAAGCAGCTTGTCCCTACAAACAATTCCCGCAACATTTAGTGGAAATGTGAAAATAGATTGAAGGCTGAAATGGCCAAAAAATTACTTCTATGAACTAAGATTATGAACTTGAATCTAGGGGAAATGTTGAAGCAGTCGAATACTTGAAAGAAGTTCTTACAAGGAGGCTAACAACTGATCCGAGCGCAATCACGCGAAATCTACCCAAGTAAGAATCAGAAAGAAAAGCTCCAAAGGTAGGCATGAAATTTGAAATGGCTGCCCACCAAAACAAAATGCTTGCACCTGTGGCATTATCGAAGTGATACTCGCCTGTCAGGTATAAGATCATGTTTATGTGAAGGCCAACACTTGCAACTCTCTCAAATGCCTCATTTGCTGCACATTTGGAAACATGACCGACTTATTAGAAATCCTTGCTCGAGGTTCGTCTAGTAAATAGTCCAGGAACTTGTTGAGGCAAGTGTGCAAGGAAACAAACGTTTTAGAAACGTTACCTATGATAAACGGCATGGTAATAAGGCCTCCTTTCCGCTTTGAGACCTGTTGGACGGTCGTCATGGAATCTGAACAAAGCTCCATTTTCCCCTCAACTTCAACTAGACTTAACTAGCGCAGAAATTTAAATTTTTCGTTATCTGTTAGCATTTGTAGATAACAGGGTTAAACTTTCTTGAGACTGAGTTGGAATAAATAGGAGCATGGAGTCATACTTTCAGTATCTTGATATCCTAAAGCATACCTTTACCGAAACTTGATAATGAGGCCATTGCATATGATGACAAAGACTGGGGGATTTGATCTCCCGATGCTCTCAGGTATCAGTACACTTGATTTAAACCTGTAAAGATCGGTTGCTTCGTCGAATGATTCTAGAGCAATACATTGGTATCTCAGTTAACAAGACAAAACGAAACTTTGTTTCTTACAAAGTTTTTGTGGTTTTGATCTATCTTAATTTTGAGAGCGGCTCAAAGAGCTAGAAAACAAATCAAAGGCGTTACCTGGAGTACAGACCAAAAGTATAGAAATAGAATGCGAGACGGATCCCTTGCTAAGTCAGAAAAGTTGGGTGCTTAGATTGACGAGTTTTGCTATATCTCCGTCCATGTTTGTCTCATTGTCCCAATCCCAACTCATCATGAACACTGACAGGCTTGAATTTACATTTGACCTTCAGTTGAGTTACTTTGTCAATGCAAATAATCTTCTTTTTCTGTCCTGTCCTCTGTCAAATATTTGGTTGCCAAATGTATGTAATAATATCTTCTTAGATGGGATTTCTTTTTTACTGTTGAATTCAAAGATCAGATATGTTGGGACAAAAGAAAAGATAAAACTCTGCAGTTGATGCCGTTAGACAAAGTACAAACTATCTTCTTTTATCTTTGCTCCCAAGGTGGAGATTCTCAAACTATCTTCTTTTGGAGCAGCCAGAAAATAATTTCTTATTCTTTCTTTTAAAATTTTCTAAGAATACGCACTTCTAACTCATTTGTTCGTCCTGGCAGCGAAGTTGAATGTATTTATCCTCAACTTCCTCACAGAATCATCCATAAGCTAAAAGCAGAATAAGTTTCCAGAAGCAGCTTTTCTTCTGTAATTGAGTTCTGCATTCAAAAGAAAATCAATCCAACCCCATAACTATATCTGAATGCCTGTTCCAGGCTGGTAGGAACAGGGTTCAAATCCCCTTGTTCTAATGTATTCATGATTTGCAAACTGACCTCTTGTTCTCAACAGCTTTTTTTTTTTTACTATGGAGAAAATTGACTATTACAAATCTGTTGAAAAGATTGGAAGCATAATTTTGTTTTACCATGTTTGAAGTATTAAAAATCCGAGGACAATTTTCCACAATTAGCTTCTTTAGCTTAAACTGAGTCAGTGGTAGAATTCAAAAGCAGTTACAAACATCTCTTTTAATTCACAAAAAAAGAAAAAGAGTTAGAACAGCCAATTTTAAATTGTTGAAAACGAGTTCAATGTAAAAATGGTCACAATTTGTCCTTTCCACAAACAGAAAGAATGATCAAGTTCATTTCTTTTCTCCATCAACAAAGATCTGATTTGCTATATTGACGCTTCGAAAGTCACTTCATCTGAATTCCTTTCGCAGATAACGGCCTGAGTTAACTTCTTGATGGGAATAGGCGTCCCTTCCTTGACCAGACCGACAAGCTTTTAGGCTTTTCCTTTTGTTTTCCTAGTTTCCCACGACAAGAAGAGTGAAACATTGGATTCAAAAATGGGTTTTTGAGGGCATGCAGCTATGGCCGATTATATGGGAGAGTAAACTTCAAAGTTTGTTTTTTCCTGCTGCACCATTTTGCCTAATGGTTAGATCAAATCGTGTCTGCAAATTTAGTTGGATGTGCAATTAAGTTACTAGAAAAACAGAACGTGTTAGTATCCTGGGTTGCAATTGCAAATCATTAACAAATTCAAGGACGTAACTCCAAGGATGGATTGGTAATTTAGAAGGTGAGAAGAGACAGGAAGATCTATACTCATTACTTGAAAAACAAAGGAAAAAAATAATTTGAGATCGAATTTTGTAATAGGTATAACTTCTGTATTCCTCTTATAGATACAAGGGCAAAATATAGACAGCTTTGTTCATGGTCTAATAAAGGGTATTAGTACAAATTGATTCTAACTAGATATATACATTCAGAGGGCCACCTCTGTTTCAAATGTTTCTTATTCTAGAAAGAATGTAAATCATTTGCCAACAAGAAAAGAAAAAACAAATTAAGTAACAAAGAATATACTTTGGTTTTTAGCTCTCTTCAACCATCTCTTTTATCTGGCCATCCTAAACTTTGTCAATTTATCGGCATTGTCCTTCAGCTTAGTTCCCATGCCTGCCAAGAAGAACGTGTTCCATCTCTGTAAAAAGCTTCAACACATGCACTCTATGAAGTGTTCAATTTTTTAATTTTTGGTTCTTTCTTGCATATCATATAACTTGCTGGCAAGGACAATGATTGGAGTTTCAGGTTACATGATTAGCTGCTTCACCATGGGTGGGATTTTAGGGGGAAGATTGGGTTTTTTACCTGCACTTTGCCATCAGATGTCCCAATTACCAACATGTCTTCATTTCTAGTCAGCGCCATGGAAAGAACTTTAGCATTTGTACCAGCTTGAAGTGTTTCTACTTTACTGAGCTTCTTTTTACTCCAAATTTCCACTAGGCCTCCCTTGCACCCCAGATAGATAAGATCTGAGCTTACAGCCATTGAACGCACATCGGAGGTTGATGGCAGCGTCCCAACAACGCTTAAGTTTGAAGTGCTCCATAACTTTTGGTACAAATGGATTTTAAGGTTAAAGTGTTAGCATTAATACTTAATTAGCATATGTGCTCCCACTGTCACTGGACTACTAAAATGAAGAATCTTAGAAACAGCAAAAAATCATGTACTGGTACAATATTGCAATCTTTTCCATTCAAGTACCTTCACAGCAGCTCCATCCAAGGGAGAACTGGCTGAATACAGCAGCCCGTCATCTGCTTGCAATGCATGTACTGGGCTTGCTTTACTTAGTAATTTTCTAGAGCCACTTTGGATAGTGCTGACTGTCCCAGTCGCAAGATCAATTTCCTGTGAAGCAAAGAAATTGAGAAAAGAAAACAAGAGCACATGTGAGATTTTTGTTTATAGTGAAAGTGTATTCCAGAAACTAGTGGTACTCGTTTCTAGTACCTGAATGCTATTATCATGACAGCCACAATACAACTTTCCTTGCACCAGGGTTAAGCACTTCGCATATTTCTGTGGATTTAGCGATTTGGACGCTCCACCCCAAGAGTGCACCTGCCGTTGGAATAAAAGAAGTGCATTTCAGGTTATTTTTGCATTCTGTTTCAAATGTACCTGACACTATTGGTTCAAATATGAAGATGGAAACCAAGTGAAGTATAATCTTTAGGATGAAAAGTTCTTCATAGCACAGTTCTCAGTTTCATAAAGCGATCTAATTTCAACTGAATGCACTGATGATATAAGTTCGGAGGGCTAATAGACTTACCTTGATGCCAGCTCCTTGAGGAATGAAGCATGAGATACTGTTTGAAACTAGTAGATTGTTAACGTGATCCTTCATTTCATGAACTTGTTCACAGTGCATTACCTTGCCGCCAACGGCCCATACCTACAGGTAAAAATTGCCTAAAGTTTAAGCAGCGATAGTTCTTTGTCAATGACATTGACCTAAGAAATGTATCATTACCCTCACTGTCCGATCAAGTGAACCACTGTACAATCTCTCAACTGACTGCAGTATTGCAAGGCTAGTAACAGCTTTGGTGTGCTCCTGAGATTCCTGGACGAGATGCATATTTCCACTCTTCATTGCCCAAACCTTCATTGTTGAAAAAAAGAAATGCTATCGGACTCGAATGCAATAGGCTCATTTGTATTCACCACCATTTGTTAGTACTAATGTTGATCTCTTCGTTCATGAATTTAGCAAATGAAGTCATTGTAAAAGATTCATTGTCCAGTGATTCATCTTTCCATGGGGAATTGATGTCCAATTTTAGCATTCATTAGTTTCGAGATAATGGGATTGCAGTGTTTATTCTTCGGAGAAGTTATATCACAAGTCTGATTTACTTTCTGATGGACATTTCTGCACAGAAAAGCAGACCTCTCTATCACATCACATCCACAAATTGATGGTTTTATGCATTCAAAAGATCTTTAATTTCCTCCCTCAAATAAGGTTCTTTTGAATAAAAATTTCAAGAATCTCACAGATTCTAACTGCCAACAGCAGATTGTATTCATATTTCTCCAGCTAAGGTACTATAATATAACATCACCCAATATCTCTGCTCATACTCGTATTGAAAACACGGAAAAAAAACTTAAGTCTTCTGATTTTTCGAATCTTTACATACTGGCCAAACAAACAACAAAGTTGAAGGAAACAAATTCACTAACTCACCTTTATTGTACCATCAGAATGACCAGAGAATATTTTGTCTTTGAAGCAGATAACTGATAGAACTTCTCCATTTATGCTACAATCTTCTGAAAGTAATTCTTTATGATTCCACATATCCTGCATCCAATGAACAAAATTAGGCATTTGTTTTGACCAGACACTGAAATTACTGCTACATTACTTACAGCACTGGACTCATGCTCCTCTGACAAAAGTTTTAGCATTTGGACTGCAAATGCTGAAGATTTTTTAAGTTCTCTCAAGCCCTTCAAGATATCCTTCATGTGAGCAGCCAGATCCTGAAGTCCCTCTGAAATTTGCGATGACTGTGATCAGAACTACATTATCTTTAACAAATGATCCAATTCAGATAGTAACCCTGGAAAGCAAATGATTACTGAGCAAAATGAAATACGTTTAGGATGTGCTGTTTTTTGGCTGCACATGTTTTGCCATGTATTTTTTCTTCTGAAATTTTAAGAACTTAACATATAAACCTCTAAGGTAATTTACCCTTATGAGGATTCATGCAAGAATGGCTTCTAAAAAATCCATAAAGATGCTGATGTTGTAAATATTTCTTTTCATGCACAATTATCGCTACTTTTTGCTGCATAATAATGTTGCTATGTAATTTGTCCACTAACCGGAATCACAAATGAAGCTGTTTAATGCAAGCATGGAAAGTAATTTGTCTTCATTATCCTTTGAAGACTTGAATATTGACACAAAACGCTTCATCAAGCATACTCGTGCTGCTCCTCGTACCCCTGTATCTGGAAGAATGGATAACATGTGCACAAGCCATGTAGCTGCTACAA
This sequence comes from Coffea eugenioides, assembly GCF_003713205.1. NCBI lineage: Eukaryota > Viridiplantae > Streptophyta > Magnoliopsida > Gentianales > Rubiaceae > Coffea > Coffea eugenioides. The sequence goes on from NC_040040.1 coordinate 9,323,346, forward strand.
GACATGCTGAAGATAGCTCTGCATATCTACTTCTTAAGCCCTCTGCTAGGGCCTCAAAGATTATACCAAATTCATGAGTGACTAGAACAAATGCCATCTTTTTCTCCCACTTCTCAGCAGAATTATCTTCCTCCTATACATCAAAAAAACCAAACAGAAGTACTGAGAAACTTAATGCTAGTGAGGCTGCAAGAGATTTTTTATTCCTTGGTATGATTAGCAGAAAGGTACTAGGGGTCATAAATGGAGGACATATGTCTACTTATATGCATCAATACAAAATCCAATGCTGTAACTACAGAGAAATGCCTATGCATAGATGAAGCCAACCATATTTTCTTGAATCTCATCAGGAATGCTTCCAAGTTGATCTCTTTTCATCCTTTTATTTCTGTTTACTCTGGCACATTTAAGCAGGAAATCTCTTGCCAGGGGTTTTCCTGCAAGGGAAAATCTTCCTTGCAGAGAAACAATTGTCTCAGCAGCAGCTATTTGAGCAGAACGACAATCAGGATTCTTGAGGCATGAAATCAAAGCATCTATTGCCTCTTCTCGATATATACTCATCTTTCTTGGTTCGACCTAAAGGTTATAAATGTAGCAGTTTAATAGCCAAGCTAAATCATCAAAGACATAAGCATGCATGTATAATTTTACAGACAAACTTGATAGAAACAGACAAGACATAGTGTTAGTACGTTGTGTAGAGAGAGAGAGTGAGAGAGAGAGAGAGAGAGAGGGACAATCTGAATTCTTGAGGCATGAATTCAAAACATCTATTGCCTCTTCTCAATGTATACTTGTCTTTCTTGGTTTGACCTAAAGGAACAAAGACATAATAAGCAAGTGTATTTAATAGGGAGAACATACCAGGAGATCAAGTTGGAGTAGAAGGCCAGCTACAACAGGGCATTGTTCCTGAGGAGCCGCCTGTAGATAGATGAGAAGCATGTGCATCGTGCTAAAAGTACCTTCATCCCTTATGATATGCAGAATCTGTTCATTAAATGTCCTTCTGGAGAAATTCCAAAACATCTATTCAGGTCTATGCTATGTTAAGTTACTAACTCAAATCAATAAAGCTAGGAAGATGTACCTCTCCAATTTGACTAATTCTGATAGGAACTGCACTATCTGATAGAAGTCTTCATCATTTGCCCCCACCAAGCTCTCTAAAATAGGACACAATTCAGCTTTATCAGCAATCATGTTCCTGCACTTTCCATCCTCCAGCATGCACCTCAACAAAATGACTATAGCTGAAATCTTTTCTTCCCTTACTTCAGCATCTAAGCTTCCCATTATGTACTCAATTCCGTTTTCAGATATCAAGTCCCTAGCAATTTCAGATGTCCGTACTTCCTCACCACTATTCAGCAGTTGACCAAGCAGTAAAACAGTAGCTTTTTTTTGTTTCATGCACATTTTCAGTAAATCCTCCTCTCTTGTCGTAAGAACGGTTAACAAAGGGTCAACTATGTCCATTTCAACAAGGCTAACTGCAGAAGGTCTTAATAGATAAACCAATACAACAGCCTCCAGCAATCCTCTCTTGAAAAGAGAAGCAATACATTCGACATCAGAATCAACTCTGGTTAGTGTTTGGATCACATTGTTATCTCTTAATCCTAGTTCAGACAGGAGGAAAACAGTAGCACTCAGGACTCGGGGATCAACAGAATTGAAAAGAATCTCCATAAAACTATTGATTACTGCAGGTTTTGACATCATATTTTGAACATCCATCTCGATTTGCAATTCCTGCCAGAACTGTTCAATTAGCAGAACTGCCATTTCTGAATCCTCCAGTACTTCTGATGTACAAAGGTTGGTAATTGCAACACGCAGCTCAGAAAGTTTTCCCTCAATGGTAGCTTGGCTTATAACACAATTTGGAGAAGCAGACCGTATCACTGGTACAAATTTTGGTTCATCTAGAGGCTGCAAAGTTTCAGATTGTCCAGGAACTGTATCAGAGTTTAGTTCTTGCCAACTTGCAATGAGACGTTTTAGCACATAATTTGTTTTGGGCAGCATGGTGCTTTGCAGCTTCTGACGTGTTATTGGGCAGGCAGAGTTCCCTCTATCAATCCACTCCTGGATTGCTCTTCGTTCATAAGTCTGACCAGTTTCAAGAGTCACTGGATCATCAAAAACGTGAGTGGTTATGGGACAGACAAAGTCCTTCGGTGGTGTAAGCTTCCCAGAACCAGGTTGATTGTCCATGTCTTCCATGAGAGGATCTGGATGACTGGAACATAAAGGAAAGTAAAGACAAGTTTGTAGAGAAGACATTAATAGTTGGGTGATTGCTTTTTGTATCACCTACCCACTTGATTCTGCATTATTTGTCTGCTTTTCTTTCCTTGTTTGGCTCTCCCTAGAGGCCCTAGAGTTGAACGATGCCACCTTTTCAATATTTTCCTACAAGACACAGGGTTTGTTGGAAAAAATAAAGGGATTAGCATAGGTAATTCAGTTCATGCAGAAAGTTTGTCTTTTACTAACAGTCACCTCTTCTTCTGCTCCAGATCCTGACGAGTAACAGTTGCTCAAGTTGTCATTGGAGAAAGACTCCAGCTCAGAATCAAAGTTGAAATTTCTGGGTGATTTGGATTTTCTTGTTGATCCTTGTTTTGTGAGGACATTTGGAGAGACTCTTTCAGGATAAAATGATGGAAATGTGGAAAAGCTTTTTCCCCTGCTGCTGCTGTTGAACTCAACTGATTCATCTCCTTCAGCCCATATCGGCTGCATTACCATACAAGAACAACATTTGAAAATTTTCTCATGGGAAACTATAGCTATCAAACTACTGCTTTATTTCAAAGTATTTCAGAATTAAAATGATACTGCACACATACATGTTGCAATTTGCATATAGTTGGAGAGATCCCTAAGAAAAAGCCAAAAACAGTGCTGGGTACATTGATGGAATTAGTTTTTATGCACACATTGAGATGTCACGGCTTAAATGGAAATGCATTTCGAAACTTCATACATTTTTACTACCACCCCAACTGATTTAATAGAACTAAGCGCAACTGTTCTGATGGCTGAATGGGAGTTTCATTTTCCCATATATATATATATATATATATATATGTAAAAGTAGCTTTCCCTCTGCATCACAAATCCAAAGAGCTGAACAGGCGAATTCACATGCGCATTGAGAAGAGCCTATGCAATTTCATACTTTGGTCTATGTTGCAAAATAGAAACACATTCAAGAGTTTCAGACACTCTACATGTACATTTGCAAATCTAAAAAAAGTATGTGTATACATGTATACAGCGATGTATGAGTTAGAGCATATGTATGTAAATATACAGAAGACAGATGCTTATATTTCATATGTTACAGGTCTACATACTGCCTCTATAAATTAGAATTTTGATGCTTGTCTACGAATCATGTTCGATTGTTTCATGATACCACCAGGATAAAAGCTAGATATATTTGGAACTTGCAGAACTGAAGCCATGGTTGGTGTTTTGCAAATATATGCTTAATAAAGGGATGATGCCACTTCCACCAAGCAGAACAATAACAAAGAACTGCCAATAATTGCTCAAATCAAGTAAAAGGAATACTGTCAACAAACTTGAACACAAAAATTTCAGGGCAGGTTCTTAAATAAAGATAAAGAAGAAAGAAAGAAAGAATAAAATTATGTAGACAAGAGACATTACACTCGGGCTCTGAGTGATTGTCTACAGGACAATATCAGTTGTAGGCTTACCATTAGGACCATGAATGTGCATTTAAAAAAAGAAAAAAAGAAAAAAAGAAGCGCCCCGGTTACAGTAGTCAAGCTGATTACGTCCCAGCCTTTACTGAACCTTACTAATTGAAATACAAGTGCAGAAGTCAAGACTAGCTCTGAATCTTATTTTATTTCTCAATACCTTTTTCATTATTTTGTGTCCAGGTGTATTGCTCATGACGTAAGATGAAAACCACCAACCGAAGGGAAAAACTAGGAATATAACTTCTAGAAAATAAGGTATTACATTATACCGTCCGTTTTTCATGCTGTGATCTCTTTTCAACTTATCATCTTCTTGGCAATCAAGTGTCTCAGTTTCATCAATTTGTAGCACCACCACGGGTGGATCAATCAATTGGTTCCCATCTTTGATTTGCAAAACCTCTCTAAAATACCCAGCAAAAACCTTGCAATTCTCATCAAGAATATCCTCATAACCCCTCTCCAAGTCTTTCAATTCCAATGTCTGATTGCGACTCATATTCTTCAATAATCTTGTCGGAGACACAACCACTGATTGCTCATCACTATCATAACCTGAAGCCAAATTCTGCGATACATTTGACAAAATTCGCGACCTCCGCTCATTGTACCATTCAAGAAAAGGAAGAAAATGAATAAGAAACAGTTCCTCGAACAGAACAGGTGCAATCTCCAATCTCGTCAATGAAGGGTTAGTTTGGAATACATCGAAAAGACTAATGGCAGCATCCGCAGAACGGTTAAAGTGGGAATAAATAAGGGATAAAAGGAAGGAAGAAAATGAGTTCTTGGGGTAAGATAAGAGAAGCTTTTCCGCAAGGCGGAGAGACGAAGATTTAATGGAAGGGTTAGTAGTGGTGAGCGCATTTTCAAGAGTTTCAGATGCTAGTTTCAGAGGTTTTAAAGTGACTTCTTCAGAGGGTTGAAGTTTTTGGAGGAAGGTGGAGAAAAGGCGGTGGCGGAGGTCGGATTGTGAGAGTACTTCTGAGAGGTAGGCGGTGGTCTGCTGAAGAATCTCAGCAGGAGCATCGGCAGTAGACATTGGGGTGGCGCCAGGAGTGGTGGCTGGATGTTGGCTCAGGAATTGAGCTGAGTCTCGAGTGGGGTTTATGTCTGGTAATCTTCCCGAGGTTGTTGGACTTAACAGGATTAACCGTCTCATCGCTGGCGCGAAAGCTCAGGGACGGCTCTACAAAATGACCGTTTTGCCCTTCTATTTTCCATCTCCTCCGTTTTGCTTGCATTTATGGGAGTTAGCGTGTAGACCTTTTGTTCAATGACAAAATTTAGTTGTTAAGGTGCTGCTTCAATTCAATTCTAAGGAGGACCGACCAATGATTTTGTATCCTAATTTTAGCTTATGGCTATGATTATTAGTCGAGTTCTATACGTATAAATATTGGGATTATGGTAATAGAAAAGACTTAAATGAATGGCTATAAAAAAATATGGCAAGAGACCTCAACGATTATTAAATTATTGCTTGCGTCGACTTTTAACCATCAAACAATTTTTCCTCACAAATTAGTCATTAAATTAACTAATTAGCACACCCGTGATCATTTCATCGATTATTGCTTTAATCTACAAATAGTTAGGACACATGTCAAATGCAAGGGTTTATTTATTCACCATGTATATATTTTTTTTATCAAAAACTGTTTCACGATCAAAAGTCGACACGAGTAATAATTTAATGGTCGTTGAGATTTTTTGTCCTAAAAAATAAATAGGATAGGCAAGGAGCCAAGAAAACAGACCTTGCCATTTAGGACAACAATATTTGGTCCTAAATTAGTTAGATAGTTTCAAGAAATGGTTTCAAGGAAAGATGTACATGTCATCCTAGCAAATATTAGTCATTGGTTACTCAGATAATTTCAGGAGTGAGATTTAAAGAACGTGATTTTTAACAGGCATTCATTGCATGACAAGATTTTAATACTTGCATTGTAGCAACCTTGTTACAAAATGGTATGGACAATGAACTTTACTATGCATATGCCATAATTATCTACTCCACAGCTGCTTGTTGAAGAACTATATTCACTCAAATCCCAAAAAATGGATGAAAAAAAGATTTTTGGGACTCTGGATTTGTGACAGGAGAAAATCCGGCAGCATGGAAGGTGCAGCAACTGAAAATTCTTCGTGCAAAGTTTTTAGATGGAAAATGAGAGGGCTAATTGGTAAATGAAACAGTTCAAAAATCGCGTACAGTTGTCAACTTATTGCTGGGAACTTGGCTGGACCAGGAAAAATAGGACTACTGGCGTAAACGTCACTGCCGCCCGGGCCGGCTGTGGCCGTCGGCGAACCATTCAAACATAAAAAAAAAAAAGAGTGTAAGATTGTAATGAAGCGTCCAAAAAACAAAAAGGCTCCAATGGGTACACCAACAGAAGCCGAAAACAATGTTGTGGACTTTGTCATTTTGGAGTTTATTCTAGAGGATTAGAGATCCAACCTTGAAAATGTCATTTTCCTCGTTTACGAGATCAGCGGTATAATATCCCAATTCAATGAATTTGATTTGAGTTTATAGTATGAATCTATCACCCTCAGTGTCCTCCCATCTCTGCCATTTGTTAAGGTAATAGCCTAATAGGTACAGCTGCAATAGATAATGGGAAAAAAAAAAGGGTTTTTTGTGAATGGTGTCATTGTTTACAAAATCTTGTTGTCTCAGGCTGCGAAGACTTGATGGCGAAGTAAATGATGAACCACCCTTCCATCTTATTTAATAATGTTGCAATAGTATACAGAGTTGCTGGAACATGAAGCCACAGAATCGGCCAATTAAGCAAATTGTGAAAATTTGTGAATGATGTAGTAAACGGTTCTCGACCAAGTTATACATATGCAATGATGTTGCACTTACGATACAACTTCTTCTGTATTATCATTAAACCATTTATAGGAAGCACTAGATTTTCCACAGGTTGCTAAAAGTGGTATCTCAGGCCCAAATCATTATGTTAATAGCTCTTAATATTCGGGATGTTTATATGAGTAAATTCTTAAATTGTGATGAAAAAAAAGTTTTTCTACAAGGGGGTAATTTTTGAAGTTAGTTCCAGGATTATGATCTTCGCATTTGTGAAATGCGAGTTCAAATACTTCGCATTTCACAGATGCGAGGTCAGTCTCTCAGAAAAAAAGGAAAAATAGCTCGCATTTGTCAAATGCGAGCTGTATTACCATTGCATTTGTCGAATGCGAAGTACTCAATCTGAACACAACACCCTTGAGGTCGACCACAATACGCGACCATGAGGTCGCGTATTCAGTGGTCACGATTACAACCTGCAACCGCAAAGCTAAAAACGCGACCCCATGGTCGCGTATTGATCCCTCGGACATAACAAAACGAATATGCGGTCAGTTTCTTCATTCTTCTTCTTAGTCTTCCTTGCGTTTTCTCTCTTCCAAACCCACCCAATTCACAAATCTTCATTTTTGCTGCATAATCTTACTAAAAGCCATCAACCCAACAGCTTTTGAGCATCATACAGCCTTTCTAACCGAGAAATTATCAAATCTTTTAATCTATAAGAAATATAACTTTTTTGTTATTTATATACAAACAATTACTAGTAGATAAAATTTTGTACTAAGAGCTCACATTTGCTAACTTCTAATTCGTGTGAGTTTTAAAATAAAAAAGGATTTATTGCTCTATGATAAATGTCAATGCAAAAACAAAAATGATTGTGTGCTCCTAATAAAAAAAAGCAAATTTTGAATATAATTTTCTAGGAATTTGCATTTATCAGATGCGAGATACAGTAAAGCCGAAAGCCTACTAGTTCGGTTAAGATTTATTGCCACAAATTATTATCAAGTATTGATGGCAATATTATGGGATCTTTTTTTTTTTCCAGTTTTGATGAATTTAGAGTCTTAAGTAGTAAAATTTGTAGAAATTTTCATTGCAAATTGTAAATCATTTTATAATTTGCAGTGAAATCATAAAGCAAGGGAAAATGGCATTACAACTGAAGCAAAAAGAAAAATCATGGCAAAATATAGATTCATGGAAAAATCATGGCCACCAAGAAGAAAACGTGACCACAATACGCGACCTCATTTAGGGGTCAGAAATCATGGTCGCGTATTACAACCTACACCCGCAAAAATCATTTAGGGGTCAGAAATATAGACCTTGCATTTGATAAATGCGAGGTTGCTGACCAAATGCGAGGTCTATATTTCTTTTTTCTTTTTTTTTTTTGGGTTTTGTTGGTCGCAAAATTCAAGGGACTTCGCATTCAGCAAATGTGAGCTCCATAAGCTCGCATTTGCTGAATGTGAAGACCCCTTGGACGGAATCTAGCACTCAAAATGCCCCCTTTGTAGAATTTTTTTAAAATTCATCGTAATGTTAGAAATTTCTCATGTTTATATGTTGACGGACAAATTCCGACTGCTTTATCGCGCCAGAGAGAAGTTTGTGAATGGAGGAAGCTTTCAATTCATAAGTCTACAGGAACTAAGGATTCAGTAAAGAAATGAATTTAAGCAAAACAACGACTGCATTATGAGCTGCCAACGGAGCAAAAATTGCAGCTTCATTGGATGTAGAAGAACCACCACCAGCCAGATCTGACAGTGCTCTGATTGTTAGGAAAGGAGTCCTTTGCTGCAGACACACGAGTGCAATTGCTGCGCTTTCCATGTCAATTGCTGTTGCATTGAACTTTGTATACACGAATTCGCGATAAGCAACATTGTCAACGAACACATTTGCACTAATCCCTCTTTCCACCCTAGTCACCAGCGGCCTTCTTGGTAAACAGGTTGAATTCAAGCAGCCTTCGAGCTTTATTCCCTTTTCAAACAAGGCATTTGGCAGAATGAATTTTCAAGTTCCTCAGCTAAAGAAAAATTGAGGATTTAATGAACTGAGTTCAAATTGAGTGAAAGAAATGGAGGCACCTCAAGTTTCTCAGCAAGTGAAAAATATAATTCATTGACAGGAATCCAAAAGGCATGTTGCCTGATTTCAGGATATCCATCTACCGGAAAAACTTCTTCCGGTTGATACCAAACATTGTTTAGAAGGTTTTGGTCTTTCACGTTACTGTTGAAATCAGAGAGCTCGAGGTAGCCAACACTTCTTGTGTAGTCTCCATTGGACTCTAAAGATAGTTTATCTTCAGGTCCATCCCCATACCTCTGCTCAGTTTAAAAATGGTGACAAGGAGAAAGATCATCAGGTAGTAGTTTCGTGCAAAAAGAATATGTTTATAGTTTTCAGGAACGCAATCATTAGCGGGAATTCAGCAAGGAAACTTAAGCCGACAACGACAATTTACGTTGGCAAAAAGATAAATGAATGAGTGAATGAGACAGACAAAGAATTTCTGTGCTACGCGACCTGCAAGCCAGACAGTCTATTTTCTCTTTGACTAGTTCTGAAACGATTGAGAGCGATGGAGGTAATTGAAACCGGTGTGATTTTCTTACCTGCCAGTTCCAGAGGCCCGTATGTGCCCAATACTGTGGGATGGTAACATCACCTATTTGCAATTGAGGATTGGCATTTTCTGCAATACCAATGTGAAGAATTCCCTTGATCTTGAATAGACTTAACAACAACTCTGTGGATACACCTGCATTCAACTATGTAATAAACATTTCAAATGGAATTCTTCATGCTACTCAAACTGAGGAGAAAAAAAAATGCTACTCAAAATGCATTTTGGCCCCCCGGAAATGTGCCCTCTTCTCATTTTGCCTTCAAAGTTATTGTTTTGACTCCAAAAGAAAAAAAAGACATCAACCATGTATTCAACCAGCATACATGGCTCGAGTTTAAAAGGATAATCAGTGTAAATTAGCACTCACCTAGGTATGCATCAGCCACTCAAATCGAATCAACATGAAACAAAACACAGCATATTTCGAGAGGGTAAATTGCAATTTATCCCAAAAGCAATCCAATCAATGAAGATGAAAGAAATTATAAAACAATACCATGCTTAATCCTGTCATGACCACAATGACCCTTTTATTTTCCACCTTCCCAATCCGAAACCTTCTTCCTGTTGGAAACAACGAACAAATGCATCATCATCTGCTAACTATATACAGTGATGAAGAATTTAGAGTTGGCTGATATGAATGACTTGTCCAGCATCAGATCAAATTCACGTACCACCAAGTAAAACAAAATTTATGTCTCCCTCGCTACTTTCCATAAAAGGTTGAAACATTAGTTAGCTCGGAGAATTTGTCAGCTTGTATATTTCGTTACTCCAGCAGGAAAAATGAAACTAAGTTACTAACTAAGTTCAATCAAGATCACGGGAATGTTGTATTACCAGCAACATCAATGTAAGGAAGCTTGTCGTGCGGGACAAAACTTGGAGATTGGAGAAGAGGGCTCATCTCAAAACTGTTTGGGACTACAATGCCCAAGTATGGACCCTCCTGGTTAACTCTCCTGATGTTTGCCCATGCATAATCGGAAACTGCAGCATTTGCTGATCGAATAACATTAACACTTGCTAATATCACAAGCCATTCCAGCAGGAACATGACTAACATAAAAGGTCTGTACATCTTCTACTCTCAGCCCAAGGATTCCTGAAGGAGAAGACCTTGTTCATATTTGTACTAGCTAGTAGAAGTCTTGGGTCGTTGATAATTGAATGGCGGACCCTAAAGCCTAGCAGGAATAATCAAATCAAAACATGGTGCCCCACGGAAGAAAAAAGAGCCAGACAAAGAGATTCTTACAATGCTAACTGCCAATTAATTAGCCAGTTCGATACTAGCATAATTAATTTGGCAGTATAGCTACAAAAAGCAATAGGAAGTTGTTCATCTTTTACTTTGTTTCTGTGTTATGTGTCGGTATAGGATATTATTTTCCTTATTAAGCTAGAAAATTAGTTATTTGACGTGAAAAGTTTAAAATATGCGCTCGGATAGAGGCCAAGTTCTAGATAAACTTCCAAAAAATCTTCCAAAAAATCGAAATTTGTAAAATTTATGGTATTAATTTTTTGAAGTCTATAAAAAGCTTAATTAAGTCTGAGTTGTCGTTTGCCGATCCTGCAATGTAGCTGAAATTAGGGCCTAATTTTGGTTCTTGGAGACAACTTCTTCATCATTTTCTACTGTCAGACGGATGATAAAATACATATAATCCCTCAAAAAAGAAGCCTCAAATGTAGTAAAAGAACGGGAATGGGTTTAGTCCAAGAAGGTTTTTTTCTGCATGTTGATCATATTACATCTATCTATATCGATCCGACTTGTCAGCATTTAGCAATTCTCTTCTGCATCGAACTTATTCGCATAGGTAGATTCTTATCTGCACATTCTTCGTAAATTAAGCCTGGTATAAGTACTTTTTCTACTTCTTAGTGTGCAATTTTAAATTTATAAACTATATTTATCTGTGATTTAGTTTAAAATTATAATAAAATTGCTCTAAAGTTGACTATTTGATAAAACAAATGCAAAATTTAGTGTAAAACCCGTAAAAAATAATTTTTGATAATAACTGTTTTGTCTTGGAAATAGTTAGTTTTTGATCAACCGAAAAAGGTTTTTTTTTTTTTTGTCAATTTTGAACTTCGTTTATTTTTTCACTAGAGAGTTGACACAGACTGAATTCTCACAAATTTCATTCTATGTTCAAAAAATATACATTTTTCTTGTTAGACTTCTACACTTTCACATTTTAAATGACAGATTCAGGATAGGATTCGTTCAAAATGGTTGAAGTATGTGGCATAAATAAAATGATTTAAGATTGTATCCTAGAAAAAAAAAAAAAAAAGAATGGACAGGGGAGCTGATGCGAGACGCGGAAGCTACTTCGGATCTAGAGGAACACGATGAAGATTTGACGGAGTTGAACCCGAACTTGGACCACTCAAGAACAGATTTAACGGTAGAGGACGCCACAATCAAGTATGTGTGCTTGATTGATAAGTCAAGAACAGCCTAGGATCAACTCTAGGATGTTCAACTTAGCTTTTACAAGCTAAGGGAATTTGCCACAAGGAATGGACGAAATTCTGGAAATTTTATTCAATACTCTCAAAAACTGAATGTAACATGCGGCTTGAGGCTATTAATAGCCGTAACTAAGACCTAATAAACTGGAAAAATAACAAGGAAAGTTCGGCCAGCCCCTTGGGCCTTCACTTGACCGAAAGCTAGCCCAACTAACTAAGGAAAGTTCGGCTCAGCGAGGGTACTTAACTGCGGCTCAGCCCACCGTTTGGAGCTTGGACACTTGCATCTTCAATTGTAAGCAGCATTTTAGTAGTCGTGCAAGGATATTCCAACTCAATCCCTTCAATGCTCGGTTTCTCTTGGTTTTGGATAGCACGTACCAAGGCTTGGAGGGACTCCTTGAATCTCTTAGCTCGTGCTCGTGTCACTGTGCCTTGGGGCACCTTCACAGGGTCTACTTGTACACTTTGGGCCTCGTGCTCCACCGCATCATTCCCCTCCTCTTGAAAAGGATTTGTCCTCAAATCTAGATGGGGATGTCGACAGTGCGTTTGGAGGTCAACCACGTTGGGAACAAATGAAAGGTCACGAGCCAAGTTAAATGCCGTTTGGTCAGTTTCATGAGGCCCTCAAACAAGGACATGCGCCAAGATAGGAAAAAGCTTGTGTAAGGCTCACGAAACTTCCAGGTAGCAATCCAAAGCTCTCTAATCAACCTTCGGCCATGGATTGTCTTATTGTCACGTGACATAAGTGGCAGCAATGAAGTGAAATGCACTCCATACGAATCGCATGAATTTGCACAAGTTGGGGTTGGTGAAGTAAGCTCGTGGTGACTAGCTTTTGGACATGTGAAGAAGCACGAACGTGCACCACTTGCAGCAGGGATAAGCACGAAATCGGGTTGCAAGTCTTTAGCCGTAGTTGGAAAATTGTGGACAGCGTTACAACCTATGAAAACAAAATAACCTTCAACTTGGAGCAATTCAGAAATCGGGTAAAGGACTAATGGGACATTATTAGCTAGATGGTAAGAAGGTGTAGAACGAGATTTAAATGAGAAAACTCCCTTTGACACTTCGATATTCCTTCCACCAATTGATTCAACTTGAGATTCCAGTGCTAGTCCTTGACACATAGGTAAAGAACAAGAAGTAGATTCTGGAATTTCCCTTTTAAGATGAGCTCGAATGAACCCTCCAATGGTGCGGACAGATTTGAATGGACATTGTTCCATGAATTGATACCAAAGAGATTTAGTTCCTAGAAGACCAACTCCATGGAAACTCGCAAAGTGTCCAAGTGACTTCGGGATGGAACATGCCATGATCAACTCTACTTGACTTTGTGTAACTTGAACAAAAGAAGAGGTGCTAAACAAAACACATGTTAGCCGGTTAGCAAACAAAATGGTCACACTTTCAGCCTTTGTAAACACGGCCAACTCCTCCTTTTTACTCTTCACTAAGGCCAAATTATTCTTGTCTTTTTCCACTCCATTCTTCTCGGACCATTGCTCACGCATTGTACATGAGGTTTGATTTTCATTGTCTAGCTCATGTTCATGGCTCAGTTGTAACTCATTCATATTTGGCTCTTCAATCAACGAGGGACTAGGATGAATTTTCCCTTTATTACCACCGGTTGGCACATGGTTAAGTTGCTCCAGGTGTGAATCCAGCACTTGGCTAAGTCTTTCCATCATATCATCAATCAATGCTTCAGTCCGACGTTCGAATTTATCCATTGATTCACGAAGCTTTGACTCAATTCGAAAATTCTCGAGCCCTTCGTCTTGATTGTCAAGACACTTCTTAGATGAACCTTGTTTGCTTGAAGTTGACCTTGATTTAGATGCTCTACGCAAACTGCTTTGCTCCTTCTCATACTCATCACAATCTTGTTTATACCTTTCATACACACACAAAGCACGGTGGCGTTGCATCTCCTCCCGGAGTGAATGATACCCACATTGTGAACTGGATTGCATGGGGCTAAAGTACTTGGAGGTACTTCGCTTGGGACCTCTCCTCTTGAAAGGTTCGGTCTCCATGAATTCTTGATTGTATGAGCAAGATGCAACTCTAGTGGCCATGACTATGTGACCTGCAAAACGGTTAGTAGTGCAAAGGAATTTTCCTCCCACACATGGCTTACAATTGTAGTTTGATGTCCATGGTTTGTTCACCAACTTCACTAGACATATTTAGTCCACCTGCAAAATAAATAAACAAAAACGAGTTCCTTGCTCTCTTTTTTTTTTTTTTTTAAATACGATGTATAGGTCACTCACACTCGTATTTCACTCAAGTGTATCACTCTCTAATAATCTTACCAAGCAATTCCTTGGCTTGCTAGTTGCTTGGTTGAACAAACTAGGTGTTACCGCAGTATACGTTCTTGACTAGTCAACAAGTGACACACAAGCTAGTAGAAATAAATGGAGGTGTATGACTGACGACCTAGACACGACTCAAGACTCAGAATATAGCTGGACAATAACTAACGACTCAAAAGAAAGTAAGACAATTAACTTGAATGCTGAAATTTTGAAAATCCTAGAAAACTCTACCCGAAACCCAATTTTCTGGAATTTGTTGAGCTGCTGGTCCGTGGTCTTTTTGGTATGGGTTTTGGAGTATTTTGGGTGGCCTTAGGCTACTCAAATAATGGGCAATCTACTACCTAAAACTCAGCCCAATCGGGTGTCACAATTGCTCCAACGGTTTTAGGAAAATTCAAGAATTCAAGATTCGGAAATTGGAAAGTTTGATCTGATTTGGACACTTGGGGTTGCCAAGGATTGGAAACCTTGGAGTTTGGTCAGATTTGGGAGTCCCAAGTGGTCCAAATTCGAAATTTTGGGGCTGGTCAGATTTGGAAGTCAGATTTTGCACCAAATTTGGTAAACTTGTAGGCTGTCAAGAATTGGATGTTGTTCAGATTTGGAAGTCCAAGTTTGAATCAGATTTGGTGGCTTGAAGGCTGACCAAGACTAGGGCTGTTCAGATTTGAAAGTCCAAGTTTGAATCAGATTTGGTAAAACTTGAAGGCTGGTCAAGAATTGGAAACTAGAGCCGTCTTTCTTGAAAATTTTTTTTTTGACCTTTGAATCAGATTTGGTAAAACTTGAAGGCTGGTCAAGAATTGGAAACTAGAGCCGTCTTTCTTGAAATTTTTTTTTGACTTCTGTTGGGGTGTTTTCACACAATAGCCAGCTAGTTTAGACCACAATTTCACAGCAATTAACGTAAACAACTTGGACAGATTTGGTTTCAAGATCAAAGTTCCATGAAAACAAGAACACGGTTGAAGGTTTATTTCAGGTTTCAAGACTGCCAAGATTAACCTCTTTGATCCAAGAAGCTCAAGACTTCCCCAATAAGGTTTTGATGTTCGAGTTTTGCAAAGCAACAACACAAAGGTTCAAGAAACAAGTGCAAACAGATTCGGCAACCCAGCAATTAATTCCAGCAACGACTCAAGGGAATGACAATAAGGTATGCAACACAAGAGATTTTTTTTTTTCTGGATTTAAACAGAACATAAACACAAGACAAAACTGGACAGAAAATTTCGGACAACAACTAAACAACAAAGACAGATTTCTGACAAGGAAACAACCAAGACAGATTTCGGACTTGACAAACCCGAGCACTTGAGCTACGAATTTAGAAGACTAAAATAGATCTAAAAACGATAAAAAAGGATATTCGTGATACCTCTAACTAGCTCTGATACCAGCTGATGCGAGACGCGGAAGCTACTTCGGATCTAGAGGAACACGATGAAGATTTGACGGAGTTGAACCCGAACTTGGACCACTCAAGAACAGATTTAACGGTAGAGGACGCCACAATCAAGTATGTGTGCTTGATTGATAAGTCAAGAACAGCCTAGGATCGACTCTAGGATGTTCAACTTAGCTTTCACAAGCTAAGGGAATTTGCCACAAGGGATGGACGAAATTCTGGAAATTTTATTCAATACTCTCAAAAACTGAATGTAACATGCGGCTTGAGGCTATTAATAGCCGTAACTAAGACCTAATAAACTGGAAAAATAACAAGGAAAGTTCGGCCAGCCCCTTGGGCCTTCACTTGACCGAAAGCTAGCCCAACTAACTAAGGAAAGTTCGGCTCAGCGAGGGTACTTAACTGCGGCTCAGCCCACCGTTTGGAGCTTGGACACTTGCATCTTCAATTGTAAGCAGCATTTTAGTAGTCGTGCAAGGATATTCCAACTCAATCCCTTCAATGCTCGGTTTCTCTTGGTTTTGGATAGCACGTACCAAGGCTTGGAGGGACTCCTTGAATCTCTTAGCTCGTGCTCGTGTCACTGTGCCTTGGGGCACCTTCACAGGGTCTACTTGTACACTTTGGGCCTCGTAAATCCACCGCATCAGGAGCTTTCTAATTGGTATAGATATCGATATTGACATTGATATAGATTAAAAAAGCGTAAAATACCAAAAAACTCCCTGTGATTTGATAAATGTTCAATTTAACTTCCTCTAGTTTGGAAACCTACACTATAACTCCCTGTAGTGTTGACTAAATTGAAAATTGGACATAAAGCATCCAATCTAACAGTTGCGTGTGAAATGTCAATATTGCTCCTACTATATGTAAGATGCTTTCCATTCAATTTTCAATTTAGTCGAAATCAAAAGGAGTTATAATGTAATTTTTCAAACTAGAGGGAGTTAAATTGAACATTTAACAAATCATAGGGAGTTCATTTATATATGGGCAATATTGATATTTCACGCATAACCGTTAGATTGGATGTTTTCCGTCCAATTTTCAAATTAGTTGAAACCACAGAGAGTTATAGTGCAGATTTTCAAACCAGAGGGAGTTAAATTAAACATTTAGTAAACCACAAGGAGTTTTTTGGTATTTTACCCATTAAAAAACTAACACATATTTGACCGAAATACAAAACAAACACATGGATTGATTACCAACACTAAAGACGAGGAATTGGGCCCAAAGTTTATTGATGAGACACTCTAATTTGAGAAGCAACCCGCTATTTCCAGACCAACTGGGGCCAATGTTCTTAAACAGAACGGGATTCATTTCTTTGCCTACCAATCAAGGCCTTCAGGGCCCGTACATTCTTCATACCACTCGTCAAGACAGTGTGGGCCTGACCTTATTTGACGTACATTTTTTGTAAAAGTTATTGAGAAAAAATGTAGTAATTACCGAAAAACTAATTCAAAAATATCCTCACATTGTTCAATAAGAAAATAATTCTTTGAATAGTTGGACCCGAATTGTAATACTTCGCACATGCTGCATGAATGTAAACGTGAGTGACACAAAAGAATAACTTGCAAGTCTAAAAGAGTACTTGTTCAACAATTTCCGTCAAAGAATCTAAATTCTAAATTTAAAGCAATAATGGGAAAAGTTAATTTACCAAGCCAAAAGTTTGTGAATGGTGAAAGACTTTCCAATGATTTATCAGAAATTACCTTCATCTTGTTCTTAAGATTTTAAAAAATTTTCGTTTTTGGACATATAGTTTAGGCTTCATCTGGTTGATTCAAAAAATTTAATTTTGACACATTTTTCAACTGTTTTTTTATTTCACAAACGCATTCAGCTCACCTAAAAAAGAATTCCTTTCATAGAATCATTCAAACATCACGCAAGAAAGACAACCACAGCTTTAAAAATTAGAAGTATATATATCAGCATATTTGTTAATGTCCAATAAATCTTATAATGGGAGATAATTAAACTTCAGGTAATTTACCTGATAAAGTTTTAAAGGATGAGGAGAAATTCGTTTCGCTATAGTTTACACCTGATAAATTTCAACTTTCTCACAGAAGTTAATGAGCGTAATAATTAATGAAGAAACAATTATTCAGATCGAGTTACACTCATTGACACAAGAAAAGAGGAGTGTTGCAATCATTAATTCGTGGGAAGATGAAGCTATGGTAAATATTATCGTACACGGCAGCATGCTTAGGGGAATGTGAGGTATTTTTAATCATCAAGATTCCCATAATCCTTTTGAGGTAATGGTTGGAAAGCATTTGGAAACTTAAAAGCCACTTTAATCCGTTATTATGTAAAACCAGACTTCTTCCTAGAGAATCATATCGTCCCTATATATGCAAAGAAACTGGCACGTTATAAATAAACGTATCATCAAGGGATAATGTCCCAATTAACCTGTCTGCATCTTTGTTTTGTCCCTGATCTTTGAAAGCCAACTAGTCGTGGTCCACACAAATGTGATCCGATTCCTAATTAAACAGTGAGATTGATTAGTTCGCTTTCAAGTAGTTAAAATCCCACAAGTGTTCACGTACTTTGCAATCGATCGGCAGGAGATTAGCATAGAGTAATTAATAATCCATTAGTCATCCAAGGGCTGAGCTAGAAATTATGAGGCAAAAATGCTGAGCAGCATTTTGATTAATTAATCATAATGGAAAAAGGGCATATACACGAAAGGCACTGTCTCGGCCATGGGAATAAGAAAAGAACTAAATAACCATAATTAATTAAGTATCTCCTGATTGAAACGAAGTTCTACTTAAAAGGACTTGATGTTGCAAGGCATAAATTAGCAAGTACGTGTTACAGCACACCACCCAAATGTGAAAAGATACATAGCATCATGAGCAATCAACCTTATAAACTTTGGGCAGATTGACTGCTCATGATGTTATATCATGTACGTCTACCAAGTCCTCGTCTCTCGTGTGCTGCCACCAATAACATAGTAACATATTTGCTGGTTTATCGGAAACCTCCACCAAGAGCTGGTGCCCAATAATCCGCTCCATTGTCACTCCCAACTTGTAGTGTGCAGGATATTGGTACTAGGCACAGCCCTCTACTCCTCAAGTCCTTCTTTACTTCCTCCTCAGAATCCTAGTTACGTTGTATTTCAATACAAAGAAATCAATAGACAGAAACTAACATGTTTTCTTTTAATCTTATCAAGATTCCAATTCAAAAATGTAATCTTTTTTTTTTTTTTTCCCTTTTGGGTGTGTTGCAATACCTGCTCACAAGCTGCCTTCCTCTTCATGCAGTTGTCATTCAAAAGCTGCATTATACACCAGATATCCCCTCCCGTTAAAAAAAAAAAAAAGAAAGGGTTCTTTTAGACTTTTGAATTGAATGTTCAACCATAGTAGACCAAAATTTATCTTTCAAGTGGCACCATGCTAAGATCAAAGCGTACAAAGCTGACGGAAGGGTTAATTATGCTTTCAAGGCATCTTTTACGGAAAAGAGAGGACAGTGAATTCGTAGCTTTTCCAGAACAAGCAACGCTTTCCCTAAATGCCTATACAAGTTAAAAGATCCAATAAAGCTTACCTGCCCAGGGTCTTCAGGGAATAAACAATTCCTCTCCCCTTGAGCCTGAAGAAAGTGGGGAAACAATCATTAATCAATTAATGGTACGTCAAACATTCATATATACAGACTCATGCGTCACATGCTTATATGTACATTCCTACCAGATATGCACATGCAGATTGCAGAACTCTCATGAAAAAGAAGAGGAAGGGAGTTAAGAATGAAGGGTTTTCAATTCTTTATTTTTTTAAAGAAAATAAGTGGAGGGAAAAATGGGGCAACAGCAATCAAAATCCTCATTGACGAGAAACTAGCTAGGGAAGTCCTTGAACTAATGAGCTATATTCGATTCTCATGTTAATCAAGTTTTTAATGCTTTGGAAATTAATTAATTAAGAAAAGCTGGGACGACTTGGCCCTTAAGATAGTATTATTCTTACAGATTGTTGTTGCCTCACATTCCCTGATTTACTGCCCAGGTACGGTGAGCTGAGGGCCTGCAAAATTCAATGGGGAATATATTTTTGAGAACTCCAATGACTGCTAAAGAATGGAAAAGTCTAAAAAAGAAACCAGCTGAGAACTGGTCCACTGGTGGTTCCTTTATAAGTTCAAGTATGTGCCATCACAAGTTCAGCATGGTAGTTTGTGAAAACGAAAGAGGAAGAAACATCACCTCAATTTGGCTCTGAAGGAATCTAATGTATCCAATAGCCTCTAACAAGACAGATGCCGTGTCTGTCTGCCAAAAACAAAAGCAAAAAGATAGAATTTTAAAAAAGCCCACCAAAATAATTCTCTTGTGTGTCTTCTTTTATGCTTAAAGAAAAACTGGCACATAAGCAATGAAAACCCTACATGATGGAAAAAAAAGGGAAAGTAGAAAGACAAGTGTCATCCCCACAGACAAGTACTACTTCTTTCTATGAATTTCATCCAAAAATAATAATAATAATGATAAAGAAGAAGAAGATTCTAGCTAGATAGGTATGTTTTAAACCATACAAATGTGCTAAATCTAGGTTGTTTGTTAGTTAAATTAATTGCTTGGAGTGTTAGAGCTTACCTTCCCAAATGGGGAAACTAGCTGGTGAAGGGCTGTTATTCTGTCCCCCAGTTTTTCTTTCCTCACCTGTGTTTCCAAACATGATATCACAAAAGAGATCAAGTCACAACTTGCTTGGAATTATTGTTATTTCACATTCTATCTAGTTAGATCATCTTGTGTGGATGTAATTCGTGAGAAAAGATGGGAAAAGAATCTTCATGCTCGGAAAAAAAGACAATCAGTAAAGACAACAATTATAGTCCAAAGACAACTTAAGAGATAGAGATAGTTTAGCTACAGCGGAAAATGAAAAACAGGGAAAAAGAATAGGGGATGTGAAAACTTACGAGCGAATCAATTCAACTGATCTTTATATTACCTTAAATGAAGACTGAGTTGAAGATGGCTGAACCCTAGCCTTCTTCGATGCCCCACCAATCGCTGTGCTGTTGCACTTCACAGGAAACAAAAATGTTTACTCTTGCAGTTTTCAGTCAAATTAATTTAAATATCTATATGAGAGAAAATAATGGGATTAAAGGCGATGAATTGGTTAATTTGCAAAGTTGAAGAACATATATATACACACACACACACATATTTCTCCTTTTTGGTACCTCTGAGGATCGATCCGGTGGAGGATGCCTCCCGTCAGACTTACTGCTAGAAAAGTCCAACATGTTACTGCTTAAAGTGGTAACGCATGAGGTGGGAGATGAGACTGGCATCATTTGGGACCATGTAGTTTTTGCAGCATGGAATTCTGCATTTTCATGTCCATACAT
The DNA here is from genome assembly GCF_003713205.1 of Coffea eugenioides. NCBI lineage: Eukaryota > Viridiplantae > Streptophyta > Magnoliopsida > Gentianales > Rubiaceae > Coffea > Coffea eugenioides. The sequence continues at coordinate 9,344,248 of NC_040040.1, forward strand.
ATTATAGGCGCCATTTGCGGCTGAATTCTCTTGCTTCACATGATCAACTATATTGGACCCGTTTGGAGGTTGCTGCTGCAACAGTTGCTCTTCCCAGTTCTCCAATGTCTTCTTAGCATGCATCACACCAGATTTATTCTGATCTTGATCTTCCGCCACCAAGCCACCCCTGTAGAACCCATATAGATGGATAACAACTGCTGAGTATAAATTAGCATGACTCCAATTTGAAGTACAAAATTCAACTGTACTAACTTGACAGGCGCACACAGTCACGCACAGGGCAAAGAGGAGAGAAAGCATATATACAAGATTTCTTCTTACTTCAAAAAGTTTTTAGATCAAACCACATGCAAGTAAAATTCATACGGAAAAGTAGATATGACGGTGTCAATATTAACTCAAAAAAGGGAAAAGGAAGAAACTGAAGAAATCTAAGGGGAGGAAAAAAAAAGAAAAGAAAAATCCCAAGGGATACATAGGAGACGCAAGGAAGAAAGATTGAGAACATCTGCTCTCTTTTTTTCCTTTCCTTTTATTTTTTGGGTAGAAACAAGCATGAAAACTAATAGTAAGTAAATATGTTGCATGAACCTTAAGAAGATCGTCTACTGCTAGTGTTTTTCTTTTTAACTCGTCTAGACAGACAGTAGAGAGAGATCACTGAGAGGGAGGGAGACTTTACAAGAGGAGTTGACTCCATGACTCAGGAAGCTCCTGGTTATCAGCCCACGAAGATGGAGGAGGCGGAGGCATGTATTGAGGGAATAGATTGGGAGGAGGAGCCAAAAAAGAAGAAGGTTGTTGAGAGGGAGGCCTCATGTTATTGAGGTTCCACCAGTTAGGGCTTCCGGCCATCATTTGCTGAACCGGGGAGCTCTGTAGAAGATGACCTCTATTCATCGTTTCCTCTCAAGAAACGACGACTGACCCCAAAGAGAGATTTGGGAGATTTTCTTAAGAATCCCCTAGCTCCTTCTCTTTTTTCACTTTACTTTTCTTGAAGCTGCTCCCAAGACAAAAAAAGAGAAATAAAAGCTTTGTAGAAAACTTTAAGAAGTCTTCCTGGTCTTGATTAAGTATTAGAGTAGAGGAACAAGGAAGAAGCTCTCTTAACTTTCTCAAAGACTTTGATGGAGAGAGAGAAAAATTTTGAAATCATGGGGTTTTGAGAACCTTTGTCTTTTCATCCTCCCTTTCTCTCCTTTCTTTATTAGTAGCTTTCTCTTTTCTTTCTTCCCCTTTCTTTATTGTTTTTCTTTTCTTTCTCTCTTGCTAGCTTTTGCTTTATCATCAAAGTGGGTAGAAAAAGGGAGTGGCAATTCTCGCCAAGTAAAAAGCTTGTAAGGGAAAGAAAATGGATCCTGCTATTCTCACCTCTAATAGCACCATCTCTTCATCCCTCAACCGTACATCACTTTCAATCCATACTTGTACTTTAATTCCTTGGGTAAATCTCAGCGTCTTTTGGATGGTTAAGCTAATTAAATCCCACTCAGCTGCCAAATTGCCGAAAAAGTCTGGCCTATAAAATGCTGCGTATACTAATGGTTCTCTCGTCTTTTCGTTTTCTTCGTCCAAGTCTATGTCTATACCACAGTGAAGTCAAAAATTCGAGGTTGGACAGCAGGACCAATTGTACAAGGAAAAAGAAATATAGTAATAAGAAATTTCCTTCTTAGGTCGTCTCGCTTGTACGGGCAGTCCACAGATATGCAAATGAATTATGTACCCCGAAATAATACTTACCATACGCAGCTATAATTTTCCTTTAGTTACACTTATTAACGCTTTTGAGGGTACTCTTGATTGCAGTCTTTAGGGCCTTATAGAATTTTGCAAAGACAATCTGCATGCCACATAGTTGCAGGATTTCATTTTAGTGGTTAAAATTACTGGAGAGCACTAAAATGCAAACATCGACAAAAGCGTATAACATCTATTAATTTAGATAAATGGAATTTGTATATTATTATGTGTAAGCTTCAACATTTGATTGGAGGAAGAGGAGGGTTAGGTTGGGTGGTAATATGGAAGAAATCGTAAATACGAGATCCTGCATTTTAGACCTCCTATTTACAAAAAAAAAAAAAAAATTAGCATTTGATGATCGATAAAGATAGTTTTGCACAAAAAAAATATCTGTTAATTTAAATAAATTTAAAAACACGTGATAATTGCAGGAGAATTTTTTTTTTTTTTGGGTCGTAGCAGGATAATTACTCTAATAAAGTTTCATCTTTCATTATGCGAAAAATGGTAAATGGAAGTAAGAAAGTATATAAACCGCATGCAGCTTTTCATTGTTCTTTTTTTTTTTTAACCTATTTTTACCTTTTGTTAAATTTCTCATCTAAGTTGTTTTTCAAGCTATAGAAACTAAATGGCCAGGGCATCAGTTCAAATTAGTGCATGCGATTGAAAAGTCCGTATCAAAGGCATTCAATGAATTAAATGAAAAATATACTGTATGTTGCATGTAGGATGATCCATTTACGTAAATATCAGTGAAACACAACATGTTGCTTTTTCCAGTATTTGCAAAAGCACACACGTAACTTTGTTCTTCAAGACAGTTCATGTTAACAAACAGAAATTTGACATAAATACGCTGTGTCCTCATAATTGTGATCTCCCAAGACACACTATACCAATTGAGGAAAAGAAAAAGGACGTCAAGCGTTGCCAAAGATCATCTACTATGTAGTAACAATAATAATGACACTAGTTACTTGGCAATGGATCAAAACCTCCTCCCTTTATCTCTCACTCTCTCTCTTTTTTTTTTTTTTTTGTTCCTTCAACTTTTATCAATTCTATCATGCTTTTTATCCTAAGAAGTTCTGATACACCACTATGAAAACTGCATAAATCTAGAAAATATATATGACATTATAATTTTTTAGATAATGAAGATTACGCTAATTGAGCAAATCTAGAAAATACCCTTCCCCTCTTTTACATATTTTTGGACAAAATCATTTGTTAATTCTGATCTCCAACACTAAAGCAAAAATCTATGTGAGTCAATGACTCTAGCTAGTTTCTTTAAATCACCTCTGCAAGTGATAATTTTGGATGGTTTATACAAGAACAGATAACAAAGTTATCGGCCAGAATTTAACCAGCTGATCAACCGTGTTGGGTCCACACACCAAGGATAAATGAAACTCCCAGGTTCCTAAGTAAAATTCAGAGCAGTTGATGCATATATAGTAAAGATTGTGTATGCCAGTTATATAAAATCATCCGGTGAAGCTGATCATGATCATCTCATAAGTGTCGGTGTTATTATAAAGTTAGCTATCTTCGCATTGAAAACCAAACTCTTGTACATGGGCTGCATCAAAGTATAAGGTGAATGATATATAGTTTGCGCAATCATATTCTTGACCTTATTGATTTGTAGGCTTCCTCGCCATGTATGATTATCCTAAAGTACTCTAAACGATAGGGGGAAGAAGTACAAGAATCCAACAGTTCACAAAGTTTCACTTTCAACTGGTCATAGTAAAGCGTTTTTTGGATATTTACCTAACTTAACGAATCACTAAATTTGCCAAGATGTGATTGGCCAGCCCTTGTTTCTTTTTTTTTTTTTTTGTGTTTAAAACTGCATGAAAAAGAAGTGAATTCATATAATATTTGTTTATAATTAGAAATTGGAAGAGTATTCATTTTGTGTTAAAACTTAAAAAGAGTGTTTTAAATAAATGAAGGCTGCTTCAGGAGAGTACTTTAAAAGACAAAATTGGAAAAGAAAAACTGTTTGTAGATCCATTCATTTTCAGCCCAGTAAACACAGGGCGGACACTAAAAGCAAATGACAGACACGAGTATAGGTTTCATTCCCATAGTCTATCGCTATCCTGTCGTCGCGTAAAGTCGTAAACATTAACATTGAGAGGTTTACATTAATGAATTTTCTACCGATCTTAAGGATCATATAATTCTTCAAAAACCCAAGTGCTGCTAACTGCTAACAGGTACCAACCCATTCAACAAACAAACGCCAAGCCGGACAGGAAGAATACAAGAGTGATTATACTACAATAAAATTATTCTCTTGCCATAATTTAAGGAATATTTACATTCCGAACGTTTCCCTAGACCCAAATCTGATGGAGCTAGAGAACAAAGGAACCCTTAAATCTAGAGGGAGTGTGACTAGGAAAATGGGTATTCTTTATGGGTTTGAGTGAGAGGGTATTAAGGGGGCGCCAGTAATGAGATGTCTGGTCCGTACTGCTAAAATCTTTGTCGGGGGTTCCCTGTCTTATCCTACGCACACCCTTGTAATTCCCCCCTTCATTTTATTCCCATCTTCTTGTCCCCATTTTCCATCCCATTCCAAGAAACAAACCCCTCCTGCTTGTCCTCTTTCTCAGTTCATATTCCCATATATGCATGCACCCATCTCTCTTCCTGTTGCCTACGGAGAGATTGTACTGTAGATGTCTGCGCCATAATTTTTTTTTTTTTTTTGCAAGAAATCTTTTACTTACCAATATCTGTCGTTCAACATTCTATGTTCAACTTTCAAATACTTGACTGTAATTATTTACCCAATTCACAGACGAGGAGTTAATCTATTTGATTTACCAGCAAATAGGAATGAACATTGCATTGCAAAATGGAGGATGGACTTCCTATGCAAAAGCTATTATTGTAGTAGACAACTACACGTATGGTCTTCTTTTCCCAAAAAGAAAAAAGGATATCAAGAAAAATACGTTATACTTGTGGAATGTATTTTTCTTGGAATTATGAGTCTCGACGGTCCCTGTCAACTGATTTTGAGTGTTACTTCAAAATTACGACAGCTTTGCAATTAGTCATACCTGGGATACTATGTCGGTCAGTTAGAGTTGGTAAAATTAATTAACCTGTGATGAGAGAGAGGTTTGGTTTTGTTTCTTTCTGAAAAAAAGACATAAAGTATTGACGTGATGCATGTTTTTGTTTGGCATGATGATTTAATAAATTGACTACCAAATCATGAGAATTATGGTGGTATTTATGGTCAATTAACAATGTATAATGAATTGGACATTTTTTTTGAAACTTGGTATGTCGTTTCCTTGCAGTAGTCGAATAATATCCTTGAAAGAATGTGTTCTTTTGTTTCATCTCCTTCATGCTTAATCATCGGATTCCTCATAACATGCTTGGAAAAATTCCCCTTGAAATTGATCCATTATTCTTCTTTTTATGATCCCGACATGGCCTCTTATTATATTTAATTGGTAGTACTAGCTAGCTTAAATTTTGTTGAATTAGTCCCAACCTTGTTTCATTCATGATGGTGGCACTCTTTTAATTATAGCCATAGGTTAGCTTAGCCTAAGCCCTAGCAGCCAAAAGGAATAACACAAGCTGACTCTTTTAAGTACTAATAAAGAGACAAGACCACAAGAATTACTGATAAGTGATACAGCAATAATTTTTTATTGAGCAAATTATTCGGATGATCACTAAAATTTTGGAATCGTTGAGTTTTAACTACTGAACTATTAAAAGTCTGGTTTTGATCACTGAACTATCTAAAGTTTAAATTTCATATCATTCCGTCAAATTTAATCGTTAACTATGCCTCCTTCTTTTGTCTCGTGAATCATGCGAACACTCAAAATTGTAATGTTTAACGATTAAATCTAACGGAATGGCTCGATATTTAAACTTTAGATAGTTTAGTGGTTAAAACCAAACTTTTAATAGTTCAATAGTCAAAATTCAACGATTCTAAAAGTTTGGTGGTCATCCAGATAATTTGCTCTTTGTTATTACCTTTAATTTGTTACGTACGTAAATAGTAGAAACAGATTAAACCACATCTGCTTCCTGTGAGAACCACCGGTTTGTTTAAGCAATAATTCAAGATCATCGTTTCGCCACAATATTATGAGATTTGATATCACATATCAGTACAATCTATCTTTTTATAACTGAATTTTTATTTTAAATGACTGAATTTGGGTGCTGAAGATCCAGGCTTCTTTTTTTTTTTTTTAAGATGTTGGAAAGGGAAAAAGGGAAAAGCGAAATTGGAAGGCTAGCATTCCATGCAATTGTTAGAAAATGGCAAAAAGGTTTTATACAGGGATATAAAAATATCAAATGAGAGAGAGAGAGACAGAGTGTGTGTGTGTGTGTGTGTTAGTGAAACTTGAGATGAATTTTCAAAATACAAAACTTTAACATTTGTGTTACTTCAAGACTATTTTGCAAAATGGGATGTAGCCAATTTATTATTTGCACAATTTTATTTATTTGTATCATAAACACATTTTTCAATCACCTTTTTATCCGCATGCATCACATTAAAAAAGTGCTACAATATTTTTTTCAAAAAAATTATTCGAAATAATCTCCTATCCAAACACACTCATTATTATCTAAAATGTTATAGAACATATTGAGTTAAAGTACTATTCAATAATGTTTAGTGTTTACCATAACTATCATTATGCAGATCTACATACGGCTACATGCAGATTCCTTTAATGTGTAACAGGAATTCGAGCTTGAATCAAATTACCATTGGTATAATTAATTAATAGCTAACAACGGGCAAACTAATAAGAAAATAAATTAAAGAAACCAATTTTGTTTTTCTCTTTCTATTTTTTTAATAGTCGAACCATTCATTGGCCACAAAATGTGGCAAGCCACTTCAAGTGGCTTCCAGACGAGTAAGTGAGTCGTGCACTCGTATGAACCAGTAGGTGGTTCAGTCCCTTCCGGTTTTCTCCCGACCTCTTCAAGTCCTCCCCTCCCTATAACATAAAATAATTGTAAGTCTATTGTATCGAAAAAAAAAAAAGAACCCTTCATGTTTTTGAGACTGGAATTGAAAAAAAAAAAAAGAAAAAAAAAAAAACACAGGAACATATGAAAGAATAAAGTTAGCAATTATAGCATGTACGTATTATTCAGGAGGAAAAGGGTACAGGCTTGCATCTGAGTATGAAGATGTTGTGCGTGATTGTGATTTCAATTCTTACCCTAAAAGTCTAAAAGTTATAAATAAGAAATTGTTTTGCTTTTCTGCAAGTCAAGTGAGTAAAAACTAAAATGCTTCAACCATCTGGATAAGAAGGAATTGAAAACGAAATTATGTGGAGACGAAGATAACACCAAATCTCAGTATCATATAAACTAATGCAACAATCATTTTCACCACGAAATAAACAAACGATAAGACCTGCTTTTGTTGGTTAATCCAAATTAAGAACAGATCCCGATGCGAACCACCTCCATCATGCATTTGCTACTTTATACTTTTATTTCTTTTGTCCTGTAACAGATGATCATAATGATACCAAACGAGAAGGAAAGAAAAAAATGCCCTTCTTATATTCCTGAAATTTGTTTCATTGTAGAAATTCCTGTTACTTTAGCATCATATTTTTGTATATAACTTTGTTGGGGGGGGGGGGGGGTCCCTCTTACATTATATTTCGGGTAATGCGAAACGGCTTTGCCAAATGTGTTCATGCATATCTAAAAGTCTCCTTAAGCATAAGTCTGTGCATTTTAGTAAGAATTCTGCGAGAAATATAAGACATTTTTAACACTTATTACTCTGTGTAAAATTTAATTTTTATACCTATGTCATGAATTTAATTGCAATAGTGTATATAAGATTTACTATTATTACTTATATTAATTTGTTACAACCCCAGAAAAGATATTAATTACTTGAAAAGAAACTGTTGCAATTGGTAGAGTTTTCGAAGAAAACAATTGCCAAAAGAATACTCAACTCGAGCTTTCAATTAGACAAACTCGGAGAAACTCACTGCGATTTTACACTCCAAACAGTAAGAAACCAATAATGTAATAATCTGGGGCCATCGCCAAGCCTATGCTAGTCTAGTTTTTTGGACTGAGAGAGCATACTCTGTGAGACGTTTCGCAATATGAGTGGTTCGTCGGTCTAATTAAAGAGGAGGAAGAATCATGATTCTAACTTGAAGATGGTGAGATCCCCATTCTCTATAGCTCCTTTCTGTTTTCTCCATTGCAATTTCGCTGTTTAAGAAAAAAAAATTACTTAAATTGCTATTTGATACACCAAGGGCGAAAGAAGAAAGAACTATGAAGTCAAAGAAATAAAGAGCCAGCGGACTATTGCACGAGACAGGATTTATCCAATTCGCACTCTCGAGTAGCAACTGCGAATTCTCTTATTAAAAATAAATAAATAAATAACTAGAGTGCTGGACAGGTTAATTTCGAAGGAATGAGGACCTCCCACATCTGATCAAGTGGGATAAAAGGTTCCATTCATCATTCTAATAGATAATTGGTACCATTATTAGCGTAAAAAATTAACCAGGTTTTATTGAGAATTCGATCGGTCAATCTAAATGACGCAATTGGAAATCAATTAATTACCGACAATGTAAATTCGATTGTTAGACTTAAGCAAGCTGATAATCAGCTATCAAGCTTCCGCTTTGCAAGACAAAATAAAAATGTGTCTGCTGATTAGATGGTGACAAAAGAATACTTGAAAGTTAAGATTAGTTAGTGAAGAGAATGAAGCAAGGACAAAGTATCCGTGAATCACACCCGCCAAAAATAATAATAAATCACAGGCGTCACAGGTACCGAATATAACTACCAAAGCTTGTCATGTAGCTCTGTCTCGAAGCTCACATGCTGGGTCACGTGCCTGACAAATCGTTCAACTATAGTTTATGGTCCTGCTGCTGCGGGAATTTACTGAATCCACCACACTAGAAGACGAACAGCAAGCTCGGACCGGGTAAGCGGCCCACATGCTCAATTCCCCACACGTGTAAGCCCAAGCGTGCGAAAATTGTGGTTATTAGTATTTTTTTTTTCCTTTTCGCGAATATTTGGTGATGATCATAATTAGAGAAACATATTATAATGTTCAAAAAAGCAGGTTAACTTAAACCTGGGCCAAACTTCCACGTGCAATCACAACGCTGTCCACTCAGAAGGTGGCTAGAGAGCTTTCTTGGTTTTTCTAATTGCCGTTGTCAAAATGTACGAGTTCTGAGGAAATTCACGCGTGATTAACTTGAGCTGGATCGCAGTTTTTTTGAAAAAAAAATAATTGATTAGAAAAGATCTTTTTGTTTCAATTTTCAATCAAATATCATAAAACGACGTATGAGAAAAAATTCCAATGTTGCAGGGAAAAAAAGTTCAGAATGTATACTCCGCACCTATGCTTATGGTGCTAGGAACAATTAAGGAAAAAAAGAACACCAGCTATCTGGACTGTTCGAATATAAAGCATTTAATTTGACATGAGAAAAAGCATTCAAAACCATGGATTTGCAACTTTAAAAGTAGGGAAAATGATCGGTTCCATCCCTCACATTTCGCAAATTTTTTTTTTTAATCCCTCACTTTTAAAACAAAATAAATTCATCTTTGATATTTAAAAATTGAAACTATTACATCCCTAAACCCAACTTTCAATCTAAATCAAACCGTCCAATAATAAATTTCGAGAATAGAATTGATAGATCACTTAGTTGACTCTATCACATTCACATGACATTTATTGAATAAAAAAAATTAAAAATTATAACATAAAAAGGCTGTTGCTAGTCTTGGAATAATAGGATTTCTTTTTAGGTAAATCCTTTTATGTACTGTTGGTATATATACACTTGTGAATCTAGATATAAATCATACGTACAAAGTTTATTGTTTAAATTCAAATTAAAATGATGTGGTAAGTATTTAGACCCGTCATGTATACAATGACAATATAAAAAAAAAAATTAAGCCTTCTTTTTTATGCTATAATTTTTTATTTTTGGGTTCATTAAATTTTACATAAATATCAAGTTGATTTAATCAAGTGATCTACTAATTATACTCACAAAATTTGTAATCAGGTTAACTGGTGGTTGGATTCAGATTGAAAGTTGATTTCAACAATATAATATTTCAATTTTTAAATATCAAGAACAAATTTATTTTATTTTAAAAGTAATAGACGAAAAGAATATTTTTATGAAATATAAAAGATCAAACTGGTCATTTTCCTCAAAAGTATTAATCATGAGGAGTCAGGACAAAATTGGAATGATGAAAGGTGTAAGCGTGCATTCTAATTACTAGTTGACCGTCTTTAATTGGTCAACTCATGAGGTCAAATCCAGGTTTTCAAATCACCGCTTTATCCTGTTTTTGGTTTTGTTCACCCTTGTGGTAGCAAATGGAGTTCTGTATTCCTATTGGAAGAATCACTGCCAAGAATTCTGCGAGGCACCGCACATTCCAGATTCACAAATCTATCCAATGGGGCCACTGGCCATTTGGTCCGGTGGTCATCACCATTAAAGGTGATGCTGGAGGTCAGGGTTCAATCTCTGCCTCTCACAAATTTATCACAATTTGTGGCGGTCTTAATTGATCTTCATCGATGGAGTCTGTACTCACATCGAACCCCCTCCCCTTCCCCTTAGACTAGGCTAGATTAGGTTATAGGACATCTATCGTTTCGACAAAAAAAAAAAAAAAATTCCAATGGGACTTGTTAAAAATTGGCCAGCGGTAATATATATATACGAGTAAAACAAAACAAGTAATAATAAGGTGAGTAAATGTAAAGCTGAATTAACTCCTTCAGACACATGCACTTCCTATGATTGGAATGGTTCTACACAAAAGACAAGTGACTCGGTTTTTGATTGATTAACAAATCAAAGGACGACGTGCAAGGGGTAAAGATTCTATGAGCTGGTTTTCCATTTATCATCCGCTCTTTTCTAACTCGTTTGTCTTGAGAAAATGAGTAAATTCGCTTTACATATGACTAGGTGCTGTGAGTACATGAAAGATAGAGTATTACATCTGATAAAATTGAAGTCTACGAATCGAAATCTGAAATTTAAAATCTGAATTTATTAAAGTATTAAAGTATTAAATATTAAATCTGATATATTTGAGTGTATACAACATTAAATGATAACTGAATAACATATCACTTATTTTTAAAGTAAGTTTTGTTTAGAAAATCCAGTAACTCTTAATTAACTTAAATGTTTTATTTTTTGAACATGTTAATAATTAAACTCATTAAATTTAGATGTTGAATTAGATTTGAATATATTAATATTTGAACTCGTTAAATTTAACTGTTGAATTGAGTTACTAAATAGTGTTGAGCCAGCAAACAATGGAAAATCATAAATTTGAGATAAAAGGGCACTATCCACTAACGTTAGCACTTGGCCGTGGGCTACAAGCTTGCTTCTCGGTGTATTGTTTATATAACCACTGAGCTACCACCAAAGTTGGTGGGGGATCAAACCTTGCCTCCCACCATTGATCACAAAATATGGCAAGCCACTTTAAGTGGCTTCTACGCACTTGTCTGGGCCAGTAAGTGGTTCAGTCTCCTCCGATTTCTCTTTGATCTCTTTAGGCCCTCCTCTCCGTAGCATAGAATAATTGTAGATCTATTGTATCGACAACAAAAAAATGTGTATTGTTTACATGCTTTTACTGGTTCTCAGGCCCCAAGCTACCTTCAGCCAGTGGGCCCTCCTGGCCCATGGTAAGCTCCAATCTTAGGTGCAAAATTGTAGTTTGTTAACAAAATTTTACTTGTACCCTATTGTGCCCCCTTTGACCAAATTAAAATGCTCTCTTATTCATTAGAAAATTAAAATGTTCTTGTTAGTTTTTAAGTTTTTGGATAAAAAACAAAAAAAAAAACCTTATGTGTAAAGTTAATATATAGAAAAATCTCCTATGGTTCAAAACGTACAACATGACACCTCATTTTTTGAATTAAATTATAAAGATGACGGAATCCGTTAAAATTAACGGAGACAGACGAAATGACAAAAATGCCCTGATATAACTAAGTAGAAGGCGACTCAACAAAATCATTTGTTTTATTCTCTAGAGAGAGAGGATTGGAGGTTAAGGGGTAGAACATGTATATTTGTTAAAAATTATGTATAAAAAATTTATTTTTAAGTTCCAATAAGTCATTTGCATTAATTTTAACGGATTCCATCACATTTATAAGTTAGTTCAAAGTATAAGGTGTCGTTTTACACATTTTGAAACCGCGGAAGACTTTTCTGTATATTAATTTTACCACAAGGGGTTTTTTTTTATTTTACCCTAAGTTTTATAAAAATTTTCTTTTTTCTAGATAATTTGTTGAAAATTAATGTACATGTATGCATCCATATGTAATTAATGATTACAACTATGACTCCAGTTCTTTAAGGAGTTTGGTGGTGAGTATTTTGATGCATAAATTGGTTTTTTATTTTTATGATTAGTAGCGCTAGAGAGAATTGTGCCCATACTGAAAATTTATGCTGGCTCCGCTACCGGCGCAGGACCAAGCAAGCAGCTATACTGTTACCTGTAAAATGCCACTGTAAAATCACGACTCATCTATGTAACCTAAAATATAAAGGCTATGGAAGTTTTAGAGTACTCTTAGCACATCATCCCATGAGTATCAATTCACTATCAGACATGTAAAAGTAGATATTAACCCTTAGATAAATTTAGGAGTTCAAATTATTGAACAATGTGACTTTCTTAAAGAATAATCAAAATACAAAATTATAATATCATAGATGGTGCGTTGTATATTTAACCATTAGCCATTTCACTGACACAGTGACATAGAGATTCAGTAAATATATACTCCTTCATACCTTAAATTTCACTTTGAATTGAATCAAGAAATGAATTGATACTGGCATTATGCCAGAAAATGATCCGGAACACTGGCGAAGTTCAGCGGTTCACATAAAATGAGAAACTCTTAGGGTGCATTTGATATTAATTTATCCCTTAATTTTGGAAGTAAGTTTTATCTAAAAAATTTAGTGTCACTTAATTAATTTAAATATTTAATTATTAATTATTAAATAGTCTAAATATATTTAAAAATTAAATTTATTAAATTTAAGTAATGAATTAAATTATCAAACAGGCGTGGTCTCTCTCCTCTCTGGACGCCAGCAGTAGAAAGTATGGAAAGCGTGGGACGGGGGGGACGCTGAAGGGGGTAGGCTGGGGTCCGTTTTTGGGAGAGTGTCAAAAAGAGCAATACACGCACGACTCTTTCTGCTCAGCGCTTTCCACTTGCGAAGAGACATATAAATTTGGACTGATGTAATGTGCCGGGGTTATTGGGCCCCGCATCAGAACCGCCTTTGCAGTTCGTGTCGGTCTACCTTAATTTGAAATCCTAATAATGGACCCTTCTCCTGAGTCCACACCTATAGTCGCCTAATCCATCGTCCACCCGCCCCAATCCCAGTAACCAAACTAACAGAGGAGGCTCGGTCCCCCTCCTTCTTTCTCTGTCGATTTTGACGCTTACCTTTAAAATTGACTCCCCCACTTGGGTCCCACAGTTGTAATTATTTCTTCTAGCTTTTTCCTTTAAATATTTTTTTTCTCTGTTTCTTTGTCCTTTTATTCTTTAAATCTAGAAACTTTTTTTTCTACTTTTGTTTATTACGAGTATTACTACGTCATCTACACGCCATATGTGACATATACAATTTCTGGGAGAGCCACGACTTTGCAAATATCGGCTCTATTTGAATTAATTAATTTTTGGGATATTTTTAAAATATTTTACTATAACAATGATTATGAAAAATTTTTACTGTAAATATTTTTAGTAATATTTTTTAAGGTATTTTTGGAATGCATTTTGGAGTATTTTTAAAGTTTAAAAATTTTTAGTATATTTTAAAGAAATTAACACTACCTCCCACAACAACCATCACCTCCTTTCTGTTACTCTTCCCTCTCTTTCTTCCTCTTCCTCCTTCTTCATCCTCCCCTTCTCCTTTTCCGCCACATCCGGCCCTTCCCCTCCCCCCTCGACTAAATCGAGACATTTGGTCGCAACGAGATTGGGGAGGGAAGGGAGGCGAGGGTGGATATGATGAGAAAGGGGAGAGAAAAGAGAGGGGAGGAGGAGAAAGAGTGACCGAGGATAGAGAGGAAAAGAGAGGGAGGAAAAGGAAGGAGAGGATGGTGGTGATAGATGGAAGAAAAAAATGGTATAAATTTTATTTTTTATTTATTTTTAAAAAAATGAAGAATCCAAACACAGCCTAATAAACAAAAGACATTCACGTTTTGCGTATAGGAAGCTCGGCTGACGTTGGATCAGATGAAGCAGACTAACGCTTTATTTAATAATCTAAATAGATAAGTTAAAAGGATTTAGACTTCAAATTGCAAAATTCAGATTTCAGTTAATAATCTAAATTCGTACTTTTGAGTTTTATGAAACACGAAATATAATTAGAGAAATAGAGATCTTCATGATTGTGGGGAATATTAAAGTAAAGGAGAAATTTATCATATATATATATATATATATATATAGACATAGACTCGGTTTAATTTTGTAAACTAGAACTTCAAATTTTTTTTCCCTTTTAATCTTTTGGCTCTTCAAGGAGATAATACTTCATCCCTATCGTTTCCGAAAAAAAAAAAAAGGAGATAATACTTCATTCTCTCTAAGCATACAGTATAAAAAAAAGTGATGAAAACGAAAAGTAAATGTAGGAAATGGAGCAGATCAAAACTCGAGTAGTTGCAAAATGAACATAGAACAATCGATTATCTCAGCAATAAAGCGGCATCCAAACAAATGATGCAATTTTCAGCGCTTTGGAGATTCACATATCGTATGCAATTACTCTATATATTGTGAAACGGGAAGGTGATAGGATGATCCTTGGGGCACACCCTGCAGCTTCAGAAATCTCATTCCATTCCTCGGCTTCCCATTCTAGTTCTTGATTTAACATCTTCGAACGTAATCACTTGCTTCCTTTCATGATCACCACTAAATATTTGTTGAAAAGGAATGGAGTTTTAATTCCAAATTGATCAATAGTTCAAAACCAATCATTACTCATTGATAATCTTTACCCCTTCTTGTCCATTTATAGTAGCTCAAAGTTGGTAAGGTGCGTCTGCATATATGTAATTATGATCCAAGTGACCGCCCTCTCCATATTTGACTCCATCTGCTTTCATTATTCTTTCCTTTCAACCACGCTTTAGCTAGTACTAGAAGTGAATAATTGACGAGGAAAAACAGTCAAATGACTTAAGAGTCGCTTTACACTTGAGACTCATGTTGACCTGCAAAATTGACGTCACCATGAAATTTACTACCGGTTAGTCGGTTACCAATGTATATTAATTCGTCTCTCCCTCTGCTAATATTCCAGCCGAATACACACACACACACACACACAGAGCTTCCGGATTCTGAAACAATCGGAACATGGCAGTGGCCCTTCTCTGACTTCTGTTAACATGGTAGTAAATTAGCAAAGAACGTACTACTTCACTCAGGCTTCTCATGAACACTTTGTCCTTACACATATTTTGGTCTGGGCTACAGAATTCTTGTCTGCATGGAATTTGCATCAGACAGATGAGTGCATTAGCTTGTGACTTCTTTGTCAAAGAAGAAATCATGTGAGAAGTCAAAGGAAAGTAACTTGAATTACGACAGGACATGGAGAGGGCATATATATTGTCCAATATTGGGCGAGATTCAGAAAAGCTTACGTACGTGTACCTTCAATTTAACCATATATAATGGCCTTACTAGAGCAAATTGCATAATAATATCAGGCATTGCGACACCAGGGACAAAGAAAAGAAGTGAAAAACTGTTGAAAAGAAAATAAATGTGCCTGTTTAATTAGTTTTAGTCATATTCTTAACAAGGAGAAAGTGCTAATGCACCAATCAACTTGCCACTGAAATGGCAATTAACCTGGGAAGTGCAGTTCGGTTCCAAGACGTGCTCAATGCATGGGGAGAGAAGCGTTTTCCCACTGTAGTTGAAATTGATGGCGTCATTTTTGTCCTTTCCGGTCCACCCTATTATCGCTATCCGCATGGCTTCATCTTTGCGGGTTACGATCCTTGCAAGGATGGATGAACTCGTCTTAAGAGCCCTCATTTCTTTGGGTTAGATGTTGATGTTGATTGCTCCTTCTATTCATATGTAGTTATTCATCGAAAATTGTGTTTCAACTCGATATGTCTCGTGTGCTTTTGACACTAGCACTGGGAAATGGGAGGCTGGTAAGAAGTTGTGAGTTTCCATTATGCTGCTGCAAGTCAATGCAACGCTTGAGAAGAAGATTCTAGGCTGTAAGTAGAAACTGCTGGTGCTGGAGTACAACAATTGGGTCTGACCTAGCGATCAGAGGAGAGGAGGGCTGTTAGAGTGTGCCGCTATCAAACAGTCGGCACTATCCTTTCTAGATGATCTCAATTTGGAGGATTTGGTATAATGAAAAATTTCAAGCCTTGTTTGTACAGCAATTTTTTAAAAGAAAAATTGATACGTTTTTCATGACCACATTTTTCGATTACCTTTTTTATCTCACATATATCAAATCGTTACAGTAATTTTTTTATAAAAGATCCAGAAAAATACAATCCAAACAAGGTGCCGCCCTGACTTTTTGGACAAATTTTATTCCTCACAATGTTCCCGTACAGCCCGCAGTATACTAATTGAGATCCTTGGTGCCACTTTCTTAATGGCAACTCGATGCTACCCTTAAAATTATATCAAATTTTTAGATAATTTAAATTATCACGTGATATCTAATTTTAAATTAAATTAACTGGACACTTAGCATTGGATGAAGGAATGACACCGACTTGCAACTAATTAAGTGGCGTCGAGGATTTGATTTGACAGTATACACCTCCTCAGTTAAACGAAATAACTTAAAACATTTAATTCTTTAAACAGTTAAGCATCCAAATTCGTGACAAAAATGGTTAAATTTGAGTAATGTGAATACCATCAGTGCGATCAAATTAAGATCTCTTGTGGAGAAAATTTTGGCTGATTACTCTCCATTTTCTCACGATCACCGTCAGCTCACACATCATTGAAATGAAAGTTACCTGAATGCATGCATGATCACCGTTAGCTAACACATCATTAAAATGAAAGTCTTGATCATACTTGACTAAAATTCCCTCTTAGGGGAATTTTTGATGCACTCAGGGGCCAACTACCATAAAATTAATCCAATCAATGTTCCAGATTATTGCAACGATAACAATTCCCCAAATAAAAGGGGGAAGTTATGAATGGTATTTACCTTCGCTTTATCGAGCCATACTTATTAGAAGCATCAACAATTCCATTACCACCCCCCGCCCCAACACCCCAAAAATAAATAAATAAATAAAAAAGCCCCCGGGGACAAACAGTGTACCTATGCGGTACCGTGGGCCTGCATGGTTTGGAAACAAATAAATTGAAGAAAAACCCCAAATGAACTAAGGTTGGCGCCACTCTTTTATTATTTTGCAGCAAATTTTCATGAGAGAAAGGAGAAAGAGGACCGTAATCTACATTTGGTTTTCAATGGAATGACAATTCATTGGCAAATTGCTTGAACTGTAGCTAAAATGGTACAGAACTTATTCAGCATTTTTGGGTCCAAATAATTTTTTTAGCCAAACAATTTGTTGAATATTATCTGGAATAATACAAACAATTCATACCCAAACACATATTATTAAGCTACATACTGAATTCCCCCCTTGCTTTTATTATTATTTTTTGGGCCTTGAAAAATCCTATTTCAAGTTCAGTTTATGACTCTTTTTAGTATTACTCAATATTGCAACTTTTTGAGAATTTCAATAGAAAAAATAAAAATATAATATTTTGTACTCTTTTAGGTCTTTTTCAATAGCGAGTTTGATCGGAGATTCTCTCTTCTGAGGACGAGGACGAAAAGAAGCTTGAAAGGGTGACCTTCAAGCGTGACCCCAACTTGCCTTTTGGTATGCGCTTCATCTGCGTCGGAGATGTGCTCTACGGTGTTGGTGGCCTGGTGTTTGATAAAGTAATGAGGCCCGTGAATCGTAGGGAAATTAGTCCAGAGTTGAGTTGCTTCTCACTGCTCAATGCATGCTGGGCAGGTTTGTCCCCCTGTAGTTGAAATTGGTGGTTTCATTTATGTCCTTACTGGGCCACCTTTTGTTCCTGATCCACTTGACTTCATCTTTGAGGTTTATGGTCCTTGCAAGGATGAATGGACTCGTCAAAAGAGCCCTCCTTTCTTTTGATTTCGATGCATACGCTGTTATTGATAGAAAATTATGTGTTTCAAATGGGTATTTCTCATGTGCTTTTGACACTGACACTAAGAAATGGGAGTCTTGTGAATTATTTCGTGATTACTATAATGGCGCTGGCTCCAAAAAGAAGAAGTGCAATGAAAAGAAATTCGTTGATTCATGGCTTGGAGATTATCCACCTGTGAAGAAAAAAAATTGTGGTCCACCATTTCCATTTGCTGGGAGAGCAATCCTCTATGACGATATCTTGTTGTGCCATGTGCCTCTTTTTGATGCTTGTGTGGTTGCCTATCAGATGGTTGATGGGAAAGTTAAAAAGAATTCAACACTTGTTGGAGAACGTACCATCTAGAGCTCTTCAGAACATTGTTGATCTAGGAGGAGGTTACTTTTGTTGCGTTCTCTGCACAGGTAAACGGGATAATTACAAGGCAGACCTGACATTTGTCACCTTCAAGGTTTCAAAATTAGGTGGAGATGGAGACATGGGGGCACTTTCAGATTCCAGCTTCTTGGAATGTGGGGATGTTAGGACATCGACTTGGACAGAAAGAACCAGAAGCATTTGCCAGTGCGCGTATTCGTTCACATGAAAAAACAACAAAGCTTCCCCTACCAGAGGGCGTCTACTTAGCTGCATTGTTTTTTCCATTATGGTAGAGGTTCCTTTACGCAAAAATGGTTGTGTTTTTCTCTGTGTGCAAGTTTCTCTTTGTATTTTGTGCCTTGATGTTTAGAGCACATGCGGCTGAGGATTTCCAAAACCTTCAGGGATTCATGTTTTCTTTGTGGTGGCGAGGTAGAACTCATTTTGTGTGTGTAAACTCATTACAGTGAACGTTGGCATCTAATTTGTTTATCTCGTGGTTATAATTAAGTTGAGGTTTTAATATTTCTGATCTTAGTGAATGTGATCACTTCTATGTCAGTACAAAGGTAGTGTCTGACATGAACGTAATGTGGTGATTTTCTCTGCTGTTTATTGAGTTTTGTCTGCTTGTCTATTTCTGTGGTTGTCCTAGATCTCTGAGGCCATTTGGGTTGCAACTTGCAAGGGGAGCAGGATTCAGAAGCCAAAAGGTTGACATAGGAAATCTCATTCCTTATTGGAGCATGAGTATAACCACCCCTGCAAAAATTCTACCGTTTGCAAATGGAGAATAGCGGTCATTGCTAGTTTCCATTAAGCTGCAAGTCAGTTTAAAGGTTGAGAGGGAAGATTTCCGGCTGCAAGCAGTGACTGCAAACTTAAATAGTAATCGTTGCCCCAAGCGCACTTCGTTGTGATGGGAACTGAATAGGTCGTATTTTATTTTTTTTTTCGGTCTGGAGGGATATCCTGGAATCACCGGGACTAATTCCGGTCATATTCGTTTTATGACTGAGTTGAGAAACTGACCGGTTCTTCCTATGCCTGTGGTTCCATGCTTCTCTTTCATTTGCCTAGAATCTAATGTGGAGTAACAAAATAATGCTTCTTGAAGTAGAAATAAAATAATTCTTGTAGAATCTAATGTTGATTTGGAGCGAATAAGTAGTAGAAGTTTCTCCACTCATTACAAATTGAAATTGTTCTACCTCAAAGAATATGCCTTCAAATTGACATGGTTGTCCTATTCTAATTTCGCTCTAAGCCAGAACAATGTCCATCCTTCTGATCTGAAATACTTCTCATGGCTATCTTATAGGTTAGGTTCTTCGTCAGAAAAATACTCCCTTGTCTTATTGAAAGTGTGTCATACTTTTCATTTTGGGATGTCCCAAAACAATTATTATGTTAGAAAAGTCAAAACATATTTTAGTCTCTCTTTCTAATATAGTCATTCTTTTTAATTATATGTATGTTACCATTCAAATTTAAAATTTGAATTTATAGGAGTAAAATTGAAAAGAGAAACACAAACATCACAATCAAACCACTATTTTTAAAAAATTGGATTCCCCAAACATGACTAAATAAACGGAACGGAGAGTGTATAATTTTTTTCCTTTCTTGAATTGTATTTTACCGTCATTGTCACTTATTTGCGGAATGTTTGGTTGGATTTTACCTTTCGACCTTCTCCTCTGCATCCTAGTTAAAGTTGCCAATCTAAATAATTTTGGCTAATTTTGCGTGCAATAAGTCTAGTGATGATGCCGCTTGGACGATGAATGCGATTTCTTGCTGTGGACCTGATTACCTGGACCTTTCAAACTGGTTTTTTAAACATTTTTTGTCCGCATGGGCCAAATAATGCCCAGCAAATTGTAAATTGAATACCTACTGCACATAAAGTAGCCATCCCCTGTCGTTATGTCCATTTTCCACAGAGAAAACGGGAGAAACTGAGATGGGCCAACTGGACAAATCCCACAATCCATTCGGCGAACTCCAATTCTCGGCTGGGAGAAATTGTTCTGGGTTTCGAGTTTCAACAATAAAAAATGGCAATACATCGATTTCACTGAGACCATTTCTCAACGATTTCTTCCAATCCGTTAAGCGTCTGTATCGTCAGTAGTGGCCCTGCCGGATTCTAAGCCACCGAAAAGCTTTTTCTACTCTCACTCTCACTTACAAGCTCGATACAAATGTACTAGGATGTATGAACCGGAACGGGAACCGAAATATATTGCTAATGAATGCTACTGAATTTTGCTTTCCATTTATTTCTAGGTCAAAATTTATAAATAAATTCATAAGGAGCGCACTTGAATTGTTACAGAAAATGAAAACTTAATTGATGCATTCAAATTGTTCTTATGAATGGAATTGGGTATAGGTTTTGAAGAAGCATGGAAGAGCGGAAGTTGATATAATTGACCGACTGCCCACGCCATATGGATTAGTCCGCTCTGGTGACTGGAGCAGCACCTGATCATCCGGAAACTAGGGTCTGTATTTTTACTGCCACTTGTGTTTCATGGACTGAAAGAAAAAAATGTTTATGCAGAATTCTTGCGTGGGCATTGGATGGTAAATAGCTGGTGTTTTCAAGTGTTAATACATTGTTGGCTGTAAAACTAGCTTCAAAGATCAGGATCGTAATTGAATATTATTGATTGCTTACAAGTATTGCTTTTATTGATGCAATTTACCATTACCAGCTCCAGAAATTGTACAACATATTGCCAGCGACATAGTACAATAAAACAAGGTGTTTTTATGTTGTTAAGTGTGCTAAATATAATTCAGAAACTTCCCTTTATTAATTTTTCAGATGTCTGATGAGTCTGTATATGCTCCCTGGAATGGAATGGTTAATTTCCAATTGGGCTCTCATGAAGGAGGGCATATACTTCATCTCATCTTTTGCTAGGGTCCTTTTCTTTTTTCTTTGTTGCTAGAGTAGATCGTAACGCACACTTGTCTCATGCAGTCAGATAATTCCTCCTTTCTCTTCTTAGCCCATTGACTTGATGGTAATGCATTTTGTTCTATCTATACTAGCCTGTTTTCTGCATTTCGAAAGTGACTGCATGACATTCTTTCTAAGTGGATCTTGCCTTCAATCTGTGCCTTATTTGAGCTAACACTGCCTATCTTTGTATATCTGCTTCATCTCAATTGTAAAGACCTGCAACTCTGTTAGGCTTTATATTTACCACGTTGTACAATTGACACGGAATAAAGCCAGAAGACGATGGTCTTGTGTATTTTTCAGCGATCTTGCAGAGTCACACGCATACACAACTAGAAAAATCCATAAGTTGCACTTCTTTTGTAGTAGTATGAGTTTTCTCAGGCTTCACTATTGTCGCTGTCTTCATAAAAAACAGAAAAGTTTCGCTTGTTATGAGTTATGACTACTGTTTAATTGCTTTATGGAACTTCTTGATCTCTGTGGCCTAGCATTTAGTATTTCTTTTCGAGTAAGAGGCCTGTAGTCGAGAAAGTGTATATGTTTTCTCCGTGTTATCTTTGCTTGACTTTTGTTAAACAGTCATGAGTCTGTTTTGCCACAGATTAAGTTGACAACTGCATGTTAACGTTAGTTGTTTGCATTCAAAGTCAATTCCCACTATGTTTTTCCTTGGCAAAGCACTTAGGAAAGCAGCCATCTTTAAATTGATTCACATATTCAAAGTCGTCCATTAAGCCAGGACTTGTTATGCACCAAATCATGAAAATTTTGATTTTAAAGAGTTCTCATCTCTTCATGTCACATCAGCATGTTATACTTTTGTACCAAAAGAGATTCCAACAATAGCTTCCACTTTCATTGCCCATGCTCATCTTTTGTTTTTTCTGTTTCCTAGTTTAGTAATAAACTGCTTTGCTTTTCGATTTCTGATGATCTGGTTGAGTTTCATTCGAGATGGTTGGCCATAGTCAGAAAACTAGAGCGCATGTGAATTATGTACCATCTTCAGATGACACTATTCGTATTTGATGCCTATTTGTATGGTACCTTCTATCATGCAAGAGCACCAAGCAATCGACTCTTTTCTACATCACGACACACTTTTTTTTGAGATAATTGAGCTATCATATTCGAAGTCGCATTCAAAACTCAGGCAAATACCCTGAAAACGCAAGAATAAAATTTCCCGTCCAAGTCCATGTACTGAGCTTTCATACAGTGGCTTAAAATTAGCCAAGTACACCCTCTCTATAGCTTTAGTATTAGGTAATCAGCAGTTTCCTCTGGCCTTTGCAATATAGCAGTAGACAAACAAGATCTGAACTGCCGATTGTCTGCTGAGAGATGCACAAGGCTTAAGCTCGTTTGTAAATTTAGGTCATTTAAAAAAAAAAATTTGTTCCACAGCATGGGATAATGTAAGAAGAGAAGGAAATTTTCTTTATCCTTCGCCGCTGCAGTTACACTGAGAAGGCACAAATATGACATGTTCTATCATCAACCCTGATAAGATTTTTACTCCTTTTTGTCCCCGCGAAGCGTGTAAATAAGTCTGACCACCGTTATCTCAAAACAGATTTCTTTCTTAAATTGATCTTTAAAGTAATTCTGTACACAGAACATTAGGAGATTGTTTCAATATGGTTGCAGCTGCCTCCAATCAACTTATGAAGGATATATTTAATTTCCACTATACGTTCTGCAGAAAATTATTTTAGTTCTTTTAGATTAATAGTGAACAATTTTCTCTGCAGTCTGCAAAAGCATGCGTGTGTTATACTGCCATTATTTGCCACCATAAACTATAAAGTTGTTATCCCATGTTGGGCATTAAATATGTCACTTCAGGGTTCAAATCAATCTTTCATAGGGTGGTTTTCCGTTCTTGTTCATGCATCCACCTCTCTACTGTGCTGCTCTCTTTCTCGCTACAAGTTAGAGTGACATCTGTAGATGTCATGAGATAGTACTCCTCCTGAGTACTTTAGTCCTAGAAAGCATTACAAGCGGAGAGTTAGAATTTAGTAGGCCGTCCGTACTAACAAGAGCTGAACAATGAAAATTCTAGAGCCGTTTGAATTGTTATCTTTTGGAATTTTTTTGTTAAAAAAAAAGTGATGATATATATGAGGAGGTAAAAAATAATTAAAAATTATATTCAAAAAAGTATAAAATTTTCTTGAGAAAAATGCCAATCCAAAACAAAAGTATACTCATGACATTTTTTGCCCTACATAGGGAGGAGATGAAATTCCTGATCGACTCTCAAGTTCTTCTCTTTCCTCCTTCATCTCTCGTAAAATTTAAATTCTTTTCTTAAACTAATAGAAAATGAACTCGGGGGAGGGAGGGTTATGTTAGATGATGAAGTTGGAGAAATTATAAGTAGAAACTTTTGGATTCCAAACCTTTCATTTAGAAAAAAGGAAGGAAAAAAGAAGGAACTCAGGCCCTCGTCATGCACGGGACATGGCAGTAAGCCAGTAATTAATAGTAATCCCCTTACTTTCTTGATAAATCTTTACTTAACTAAGTAGAGGCGTATACGTGTTTGTGATTAACACCATCAGAAATCAAACTGGCTGTTACCATGCCAAGTCATTCTTTCATGTTTTGGTTCCTACTGCAAGCGATAGAGAACAAAAAACCATATCATTGTTCTGCCTGATTTACAAACGGATTTGTATGCTTGCAATCAACGATCTGGCCATGATTGATCGGCCCTAGCTTGGCTGCAGTTGGCAGTACCTACCGACCACAGTAAACGGCTTACTGTGTCTTCAGCTGCTTGCATGCATGATGAGCTTCTTTTTCATGCTTGTCGACTTGAGAGTCGGAGCAAGTTATTTAAAAAAAAAAATTGTCGAAAAAATTTACAGTTGCAGTTTAAACTTGTTTTACATTAGATGAGACGAGACTGGAGATTCAATTTAGCCAAGGCTAAAAACAACCAATGATGATTCATGTTTCCTGTTAGGGTCCCATGGATATACATATATGAAGAAGTAAGTGGGTAGTAATCATAATACATGCAGCAGGCTTTTTGGTTGGATTCCACTAGTTTTGGGTGTAAAATTGCGATAGGAATAGCAAGCTGCTGTCCTTGTCTTCACTGGGGCTTCAACGATCTTCCTTTTTGTAGAACTCCAAATTTAGGGTTGTAATAATAATTTTGATGGGTTTCAACGAACTTCCTTTTTTTTTTGTAGAACTCCAAATTTAGGGTTTTAATAATAATTGATGTGTGCAACGCAAGCAAGATTACAAAATTTAGGGTTATAGTAACGCATGCAAGATTATAAAATTGAAAGGGTAAAACAAACACTCAAAATATATATATGTGTGTGTAGATGGGAGAGAAGAAAATAAATAATTCATTTTACTGTAGAAAGCCACACTACAGTAAAACTTATGAACTTTCTTGAAAACACTCTAAATATAATGATGTCATATTTATAGCCTATCAGACTTGTTGAGTAAGAAATAGCTTGCATGCATAATAAGTTACCAAATAAAATACAAATTCACTGCTACTAAAAATCTAACTCCAATAAAATTAGTAAATAAATAAATATAAAATTTTAGACTTGCCAACACTTTTTGCAGTACTGTTGTGCCTTCTTAGGTTCAGCAGTTTCCAGCTCGGAAGACCACAGTCAGTGCTTTCATGATTTGAGAAAATTCTACCACAAGTTTCTTTTTATTTT